>NC_083620.1:3170000-3530000 GCF_963584025.1 Labrus mixtus | reverse complement strand
AACCCTAAGCTAATGTGGAAGTGCAAAATCCTGCAGTTTGTCGAGGGTCCGCTTGAGGCTGGCTCCAGGAACACCGGAAATCACAAACACATGACAGGCAAAAAAAGCTGTTTTTACACCATAAATAAACATGTTTACATCCTGGTACAAACACCAAACATGTCCGATACGTGTTATTCATAGAAAGGCCCAGCTGACATGATTGACAGGTGGGCGTGATGTAACGGTTCGTCAAGAGGCTTAAAACCCGCCTCAGCTCCAGCTCTCAGCCTGTCGTTAGGTTGACTGTAAGTTAGACTGAGACAGCATTTCCAACATGGCGGCTGCTGCTGATGAGCCTCCGGAGCCCCCTGCAGGAACAGATGGCTGACATCACTCAGGCTTCATATATTAATATTTACAGTCTGTGGTTAAGGGCAGGGTCTTCTGTCTTAAATGATGACTATAATGTCCCTCACACATATGATAAATAAACAGCAAGGCCACAGCCTTTTATCTCCTCTCATATGCAGTGGGTCTTGAACTAATGATACAAATCAAATAAATAAACACAAACTCATACAACAGTCTCACTTCACATCATTTGCTGTCTCTGTTAGCGCGCATAGTTGGGATGATACCAGAGCGGGGAAGATTACCCTGCTAATAATGAAAATGGGGAGCAGAGATATCCTCTCATTCAGTTTGTGGAAGGATAAGGCTTCAGCAAGTTGACACGATCAGAAGTGTCTGTTACTACAGTCTCATGGACAGCTCTCAGCACAGAGTCAAACGTTACCATCACCGTCATTTCTCTCAGAACGACCGCTGTCCCACACACACACACACACATTATGATGAGTGGCACACCAGCAGAGAACATAAATTTACAAATTATCCCTGCACTCATGTTCACTTCATTTGTCTGTCTACTCGCCATTATATTGAATAGTTTCTGCTGATAACATGTCAACACTCATGCACTTTAACTTAAGTATCACTGACTGCACATCTCCCTATGTCAATTCTGTCCATTTACAACTCTGTTTTTGCACATTTACATTTAATCTCTCATATTTAAGACTAGTAATGCTAAATTAAATCCTGGTTGTATATATTCACATTCTTAGTTTTGATATTTTTAGTGCTTATTTACTTTGTATTTAATATTATATTGTGTTTAAATTTGCTAACATTGTGTTTTTTACTCATATTGTGTTTTGATAACCTGCTGCTGTAACGCCACAATTTCCCAGTTTGGGATCAATAAAGATTCTATTCTATAACGGACCACCTAAAAGAATCTGCCGAGCAGTGAGTACAGGATGTCCATGTCAGACGTATTTTTCTTTATGTTTAAAAAAATATAACTTGAGAGTAATCGAGTACTCGTTTAAAGGTCCTGAATATTGAAATGACAGAAAATGACCATCCCTAGTGTTAACTGAAAATAATCTTCCAGATCTGAAAACTGGCTTTCATCCGGCTTAAATGATGCAAACCCATTTCTGAGATAATCAGCGTATCGTTCTGATATGTTAATTTGATTGACGTGCGTCCATTACACTTTTCCTCTGAACTCACCAAGACCTCATGAAACACCATTTACTCCTAATTGATGCATTTCCTCTGAAAACAGGATGCTAAAGTACATTAGTGCAGGGGTTCTCAATTTTTTTTTTCTGCCCTGGAGAAGGAAGATATTTAGAATATTCCTGTAAATAAACAAAGGGGAACACTGTACAATGAAATGAAAATATAAATATGTTTTCTACATCTCTTATTGCACCTGAGGTTATTGCACACATATTTTTCACATTATATAATGACACTGTTTTTTGTTTTTCAGGTTAATATTGCACACTTGTATTGCAAGTACACCAATAGTGAAGTCGCTTTATTTCCCATTTATTATAGAAGTCTCTAACCTGTAACACTTCCTGCAGACTGAAACAGCTCACAGCAGGTTGAAGCTTTTCTATCGTTGCAAACACATTGCGGTGTTGCAAAGAGGTTGTTTTTTTTTCACAGTGAAAGAAAATCTAAAACGTGTGATCATCCTGTCAGACCGAGCAGCATAACCAGATGTTTCTCTAGAATTTGGAGTTTTACAAAATATTTCTTTGAGTATGTTTTGAACAGGTTCTGACGATGCAGACTTGTGTTGAGGTCACGCTGTCAACTGTTGATTAATATTCAAAACTTGTTTTTTTTTTTTTCCCAATGTTACTAAAAGCAAAGACAAACATGATATAACCTTTATCTCAATGAAAGTAATGCTGTCTTATGGATATAAAATAGTCAATAGATGAATCAATAATCAAATAAACTGTTGGCTTTACTGTTCATGCGGACTGAAACTGAAAAATAGATCTGATTATTCTTGTGAGGTCCCGGGATAGATGCTAGCTCAGAATGCATTGTGGGAGCTGAAATAGACGTGTTATTGATGCCACATTCTGTGAGATTGTCTTCACACCTGCTGCAGAGGAAATGCAAGAGAAAAGGTTTTGTGTTCAGTTCAAGAAAGGTGAGCAGAGTGAGGCTGAAAGAAGCACCAGAGGGGGTGTTGTTGTGTGAAGCAGAAAGACACGGACAGAGACACAGAGAGGTGTTATTTTTCTCCTTCTGCTCCCTCCTCCCTCCGTCCTGTCTGACAAGTTTGATCGCTGTTCCTTTTTTTAAATACTTTCCTGAACTTGCTGTCGGGGATATTTCAGGCTCCACTGCTTCTCTTTTGACAACGTTTCACTAAATGTTAGCGCAGTTTCTTAAAAAGTCAGCCCTCAAAATCATCTTTATAAACTTCTCTGCAGACAATTTATCACAGGTCAGTATATTCTAGTGTTTGTCACAATGCTAGATTTTTAACCTTACATATGATTCTAGGAAAAATCAAACCATATTAATATCTGTTTTGATACCACGGCAGCAACAAATTGGATAATGTCATTTCGGCTCGCTGCAGCTTTTGGCAAAATATGTGTGAAGATCTGAAGTTTTAAAGCTTTTACTTTTTGATACTATCGGTCATTAAAATAACAGAAGTATTATTGTATTAAAACACGGGGTAGCAAAAAATATCAAAGAATGACGTTTTTGAAAACTAGAGATTGTTCCTTTATCGTTATCTATTTTTGTCATTTTAATATCTGCTGTAGCTCTTATAGATACACTTAGCTGTGATTATATATGGTTAATTATACAGTATATACTTCATTGATCCCGAGACTCTGCAGTGAGGGAAAGGCAGACACTTGTCATTGTATTTTCTCACTGCTCATACTCCAGGTTGTTTAACTGGGATTTGATCCAAACAGTTTGTATCAATAAATCCTCCCAGATTTTACTCAACTGTTTATGTGCATTGTTCACTTTATAGTGAAATACTATCCCGCTCCGCCCTGAAGCGGTCAATCGGACACTACAGTGCACTCTAGTAGTCTGCAGGGAACCATTTCACACAGCCCAGATGACCTGAAAATTGTTCATTTCCTGTAGCTGCTTTACAACAAACCTCCCTGTGGTTCAGAAATGATGTGAAGCAGCAGCAGCAGAGTAGTCATATTACCAAAACAGCTCCAATAAAGCTGTGGGAGAGTAATGAGGGAAGTCTGAGGCTTTGATCTGTGAGAATAAAACGCCTACATTACCCAGAATACCTTTTACTGACTTTCTTCCTTTCTTTGACATCAGACACCAGTGCTCAGTTTGGGATGGAGAACACAGTATGGAGAAATAATGTGTGCAAAACTGTTGGTACAGAAAATGAAGAGACGTGTATCAGGTGTAGTTGACGACTTTGAGAGTTGAAGGTCCGATGTATGAGGGACAAAAAATGACTAAAGTATAAATAAATAAATGTTGGGAGAAATGCATATAATAATGTATAAATAAATAAATAATTAAATAAATGCATCGATAAATATATAAATGCTGAAAACAATACATCAATGAATAAATAATAAATACACTTTGTTAATGAAAAAGGCTATTTATATATTTTTACATGTATTTATTCATTTATTAGCGTATTTCTAAAGTTATATATGTATCAATGCATACATTTCCACATTAATTGAGTTATTCATTTATTTCTGTATTTTTACATTTACACATCTATTTATTTCTGTGTCCAGGTCGTAAGAGGAAAAGTATATATGTAAATTTGCTTCTGTCTGTTTTTCAAAATTGACCAATCCTACTTCAGTAATGTTAGGACGGCCCACTTAATTTACATATTTACTTTTCCTTGAACAACATGGACACAGAAATACATAAATAAATATATGAATATATTTATTGATGCATTTATTTAATTATTTATTTATTTATACATTATTGTATGCATTTCTCCCAACATTTATTTATTTATTCATTTATTTATTTATACTTTAGTCATTTTTTGTCCCTCATACTGATGTGGTCACGTCAAAAAGTCATTGAAAGTGATCTTTTACAAAGTTTAAGAAAAAACATCATGGGCTGTTTGTAATAATTTTAAGACAATATGTATTTCTCTCTCAGATCACGCCCACTTCAACATACTTTCCTGTTTCCTGTGTTACACATAAGGAACGTGTGCCTCTAACAAGTCTCTGCCCACTCGTCCATATGTCCTCCAACAACAGACAGAGATACCCAAGCTGTTCACATAGAAAGAACTATATCTCCATCTTATTATTCAACATTATCAACCGTCGCTCCCTTTTGAACAATTACATTTTTATTTTGTTATAAAATAAACATGAAGTGAATATTTAATGGGAATTTAGCACATGTTTAACATAGATTAAGTGAATAATTGAAACCTAAATAAGACAGAGATATTCCAGACACAATGATGTAATAAAATATATTAAAACGTTCATGCAGTCATGCGACAAATACCTCTGAGTGTAAAGGAAAAAGGCAGTCACACATGGCCGTATCACCACCCCAATCAAATAAAACTCATGAAGAAGAAGAAGAAGAAGAAGAAGAAGAAGAAGAAGAGTAATACGACCCAGTAGAGCTAGAAGGCCTGTCTGCTTGTGTGGGGAAACTCCTGTTTCACAGGATGTCATTGGAAACACATCAAGCATGTTAATGAATATAAGGCGGCTTCATCCAGAGGAGCCAATCACCAGAGCTAGGCTGAACAAAACCCAACAGGTGTCTAACAACCTATCCCCTGCTGTTTTCAAAAAGCCTCTGGATGTGAAAGCAGAGAGGGACGAAAACATTACTGAAGCTAACACATTTTTAAAGCTATGAGCGCACATGCAGCAGTAGAGGATTCAAGTGTGTATTAAAAGTTCTCAAACCTCATTACAATGTCCCTCTCCGTGTTCACATAAACCAGTCTGTGGTCCTTTAGTGACGTACACGAGCGGTGATTGAGCATGAGTAACCGCTGCTCCCGACGTTCACCTCCTGTGACACTTAAAGCTTCTTACAGCTTCTTCTTCTTCTTGACCGCACATTTCATCAACTCACTGTGACCGTTATGAACCTTGAACTGTGAATAATTACCTCCCAGGCTCTCAAGTTCATAAAAAATATGTATTATTTATATACAAAGGAACATATTTTACATAGCATGTTATACTTTCAAATCAGGAGATGTTATTTATTTCTGTTTTGGTTTTTATTTTTGCATCATTTTGTTGAGTTTTCCTCTTTTTTTGTGTCATGGTAAATACACTACGGGATGTACAAACGCTCTCAGGTATTTCTAATTAACACATGATGGAACAAAGTGTAACTGTTACAACAGTCAGTTATTTATGAATCAGAGAAACTTAGAAATATGGATTGTGTGGCACAGTGGTTAGTGCGCGCGCCCCATGTATGGAGGCTGTGGTCCTCCAAGCGGGTGGCCCAGGTTCGATTCCGACCTGTTGCTCCTTTCCCACATGTCATTACCTACTCTCTCTCTCTCCCTGATTTCCAGCTCAATCCACTGTCCTATCGCTCCATTAAAGGCACAAAAAATATATATAAAATATATATATATATATATATATATATATATATATATATATATATATATATATATATGGATTGTTGCTTCTTTCCTATTGTATCGAACTCATACTGAACCATGACTCCAAAACCGAAGTAAAACTTAACTGTGACTTCGGTATATTCCCGCACATTCCTAATATTGTGCATATCTGCCAAAGTACAAAAGCTTAATGTTCTTCTTTGATATCTAGAGTAAAATCAGTGATTATTTCCTGAGACACAAGATCCAGACATGATTTAGCCGCCTACTAATTCTTCTTCTGCACCTCTTTGACGCTGAAATGAGAGAAACAAGATAAAACAGGAACAGTTTAGAAGTCATATTTCAGAGCGTGCACCGTACACAGGGAGAAATAGGACTCAAGTAATGGCTCAATTCGGGCTGTGCAAACTCACTTTATCACTCGGCTGGCCGGAGGGGAAGGAATAGAGATGAAGCAGACTGATAAAAAAAAATAGGAATACGAGAGAAAGATGGAGACAGAAGCAGAGGTCATCAGTCCTCTGGAGATCCGTAGATGTGCTCTGTATCAATAATGTAAGGGGAGAGAGATGAGCGGAGCAAGGACAACAGAGACCGAAGAAGGAAAAGGACGAGCTGGAAGCAGACAGAGCGATTGGAAAAGAGAAGAAAAGAAAAGAGGGAGGGATGGAGAGAGAGACGGAGTAAAAGGCCACACTGAAGCCACAAAGCTCCAGCTTCTAATCGACCCAACATTCCTCCTCCACTTCAGCACAATTCAATTCATGCAGCTTTACTGACACAAAGAAGCTTCTCTTAGTGTTCATTAAGAGGAGTGAACTTGCAAAACACAACATCAATACGTCCCTTCCAACACCTCACAAATAAACAAGAATAGGTTGAAGGTCACTTTCTAATAAGGTATTGATCCTTCAAATGTGTCTGCTGCAAACTACACATTTCAATTGATGAGCATAAACTTAGAAACATATAAATATCTGTCTGATGAAAACCCTGCAAAACATTTCTACTTCTTGGGGCGATTCATTTGTCCTGTTCACTTTTTAAGGGCACATAGGCATGAGTTTAACCAACAATATTCTCTATAAAAAAACGATCTAATGATGCAGAATTTGCTGCCAGTGACAAGATTTTTTTGTTTAGAAGCAGTGTGGTTTCCATTTGTAGCTGGAGTAAAATTGTCATCTAGCTGCAAAACGGTCCGTCAGCGAAAAAGGCAGAATGCAATCCTGCATCTCACCAGCTATTATCTGAGACAACTTAACCTTTAATTTCCCAGACCATACTGTTGGGTGGTTTGTAAACTACCTTACTGGTAAACCCCAGACTGTTCAGTAATGGGGGTACCTCAAGGTTCAGTTCTGGGGCCACTTTAATTTACTATCTATATTGATTGCCTCAGACAAAATAATCCAAATTCTTCTTTTCATTTACTGCTGTGCACCTAGGTCTTCAAAAGCTTTCTCAAATGTTCTTCATGCTTTTGACTTTATACAAGATCAGCTCTGTAATATGCCACTCTAAGTAAATGCAGGCACAACTAAACTTATGTTCTTTACATCCTCAAGAACAGCAAAAAGAGCACAGTCTAAAGCGGCAAAACTTAGTTACCCTGAATGTGAAGTGGTCTTGAATCCAAACTTTCTGTATGCCACTGTTTGAGCTGACAATCCGTTCATTATTTGTCTCATTATGTAATATCTACTGTATTAGTGTTTGTTGTTGAAACTCTGAGTTGCTGCTATTCTTGGCCAGGTCTTCCTTGAAGAAGAGATATAAAAAGCTGGCAGTCTCTCAACCTTCTGTCCCATTAAAAAAACTACTAGTTTTTAATGTATCACCAAATAGTCTGATATTTAACTGAGCAGTGGGAGTGCTGCTGTGAGTCTGTGTGTCTAACAGCAGAGCGGGAGTGTGTTGTGAAGTCACATCTTATAACCTATCAGGAACATATGTGCCATACACTTCAGACTCTCATTATGTAATGTGTGCTGTATGAGTTTGAGTGTTTCTGTTGTTGCTGCAATCCTTGGCCAAGTCTACCTTAAAAAAGTGATCTCTGATCTCTTTGGGACTTACCTGGCTAAATGTTCAGTAAGCATAAAAATAAACCAACATCTGAATATGAGTGCAGCTAACAGTCCTATTGTAGACATTATTTAAACAATCTAAAAATGTTATTAAAGCAGGGCACTAAGAGGTAGGATCAAGTCTCTGGAATATAGGTGTGCTTTGGGAGAAACATAAATCAAACCAATCACAGTGTCGGCTCTCTTTCCCTTCAAGAATCAGCCATGCCCGGGGGCCGGTGCGTAGCTATTTGCTCAGTGTGTTTCAGTCTTTGTTCAAAGATAAACAGAGCTCTGGCTGGCTCGTGTAACTTCTGTCCTTCTCTCGTGCCCCTGAACACACAGAAAACAAACAAAGCACTAAATGAAATATATTGCTCACAGATCAGACATAGTCCATGAAAAATACCCACAACATCAGCAACTATCAGTACCTTTCCAAATTATGAGATGCTGTCTGTATGCAAGAGGCAAAAAATGTGTGACTACATTTATAATTAAAATCATCAGACATGCCGACAGGTTTACTAGCGTTTTGTTTGCTTACCACCAGTAAAGGTAGGCTAAAATTCATTTTTTGTAATTTTTTGCTAAAGTTATCCTTGGTTAAATCTGTGCTGCTTGCCTTATAGACACTGAACAGCCTCTATTAATATCTGTGGACTTGATTGTCATTGGCAGTGTACTCTTTTTCCCCATGGCTGAGTCCTTTTTTTTGTTTATTATAGAGGGTGCTCATTAAAGTGAGCACACCTGATGGTGAACTTGGTGATGGTCTCGGCTGCTGTTTGTGGGAATTGAGCAGGAATCTCCTCATGGTGACGCAGGTGTTAAAGAGGAAGCAGTAAGCATCTCCTCGTCTTCTGAAACCTCCAGATTGTCCTCATTGCAAAAAGACAAATAAAGTTGCCAATCAACACACACCATGATGCGTTCAATTCCCCCTCCTCACTATATGTGTGTGTGTGTGTGTGTGTGTGTGTGTGTGTGTGTGTGTGTGTGTGTGTGTGTGTGTGTGTGTGTGTGTGTGTGTGTGTGTGTGTGTCAGGGACTTGACGTTGACAGAAGGTGTGTTTGTTAATTCTTCGCTCCATTGGTCCTCAAATGCTTTAATAACCTCCTCGTGTCTCTCTCCTGTCTCTAACACTTCACTGCTCCGTCATTTTCTGGGATGATGTCGTGTCCAACATGACATTTTACCTTCCTCTCAAACTCCCGTGTGTACATCTCAGTTCACTGTGCAGCCGCTGACTGACAGCGCAGAATACCATTTGCCGGTAATATTTATACACCTGTCGAATTCTTTTCTCAAAGTCTTTCTGCTGAACAAAATACAGGTGGCAAAAAAAATGGAGGTTCATTTAAGAATCTTGTGTTACAACCATCAACAAATTCTGTCTATACTGTAGCTGTGTCTCAGGTCTCTTAAATGATGTCTCCTCGCTCCTCGGTTGAACCGGACGTAGTCTCTACATCTTAACAATGTTTCCTCAGCCCTTAAAGCTGCTCAGAGGAGAGAGAATAGAGGAGAGAGGAGGGATAGTGATAAAAGAGGATGCACAAGAGCAGACTTCACAGAAGTCTTTTTATAGACAGACACGCCCCCTTATTGGATATCGCTCACTGATTGGACGCTGCAGCCGATAGTACTTAAAGGCTTTATATGCGATTTTGTGATCCAGCAGATGTCACCCTTGAGCACCAGCATGAAGCCAAGTGTTAGCATGCTAATGCTAGCGATTATGCTCGTATCTTCACACTGCATGTAAATTTACCTGAAATGAGCGTGATCTAGAAACACAGTTAAGCAGTGAGTACAGTATGTTATTCTTCTTTTCTCTAGTCCCTCAATTAAACAACTTTTATACACGAGGGGAGGAGTCAGCCGGCCGTCCGGGCGATGTAAACAAAGTGAAGATAGGACTCTGAAAACTCTGAAAACATCACAGACAGTGGGACTCGGGTGTTACACCCATTGTAGACAGTCATGACTCACAGAGTTATTTTCAGAGGATATACTTGATTTATATTATATTTAAGTGTGAAAAATCACATATAAAGACTTTAATGAAACACCAGAGTTAAATAACAGATAACAGATGGACCTTGAAACAGACATTAAACATTAAAATATGTATATATATATATATATATATATATATATATATATATATATATATATATATATATATATATATATAATATGTGCACATTTAAGTTTGCTCAACAACTGTTTTAGTATCCATCAACCAGGTGTTAAAGTTTACATTTACAAACTTGCTGTTCCCCACTCAGACTCCAATAACCCTTTCCTCACCACCTGATAGCCTTCTACAGCTGAGATGACCGTTTGTGTGTGTGTCTGTGTCTGTAAACAGGAGGGGGACTCTCTCGGGGCGATGGAGAAGGTTTGTCGTCAGCTGACTTATCATCTGAGCCCTCACTCTCGGTGGAGGAGGCAGGGCCTGCTCAAGAGGAAACCCCAGGCTTGGTGAGTAACTCTGTGTGTGTGTTTTTGCGTTTGTGTGTGTGTGATAATCGTGCAGTATATGTGCCTCTCTTTTTGTTGACATCTCAGTGTGTCAGCAATGTGTCATCATCTGCTGCCCCCTTTGGATGCCTTAAAAAAATCCATCGTAGTCTCTCTCTTTAATTTCCTCATGTGTTCACAAAACACCTTCAGTGTCTTCTCTTTTTTACTCCCTATCTTTTTTTTTGTCTGGATTACAGTAGCTTTGAATCAATCAGCTAAGGTTGGAGCATTTCAAGTATTATCTCTGAGCCGTGGCTATTATGTCGTTTCACTTTGCATCACAACAGTTGGCTTTCTCTCCCCTCGTCCTCTTTGCACTGCATTATGTAGAAACCCTTTGCAACCAAGAGATTTGCATGAATTTGATATGAACACACAGCGAGCGTTACACAACATGCAAATCAGTCCTGAAGAGCACCTCTGACAATCTGATCCATACATGTTTCCTGCTCTGGAAAGTCAACCCAGTAAAGAATTATCTTCAGGTCTTCTGAAAGATGCTTTTAAAAAAAACCAACATATTTAATGTTTACAAAGCAATGCATTCAACATGCTGTCTTTGCAGAGCGTCTGCAGACAGCATACAAGAATTAAATATAAGACATTTCAGGAAGTGAAGCCTAACAAACATAGATCATCCTTGAGTGTAAGCAGCCAGAGAACCACAAAGGGAACATGAAAAATGTTATTCTTATTTATTTTCTCTGGCACGCAGCACTTTCAGGTCTTGTTTGGTTTTATTTATAAATGTTATACATGAAGCAGCACAGTTGGACAATAGGTCGTACTGGATTACAAGTTACATTTTGGAAATATTGTATTTATCAGGGGCTTCCCCTTGCTTTCGCACGAAGAAGTAAAGCACAAGCGGTTGACTAAATTGTCCTTCAGCTCAAGCTGCAATTGCCTCTGGGCTGAATTATTGTGTTGTTGTTTGCACTCTGAATTAATAGTCTTCAAATGAAAGAGAATTTATTGTTGCATTAATTCAAATCCCATTAAGTTTATTGCTGTATTAGACTGTTTCAGTGAAATATGGACGCACGCAGAATAAAGAGTGCAGAGAATCAATCAAACTGGAACAATACAGACTCAATAAAATACATTTCTATATCCCATCCCCGTGCATGTTATTCTCTTGCTTGGCTTGTGAACCTGATCCCTGTGTGTGATGCTCCACAACACAGTTAAACTCCAGTGCTGAGATGTGATGCATCCTGTTGGGAGCAGATGGCAGAAAAACGACGCTGTAGCAGGAGTCCCACTGCTGTGGTGAATGGAGGAGCAGTGGGAAATAAAAAATCTCTTTTTCTCCTCGGCTGTTGGTGTGAATTTCAGGTGTCACCTCCTTCAAGAAACAGTTCGCAGACACAGAGGGAAAGAGGTGGAAAAAAAAAAAGTAGAGTCTGTTTGGGTGTTGGTCACAGGCAACAAGGTGTTTCTGTTCAAGCAGCGACTTGTCTTCAGTGGAATTAAATGAAGGCTGGAGATGAAAATGAAATGAGTTTAGTAATAATCTTAAGTCATTCTGGAGTGGTGGACGCGATTTAATCAACTCTGCGTGTTGGAGTCAGCACTTCAGGCTGTCATGAACTCCAGTCGGAGTGATTAGAGACTAGAGGGGGAAAGGAATGAGTCACCCTTTTTTACACAGTGGACACACAAAAGCACTCACAGTAACACACACATCTTCATGCGCATTAAATCAGCCCTTCATTGAGTCAACAGAAGGGCTGAAAATGTTTCCTGTACAGATGTAAAGTCCCTTCAGTCGTTGGTATTTGCTGTGAAATCCTCACTCACTGCTTAGAAGCAGTTTTCTTTTTGGGTTTTTTAAATTTCATCCAAAGTGAACTACCTGTATTTTATAGGGCATCTTTGACTTTTTTTTTCTGAGTGAGAAGCTACCCGTCCTTTTACTTTTTTTCACAGTTAGGTTTGAAGCGAAGAGACTTCCATCAGGATGGAGCATTGACAATTATGGCTAAAGTTTCCTTTGAAAACTCCTACAGACACTGGGGTGCTGGTGGCGCAGTGGTTTGAGCACGTGCCCCATGTATGGAGGCTGCAGTCCTCCAGGCAGGCAGCCCGGGTTCAAATCTGACCTGTGGCTCCCCTCCCGCATGTCATTCCCCACTCTCTTTCTCCCTGATTTCCGACTCTATCCACTGTCCTATCTCTCATATAAAGGCAAAAATGCCCAAAAATAAATCTAAAAGAAAAAAAAAATCAACATTGGAAGTGCTCTCTTTCTCTCACACACACAGCATCAAACACCAGCTAACTAGCAGATTAATCATATTGTAAATAATCCCTGTCAGCTGGAGGTCTGCAGATATTTCCTGCACACATTTATCTCGTTCTTATCTTTGGTGATAGGAGGAGAAGACTCATCAAACTGGAAGGCCTGCTGTTGCCATGGTTGATTTCAGACGTTTGTAAAGTAGCAATCAGGGAAAAGCCCTGAAGTTGGGGAATCGTGCTTTCACTGTGTGAGTGTGTGCAGTCGTACAACCAAAATCACAAATCAGAATTTAATTGGAGCAGAAGATCGGGCCATGATCAGCCTTATGTCCGCTGTACAGTGCAAAGCAAAGGACACACGATGAAGCTGAGTTCAGCCTGACTTCATAATCAGCTGTGTGATTTACGCCCAGTGTATGGCCCAGTGCAGCTCGAGTTGCCTGCATCGACTAGCTCTCAGGCGTTGCTCCTTTTCAGTTTGATTTGTCTCTCTTAGATGAAGACATTCTGTCTGAGATCAGTGACAGTGAGAGGCTGGTCAGCGATGGAACTGTGATCATACCCAGCTGAACTCTTGTGATGAAAACATGAAAAAGTTTGCTGAAAAAAGAGCCACTGTTAACTGTGAAAGAAGGAGCGGACTGTGTGTAAAATGTAAATCAACTGGCCAGAAGTTTGTTATTGTCCATTCAACAAGGGCAGCTGTGGTTGTGAATCATGAGCATGATTTAAGAGGCTTACTGTTGCTCGTCTTTGCTGCTTAACAACGACTCCTTTCAGCATTCTCCAAGTCCAGTCAGAGGTTTGAAATGTGGCGTCTGAACGTGCAGACCTGCTCTCATCTCTACTTTACCGCCGAGCTCTGAAACCCCCACGGAGGTAAACAACAAGTCAGCAGATGTACGGACATGACATTTACACTAAAACAGGAATTATCTTTGTCGGTTGTGTTTCCTTCAATTGTATATTAGGTTTAGAGGAGTCTTCCCAGAGGCAGGAGCAGAAGGAGACAACAAAATAAATATCATCAATATTATCAGATCTTTTTCCCAAGAAAAACACAGTTAGGTAGTCAGAACTTAGCAGGACTTGTGTAAATCAGTGTACTTCTTGTGATGAAAGATACAGAAACAGAAAACTCAAAGTACTTGGTCTTTTTCGATTCTCTGATTTTTTTTAAATTTTCAAAATCCAAAACAAAAACCGCCAACCAGAATTTACATTTTTAGACACTTCAAATCCATTATTACCCCTTTACCTTTTCTGAAGATTATTTCCTTTTTAATATAGATGGAAATCACAGCAGATACTGTATCACCAATACAGACATCCAGATTCATTAGATCTACTTTGAGTCATTTGATTTTTACATCAAATAACATGTTTTAAGCAATTCAGTTATCTCGCTGCTAAAGTTTTCTCCACATCTGAGTTAACAATCAAACGTCATGGCGCTGTTGGCCTGGTGGTTGGGGCGCGCACCCAATGTACAGAGGCTTTTAGCCCTCAAATGCGGGCGGCCTGGGTTCGAATCCGGCCTGTGGCTCCCTTCCCACAACTCTCTCTGCCGGTTTCTGACTCTTTCTCTCTTTTTCTGAGTCTAGAGTAAAGGCATAGAAAGCCGAATAGGCAAAACACAACAAAAGGTAACTGTTTCCGGTTAAGTTGAACAGAGCCTTCAATAAATTAAACATCATTAAATTAAACAGGGCCTTCATTAAATTAAATAGGGCCTTGAGGATCGAGTCGGGTGCAGTTTGTCAATAATGCAAAGTGAAGTGAAAACGCTTCAGAGAACCAATCTTGTGGACTAAAATTTGGCCCTTCAATAGAATAATTACTCGCCCTCCAGTTCAGACTGTTTGAAGTTAATAAAGTGTCTGGAGAGGTTCCAGTATGGCATCGACTGACTTTTATTGGAGCGGCAAGCCTAAAAGCCTCAGCAGGAAAAGATGCTGACTGACAACAGCCGAGTAAACAACTGCCTGTCTGTCCACCATCTGGCCCTGGACCTGAATCAGTCTGCCTGTCTGCCTCCTCTGGGGCGTCTAACAAATGGCTCACTTTATTTTTTCATACTGTTGGAAGAGAAATAAAAAGGTGCTGAGGTTTTTCTAAACATAAGATAATTTATTGCCTGAAGCAGACACAAAATATGATCAACTTAAATGAGAAGAAATCACCTCCTCCTGCTTTCTGCGATCGTCTGGTTCTGTCTTCCTGCCTCTCTGTCGGTGTGTCTGCTGCCTGCTGACCGGCCGGCTGTGTCCACGGCATCGACAGATTTATTGGCTTCCTCCCCACCTGAGCTCTGACAGCCTGCAGAGAGAGAAGTCGGGTGTTGACTGAGGATGTCTGAGCCGCTCCGCTTCATCCCACCAGCAGGCAGAACCAGACGGGGACAAAATCAGCCTTGAAATGTATATTTACATTATTATTTTGTCTGTGTAGGAGTGAAGGATTAAGTGTTCAGTTAAGTTAAATAAAGCCGATGTTTAGTCTCAAGCAGAAGATATTTAAGATATTGATAACCTGATTGTATTTCACAGGACAGAGAAGCAGGCAAAAAGCAATTATTGGAAATGTTGTGTTGCTGGTTTTTAATCTATATTTATTTATTTAACCTATGTCTGAGTGAGCTTTGAGCATCAGGGTATCATCAGTAGAAATCAGAAATGTATTCATTTGTTTTTTTTTTCTTAATTTCTGGTTTGGAAAATCATTTTTAATACTCTATTTCAAAGCAGTTGTGAATATATGCATCTCCTGTACCAGGAATCTTCTTTTCTCCATCGTTTTTTGTTTGTGCTCAATTTCTAACTTTTTCAAATCTGCACACTGCACTACTTAGTCTCAGTCTCGGAGCATTCTGGTCTCAGGAAGGTCTTGGTCTCGGTTAGTGTGGTCTTGGCTACAACACTGCCTATTTGTTTAGTTGAAGAAAAAAATCATTTTTAAAACAATTAAATATTTTGTTTCAAATGATTGATTTCCAAAGTAAGTAGTCGTGTGATGAGCAGGATGATGTATAGTGAGCAGGTTGTTATGGTGGAGGAACCCCTTCAGGGTGAGCAGAACCCCTCCTCCTCACATCAGGGTCCTGCTCGTCCTGTCAGGGTTCTATTCAGATATAACTACCCGCTAACCGTTATTTAAAAATCCCATTTTAGTCTCTCTCAGTGAAATCATCATTCACAGACTGATGAGGGACCATGAAACGCTGTGATGTACATCTCTGTGACGTGTCAGCTGTCAGTGGGATTTATCTGCAGATGCTGATGCAGCTTGCTGATGTCCCCCGGCTCTTTGGTGCCAGCTTCCATCATCTTTAAAATGGTTTCACTTTAGTTTCAAGCTTTTGTGACAGAATGCAGACCATCCATCAGTGCTGTCATAAAATCAGGACTCGGGTCACAGAAAGCAAAGCAATATGGTTTGGTTGTAGCTGTGGCATGAAAAACATATCTCCAAATAAAAAAAAGTCACCAGGTACTGAAGACAAAAAGACACATTACATTATTCATCATGTTTTCTAAGCTTTTTCTATTTCCGTTCTCTTGCTATGTTTACATAACTGTCACATTTGTAAAATCAAACTCAAAAATCTAGATGTCATGTCAGATTTATTTCTCACATATCTGGCTTAAAAAAGAAAACAAAAGGTCTAGTGCGTGCAAATCCAAACAAATTGCATACAGGTGCAGGACAAAAAAAGTATAAAATGAAGAAAAAACAGAAAAGTGCAAACACTGTTCAGCTCCCAGAAAGCAACTTTATTGAGGGCAACATTTTGATCCAAAAGATCTTCTTCAGGCAAATGTTTCAGGAGACGAGCAGTCCAAAAGACTGCCACATTTTTTTGATGAACATCGTTGCTGATTGGGAGCGTGTGCAGACCTTTTTCTTTGTTTATACTTTATCATCGCTTTTTTCTACCTCTTCTTATTTTTGTTCGCTCTGTGCTCTTGTGTAAATCCTTCCTTATGTCAAAAATGTTCTGCGAGTAGACCTGTTTTTATCATGCATAAAGGAGACAGCTTATCCATTTTCTAATAAGGACTTTCCGCTTTGTCTTAAAACTGTTTCCAATCCCTGGAATACTGGATGACTCTTCAAAGACATGTCAGTTTGGAATATGAACTTTCTATTTTCTCATATTCATGCAGGCTGTAACTTACAATGGTGAGATAATGACGTGTTAAAATGAATCCGAGCCCAATCCAAAGAACTTGGATTCATTTCCTTTCTTTAATCACATTCATTGTTCTCTTCACCACGACTTGTCCTCTGAATCATCCCTCTCTGCCCTCCATTCATCCCAGGGCCAGAATTTGTACCCTCACTGCAGCGGAGTCACTGCCACACTGTCACCAGCTTTGCAATAAGTCTGAGCACACAGAAGAACAGGGAAAACAATGAAGCACCCATTTCTAAAAATACATGAGATTGTGACAGGAGCATAGGAGATTGCAATGCCAGCGGGAGACAATGAACGATTCCAGAGAAAGCATGATTCCAATTTGTTTAGCCTCTGATGACTCTTCAGGCTGTGCTCTGGCAGGACTCTGAAGAAAAAACTGTGATTGTTTTTTTTATATTTGTGAGTCCAAATGGTGAACTAGAGCATATATGATCAATCCCACAATTTCTTCACTTCCTGTAAAAAACACAAAATTTTCACAATACTGTGAAAAAAGAATCGTCATGGAAACATTTACAGGAGCATGTTTAGGGTCAGTCACAAGTCCCCTTCAGTTTCTGTTTTCATGTCACTTTTAATGTGTTTCAAAAAATCATTTATGGTCCAGATTCTTTGGCATCAATTTAAAGGGGACCATTCATTTTTCAATAATAACAATAATCTTATTTAGGTGCATTTTATCAGTCTGTTTCGAGGTACCCCTCATGGGTATGTTAAAGGAAGAATGCACAATGTTTTGATCCAGTAGAGGTCGCCCTTGAGCACCAGCATGAAACCAAAACAAACTGCTGTTTGGCGACAGCTTTTATACTTAAAGGGAGGAGCCGGTCGGCCGTCCCGTCCATGTAAACAGGATGTAAATACGACTCCGACAACATCACAGACAGCGGGACTCACACTTCACACTCATTGAAGACAGACGTGACTCAGAGAGATATTTACAGAGGACAAACTGGCATATTCTGCCTTCAAGGTTCATATAAGTTTTTGTTTTTATTTGTCTTTTAATGCATATGTAGAAGGTTGCATCTGATTCAAGGTACGCCATGGAGTCAGTTGAAAGGTGTTTTAAGGCACCTTAAGACTCTTTTCAGGAGGGAGCTGTAGCATATTTTCCAACTACCCCTGATCTTTATTACAGATGCAGGAGGTTGCATCTGTTGCAAGCTACGACTTTAGGTAGCTTGCAACAGATGCAACAAAGGTTCTTTTGTGTAAGGATTTCAAGGTACCCTTTGGCATAATATAAATATGGACGCCCTCAGAAGACCTCCAAAGGGAGGCGACCAGGAGGCATTGTAATCAGAAGCCCGATCAGACTAGCATGTTTAAATGATTTTATGAGTCCAGTTATAGTCACTAATCGACTTCTTCTAATTACATTAGACAGTATGTTTGGTTTGGTTTAAGCAACATTATTTTTCGTCCCATATGTAACGCCAACATATGGTTGTTGTTTGACATATTTAGCTCATCCAACATCCTGGACTACATCTTCCTTTCTTTTACATCTCTTCACTTGACCACATGACTTGAGCTGGGGCAGCTGAGGTTCTGATATTTCATTGCACATGTCCAAATTGGCTCACAGTTGTGGGTATGTATGAATCTAATAAATTACTTTTTGTCCGTGGGAGAACAACAGTGAATGAGAACATTGTAAAACATAACACATAATTGTCTATAGATTAAATAATTCTACTCGCAGCATGTTTATGGAGTCATTGTTGTGAACATTTTCAAATTCAAATGTGACTTTTCATGTGCCATGACGTAAAGCTCTACTTTGCATCATCTACTTTGAATTCAATTGCATGGTTTAATGTGAATACTAAAGAGCAGTACAATTGAATAAATAAGACTAATGGTTTTGCATTTCCATCTCCATCCTCCTCCACAAAACAACCCCGTCATTTGTTTCTGCCTCTATGACTCATGTCTATTCCCAGTGGACTAGTGACCTCTTGTAACTGTGTGAATAATGGTATTACCCACTGAGCTCCACTGCTGCCCGACACAGAGACAGGCACTTTGTACAGAGTTGCTCTTCAGTGTATTGCAGATGGAGAAGTGAAAAGAAGCCAGCTTCTTCTGTCACAGTTTGGTTTCCTCTTCACGCTGTTCGTCTGAAAGTTTGTGGTCATGTCGAGAGTTCTTTTCTTGGAAACAGCAGGTTGTTTTTAGATCATTTCTTAATGGATTTTATGTTCCTGCAAAACACAAAGTTGCTCAGTTTCAGTCTGCGGGGCAAAAGTAGTCTGAGGAAAGCTTATAATATATTTATATACAATACTTTAGAAGATTATAGATGCACTCACTGTAGATCGCAACACTGTGAAGCAATTCAGGAACAAATGAATAGACGTGTGTGTTTTTATGACGGTCCGAAGCTGTTAAACAGAAATCTAAATTTAGACTCACTGATTGTTTTAAAGGAAAACAGTCAAAATTGAGCAAAATGTATTTCAATTTCTCTGCGGGTAAATATTGTGATTTGGTTTGCTGAGTATCGTAAGCAGTGCTAGCACCAACTGCCTTTAGTCCTCCCTGCAGGTTAACGTACACATACTGTATCTGTGCTAAATGTTCTTACACATTGCTCAGATTGATTTGCCAGTTTAACCTGACGCAGCCAAAACAATTTTATCTCCATTTTGTAGGTCAAAATACTGACAAACCTAGCAGCTCCAATGAGATGCTATCTGTCCACTGCGCTTGTTTACATCCAGGCAGTAAAGCGGGGAGGGGAAGCTGTGGCTCAGTTGGTAGAGACTGTCGTTCCTCTGAACCCCGGGTTGGGGGTTTGATCCCCGGCTCCTGCAGCAACATGTCCAATGTGTCCTTGGGCAAGACACTTAACCCTCAAGTTGCTTCTGCTGCTTCGTCAGTGGGTATGAATGTGTATGAATGTGAATATTTACTTCTGGTGGTCACTTTACTTTACATAGTAACCTTCATCAGAGTGTGAATGTGTGTGATCTGTGGTGTAAAAAAAACTGATTTGAGTATTAAGCACTATACAAGCTCAAGTCCATTTATCATTTCCCATAGTCTTACTACTGATAAGGAATCACAGATATTTAAAAATGGATTAAAAATGTGAGTCTGTGTTTGCCATCTTGAAATACATTTTATATTGACATATATAGCTCAATATTTACTTTTTTTGGTTATTGCTCACTTGACTGCTTTTTCTAACAACTTTTAGATTTTTTTAAAATTATGTTTTACATGAATGACATGACCTGAACATGCAAAAGTGATGCCAGAGGATCACAAGGTTGTCTCATTTTAAAATGAAGGCCCTAACTAACAGCTGTATTTCCCTGTTTAAAACTGTAATTATCTGTCCGTCTGCAACTCTCACTTATAATTAGTTTAAGTCATTCCTCAGCAAAAGTATTTAACAAGTTTGGGTTGTGACTCCTGTCATATGTCAAAGGATTGGGAAAAGAAGCTTAAATCATTCAGATGACCTTATGAGTTTCATGAATTTCTGTACGCTCTGTAGTTCAGCCGCTTGGAAAAGAACACCAAAAGATGCTCATTCAGGTCACCTGGATGAACATGAACCAGAAACCTGAGGCTTCTTCATCAGGAGACAGAGTAGCAGCTGGATGAGAGAGTCCACTGATGTGTTTTGTGTGATTTTCTTCCACATGATTGCTCGAGCAGCTGATTTCCAAAAAGCTCCTCCTCTCTGGTTGAGGTCAGCCTCATCAGTGTAATCAGATGCTGCTGTAGTGATTGCATGCACAATGACCCCTGATGGCACAAGATTAGATAAACTTACTGAGCAGAATGATGCAGTCGAGACAGAGATGCCTCCTGAAACAGATCAGAACTGTTCAACTAGACAAAAGAGATTCAGTGTCCAACATATGCCATATACCTGCTCAGAGGTAATGTACTCACTGATAATGGACAGATACCTACATAAGAGCAGCTAATAAGCTTTATTAGACCAGTGGTACTCACCTGGTCTAGCCCCAGGAGGCAGCTGAATAATATCCAGAAGCCTCTGTGTAACTTATTATTTACAGTTAAACTGAGACTCACAAGAAACAGATGAATGGGCGCTCCTTCTGGGGATGTAATGAACCAAGACATGAAAGTGTTTACTTTGCAGAACAGAAGGGCGAATTCCCTTCAATTTTTATCTGAAAACACGGTCGCTTGTCAAGTTGCTAACTGGAGTGTAAACAATGCAGCTCACAGAAAAGAAAGTCAGATTCTGTTGGATGTTTAATGAGAATCACAACTTTCATGCCAAATATGAGTTTTTACCGTTTCAAAAGCTTTAACATCAGAGATAAACAGCAAGTCAGGCAGACGCAAAACCATCCATTCACACCTTCTATACCTGTAAACCTTGTTGCAGTTGAGGAGAGGGAGGAGGAGGAGGAGGTGGTGTTTTCTCACCTTCTCTGTCACATGAGAGCAGAGGAAAGAGGAGACCTGCGCATATACCTGCTGACTGTGTGAGAAATGATCTCTGGTGGAGACAGAAACACGTCGCAGACAGAAAGGCAGGCAGGCAGGCAGAGGGAGAAATAAAGACAGAAATTGAAGCCACAATTAATGCACAGTATTCTAAGATGGTGTTGAATTCATGTCATATATCTGAAGAGGATGCTGTTAACCTGGATTTACCCTGTGACTCTCTTTCAGGAAACAAGTTGTCTTGAGGGGAAGAGATCAGGCAGAGAGGAGCAGACACAGAGAGGATGATGAGGATGGAGGTGAAGCACAGTTAAGCCTTGTGGTGTATACCAGCTGAGATAAGTGTTGCTTTCAGAGATGTGATATGGAGTCCAGGCTGTGACGAGGAAGTCCCTGTATTCCTTTACAGACAGCATTCATTAGCAGGAATCAGTGGAGGAGCTTATGACTCACACAGTAGTATTTCAATAATGTGATATGAAAGGTCATTCAGCATGGGAACCTGAATGATCCCTTTTGCTTAATGAATATAGCCTATCACAGTACATTTACATCCCTTTGAAAAAGGGGATGTGTATTGCCAGTCTGACTTAAACTGGACTTTTAAAAATACATGAAAACATTTTAGTCTGATGTATACACTTCTGCTATACACCTCAATCGGGCCCATGCTGGTGCATGCATTCTGAGCATGCTCCACAGTTCCTGTGCGTTGGAAGCACAATATCTTTCATATAAAAGTCAAACTGAAGCACAAAGTGATTGTTGGACTCTCTCCCTTCTCTCCTCCCTCGATTAGCTCACAGACCTCTGTGATCAATTCAATTCAATTCAAAAAAAATTATTTGTCCCCGGTGGGCAATTCAAAGGCACACAGAGCAGTAAATTAACAACAGTGCAAGTAGACGAAACATTTTAAACCTAAAATATAAAGTGTCAATTGAAATACAACTTAAAGCTTAAACTTAACTTAAAATACAAAATATAAAAAGAGTAGATATAAGTGGACAGTGATCGTACTAACAGATGTAAACAGAACTATGTGCAGTAAACGAGAAATAAATATATATATATATATACAGAGCTATGTGCAAGTAGGCAAATACTAAATAAGGTGCATGGTGAATAATGGAACAACAGAACTAATATATACAATATAACTGTAAAGGTAAAAATGAGATAAATAAAGTGACCGTAGTGCAAAGATGGATAAGAAACAACAGGAATAAAGTAACCAGAACTGTATGAATACTGATATAAAAAGGATAGAATAAAGTGATGTACTGCAGAGGCTGTTAAGGTGCATGGCAAATAGAAAAGAGATCTGATTGGTCGGTATATATGCAGAGATTCTCACAAGTAACGTGCACCAGAGCAGGTCAGGTCTTCAGCATAAGTTGCCATGGTGATCTGCCCCAGTAACAGTCTAACCGCCTCAGTTAAGGAGTTAACCCTGAAGTTAACCCTGAAGTTACCTTGCTAACTGTGAATCCTGTTTTGTAGAATAGGCTTCTGGACTGGCAGAAATCTAGTTACCATATGAGCTGCTGGTCGTGGTCCAGAATGGAGTAGATGACCTCTCTTTGCAGCGTGGGATTCTGGTCCGAAGCCAAACACATCATGAGCTCTCTCAGCGTCTCATGTCCTTTTATTTACCCCGCACTCATCTGTTTTGTTTGTTGCTTTAAAATGTGCAGGGCGGAGACTTGTTGGAGGTAGTGGTGGATTCAAAGGGGGAGGGGGGATGAAGCATGGGAAAGAAGTCCAGTTAAACATTTTTTCCACCACGCTTATGACTCACCAGAAGAAGCAGAGAAGACGGTGTGCAGGTTGAGCTGTGTGACCGTGTGATGTAACCCCGACGTAGCAGTGCTAAGAGAAGGAGGAGCAGCCGAGTGCGGGAGGAGAAGATTAGATCAGCGGTCTCATGGAGAGTGTAATGGAGAGACGAGGGCAGAGCCGCAGCAGCTGCGTTAACCAATTAGCACAATTTCACTCACAAATGATGAAATGGGCTTCTGGTTTCACAAAAACCTCCAGGGTCTCTGAAGGGAAGTGGTTTTTAAATGCTTACCCAGACAGTGACAGGCAGCCTAATCAGCTCCAAGGTGGTTTTTTTCTGCTTCTCTCTTTCAAGGAGCAACTTGTTGTGAAGTTTTATATGACAAAAAAAAAATCATGGAAATGGGAAACTGGTAAAAAAAAAACATTGTTTCTCAACCATCCATCCATTAAAGCAACGATAGGGATTCGGTTGGTGCACTTTGGCACACACCAGAGGTCTCCAAATGAAACAGCACTGTCATTAAACACCCCTGTGCATTTGTTGACAAACAGAGGGTGGGGAATTTGCTAAAGGCATTGTAAGAAGCCAAAGAACCATGTTGACTGACAAAGTACAGAAATGTTCCCGGATTTTGAGCAAATCTGTCTCTACTAGCGTCTACAGCCCGTTGTTTGCAAACTGTTTGCATGTGGAGGATGTGTATTCTACTGTTACATTTCTTGTCCCAATATTCCTTTTAAAAACCTTTTAACGTGGTGTTTGGGAGGTGGTATATGACTCACTTTCCTTTTATTTTCACTCCATCTTTACAAGATTATTTTACCATTATTACACAGCCATGTTAAATACTTGATTCTGATTGGCCGTTGACTTATAGCAACAGTGAGCTATCTCTGGATCGATCACTGTTGTCAAGAAGAACGCACCGTTGCTATGAAAAGCAGACAGTATCTAGGGATGAAGTTTTCAACTGATGTAAGTACATTGACAGCATGTTGTGTCCCCAAAATGTAAGTCAGTAACCGACCCCCGATTTTGAACCCTTTGGGAATGTGACTAAAACATTTATAGAGGGCTAAATTTGACCAACGCTTTGCTTTGCTTTGGGCTGCTGCGGCCTACATTCCTGTGAAGTCTCTCTGGTATGTGAAAGAGATGAATATATTCAGCTGTTTACTGAGGATAAGAGTTGAATCCTGCAGTCTGACACGTTCTTTTAGTGATCCTCTTTGTACTGTTAGGTCTCTGGTCTGGTCTGTGGGTGTATAGCCGCTTGGGGAGTAGCTAGATTTGCTGCGAGTGAACTAATCCTGAATCAAGTCCTCCTCTTCGTCTGTCTCTAAACATTGTTGGTGTGTTATTTGGCAGTTATTATCTTTGTTATGAGATGGGGAAATTCAACTTCTGATCTCAGTTTTTCTTTATTTAAGGACCAGACCTCAGATCAGCCCTTTGTGCTCAGCTCACTTAATTCTCCGTTAAATCCAGGCGCCCCGCTGGGTTTATTTTTAGCTCGGACCATTTTGTTTGGGAGCATAGCTTGAAGTATTTTGCCTCCTGTCAGCCATTTCTCATTCCCCGAACTACACTTTCTTAATCCCTTTGGTGCCTGTCTTTGTCTGTGTGTCCCCAGAGCTCTCCAGCTGCTGTTTATGGCTCTCTCTCTCTGCGTTGATGTAGTTTCCATTAGCTGCCATGGTACAGTGCTTTCTGTGCAAAGTGTCACATGCTTCAGACTGTCACTGATATGGCTGAAGTTTCCACCTAATAGGATAGAAGTACAATTTTGGGAACAATCTTTTTCAGTTTCCTGCAGAGTAACCATAAAATCTGGTGTATAAGAAACTTGTAATACCTTTTTTCAGGGCTGTGTCCTATAGACCAGACAGTATACCAGTATAAAATGTTGAGACATGAGCCATCTAGGCTGACCAGATGCCAACATGTGGGACAAAGAGTATGTTTGGACATGATAATGTGGGACATGTTACCACAATGCCAAGAGGTGGTTTAGATATCAATATAATGTCCAAATAAACTATTAGCTTATAAATATCTACAATGCTTTTCCACAGGTTGATTTGGTTGCATACACTATGCATGTTGTGCATATCTCAACAGAGGCAAACACATCTTTAACCCTCCTTTAGTCCTAGTGCATTTTTGATGTTTAAAGACAGTTTCTTGTGGATCATTTTGGCTGTGTTGATGCATATTACATAAATTTCGCCACAGTTGTGTATTTTGGGGTGAACTTTAAAATTTCATGAAAATGTATTTCTCAACTCTTTAATACATTACGTTAAAAAAAATAATCACACCTTTAGTCCTTCGTAATTTTTTTGTGTCATTGACTCCCATTGAAACGACATTTTTTGAATACACTGCCATTGTGGTATGAATTTATGTTTTTATTAATTTTTTCATGGATCCATGATAGTGTGGGACTGGAATTTTAGTTTTTACTGTTTTACCGACATAGTATCCAAAACAAAAGCCTGCTAGTATGTCTTTGTTTCCACAGGTGATATTGCAGGGAAACAGGGCCAAAGGTGTTTATTATAAACATTACACAAAATGTAAGGAAATTTGTGTTTGGTAGATTATTTATTTGTTGTGACAATGCTTCTTGGCAATCAATCTCATACCATTGGAAAGCCTGTTTATTTCCCTTTTAAATGGTGACACATTTGTAAGGAATATGCATTTGAGGGATGAGCAGCAGAGCTGAGTATGTGGGATGTGGCCATGAAAAACGTGCCAAATCTTCTCTGCCAATGCCAAAAAGCGTATTCTGCTGTTGACTCTTGTTTGGTGTCTTTTAGTGGATTAGATGATTGAAACACAATGAATATTTGCTATGAATGGTGAGGACTGAAGTTAATAATAGTAACCATTAAAAAAAATTGGAATTATATATTAATAGATCATTTTTCTATGGCAGTCTATATTGGAGCATTGTTTTGCTTCATAGGGCGAAAGATGTAACACAAATCGTAGGGTTGTAGGAGGGTTAACTAAGGTCTGTACAAATGAGCAGAGCCACAGTCTGCTCACCTGTTTGATTGCAGGTGCTGCACAATGTGGTGAACAGTAGTTATTTTAGATGCTCATTTGATTGGCAAGCCTCTTCTAGTGTCAGGGGGAAGGTATTCATAGATCGACATTTCTCTGTATGAGTCTTGCTTGGAGTCTTCACCATGTTCGATAAAACTCTGGCAATTGTTTCAGAAAACTTCCTGGGAATTGACTCTGACTCTGTTGTAGCTGCATCTCCTTTCTTTGTCATATAGTTTCCATTACATTCCACCCAAAAGTGCATCCTGCTAGCTCGTTTCTCTGTTTTGTGGCAGTGGGGCGTAACGCAGGCAGAGAGGATGGTGACAGGTTGGCGAGTCCTTGACCCCGTGTGTGAGCTGATTGATTGACAGCTGAAACAGGCCATGGTGACAGCCTCCTCTTGCTTTCTAAACAGCCATTGGATAAAAGCCAGGTTTTAAAAGGGGGCCACTGTCCTGCACTTTGGAAACTAGAGCCAATCAAATGCAGGACGTCGTCTCAATTTGTGGGACACGGATCAAGTGATGAAAATGCTATGCAGTCCCGCACAAAGTGAGACACCTGGACCCCCTAGTGTGGCCGTGACTGCAAGTTCAGCAACCGCAATCACCCACTGCATGCAACCTGATGAATATTCACCCCTATCCATTGTGCTGGGATACAAAGCAATGTGGACCAGGCTGGCTTCACTTTCTAACATATTTTGTCCCTCATGACGTCATAATCATTGTAGTATGCTGTTCAGTAAAAAAAAAAAAACCTTGTTCTGGTTTGGTTGAAAAGACTTCTCAAATAAAGACAACTAGTGACCAGAGGAGGTGGGTCTGTGCTTCAAGCTTTGCCGGAACAAGCTGTTAAAACTGTTTAACACAAAACTGGGAACGTAAGTCAGAACCTACACTCACAGAAAGAAACAGTGAGTTATATTAAAGTGAGTAAAACAACATATTGTTTAATGTTTTCTGTAGTGGGTGTTTCACAGTGAATACATTTCAGCCAGTAAGATGCAAACATGGAAACAGAAACATTACCATGTGACCCTTGTTTCAGTTTGAGAAGTGTGAAAATGCAGGTTTTTATGAGAGGTTGAAATGTTGCAAAATGTGCAGTCCCATCATTTATTATTTTAAAAAAAGACAATAAGATTAAATGCAAACGACAGCTTTAAAAAATAGCCCAGTCTGACAATGTTTCCCCCCCTCCAGTTTTAAGGCGGTGCTGTCGGCGCCTCCCTCCAGCGGAGCGTTGGACCTCTCCGGGATCCCTCTGACGGCTCGGGACATGGAGCGTCTGTGTGCACACCTGCAGCATCACGCCTCCAACATGATGAGCCTGGAGCTGGGCTTCACCGAGCTGACGGACGAGGCCTTCCTGCTGCTCCTACCAACGCTGGCCTCACTGCCGCACCTGGAGACGCTCGCACTGAACGGAAACAGGCTGACCAGGGCCGTCCTGAAGGAGCTGACGGACGCTCTAAAGGTCAGAAAGTCACATATTGGTGTAATATCTGTAAATGTCATACATAGACTATTTTTCTGAAGAGAAAAAAAATCCGGAATTCTGGAAAAAAAACGGATGAATCTCATCCCTCATAAAACAACACATTCCTCATAAGATTTTTACAACTGAGCTAGTCACATGCTAAAGGCTAGGCAGGCTAGTTGTCACATGTTTGTGATATTGAGGTCACTTTCTAAACATGCTTTTGGAGATTTAAGAAAATTATGTGAAGATCTAAAAGGTTGTTAGTAACATTTGAGGATGGTACATTCATGGGGAAAGAAATCTGTAATAATTGGCCTTAATTATAAAAAATGAACATTTTAGCAGCAGGTACATGTGAAACATCCATCCTGTTAATAGCAATGCTAACAGCAAAAGTGGTAACGTTAAACACTCAGAATGTGAGTTTGAACGTTTTTGCGTTTCCATGTGAACACCTCTGAGGGGGCAGCTCTAGTTGAAGATGATGTTGATGATGATTACTTTTATTTTGAAGTATACAATAAACTTTCTCTGCCCTATAGGATCCAGGCAGTTTCCCCAGTGTGACCTGGATTGACCTGGGCAACAACGTGGACATCTTCTCCCTGCCGCAGCCCTTCCTGGTCAGCCTGAGAAAGCGATGTCCCAAACAGGGGAACCTCCCCACCATCCTGGAGTTTGGAGAGAGTCAGGCCAGCGACGCCCCCGAGAGGCTGAGGGGCCTGGGCGAGGAGGAGGAGACGGACGACACCAATCGAACTGAGAGCATGGGCGAGCTGCGCTCCGAGGTGGAGGAGGAGCTGGACGGAGAGATGGAGATAGAGGAGATGATGGAGGAGCTGCTGGACTTTGACCGGGAAGTGCAGGGAAAGGAGGATGAGGAGGAGAGCATGTGGACGGTGGAGGAGCAGAGGAAGGTGGGGAGGTGGAGGGGCAGAAGCCGAGGGGCGGAGGAGGAGGAGGTGCAGAGGAAAGACGAGACGCAGGGGAGGAGGGCGGCGGTCGTGGAGGACGAGGACGACACGCAGAGCCGATCCTCCCACATGTCCTGCTCCAGCCAATCGCAGCACTCCTCTGGAGCGATGGAGCCGATGAGAGCGGAGGAGGACTTTGATTTAGACGAGGTGACCGACCAGTCAGATCACCTCACCTGATTGCTGCTTTCTGCTTACGTTTTCCCTCCTGCGTCCAGTCCTCTGTGTGCAACACTGAGCGTGCTCAAAGTCAAACAAGGAAGCTAAGTTTGAGTAAACAGATGAAGACTCCCCGCTCCCACGGCTGATCTGAGGTCAGATCCTGACAGAGTGACAGCTGATCCAGGTGACTCTCTGTGACTGTGGCATGAGAAGACAATCACCTACAGGACATGTGTTTTATTAAACTGTATGTTATTTAAAGTATAATTAGACTGAGGATGCTTACAATAGAATAGACTGATGAATTATATCACGTGAGGCTTTTATGTACAGAATGTTAACCTATTCAGGTCCCTTCCTCCTGCTAACCCTGCTAATACCTACATGTGCCTGTCACGCATCCCCTTACTGCTGCGTCTTAGAAAACTGAGACACACTCAAACTAATCAGGGCCCTTTAAACACTTTATGAAATGTTTTGCCAAAAAAAAAAAACAGAAATGGAAAATGTTTCAAATGTTTCTTCCCCCACACATAACGTTGACGACAGACAAGCCAGATGGTTCCAAAGATAGACGGGAATCAAAAGGTCGCTTCGTGGAAATCAGTGTCCTCTTAAGAAAAGGAACAGATGCATCGTGATTTGGTGAGTGAGAGACGCACAGGAGGAGGAATTTAGTGTAGCTGAAACTAAAAGAAGTCAAATAAGAGATACAGAAAAGGATGCAGTAAAAAGTCTGATGATTGTCAGGAAACTGTGAACAGTGTCCGGGGAAGATGAGATGATCTTCTTGCCACAACAAATATCTGAGGGGTGTACTACGAAACAAGAGAACGAGGTATAAATGAGGTTTGATGAAGTCAGAGCTTTCAGTGCCACACAGCTGGCTCTCCTTTCATTTTTTATTTACAGGTTCTACAAAACAAATGTAGCCTAAAGTCGTCTGTTCAGGATGTCAAATGCATGTAAATCACAAGAAAATCAGTTTCTTTTTCAGGTCCATACTGCTGAAGCAACTCAAAGTGAAGCCTCTGTGTAACCGACTATTTACAATTAAACTGAGACTCCCAACAAACAGATGAACGGACACTTTCCAATAAATGATGGTGTTTACCTTGCAGACACTGGAGGGTCAAATTATGCTTTGCTTCTAATCTGAACACACGGACGCTTCTCAAGTTGCTGTTTTCTGGCTTCACACTATACTAGACCATTTTATGCCCAATTTTGGGCCCAATTTGGCCCCTTCAACGATTAGTGGGCCGTGGTTCGATTCAGGGCTTGTCGCAACTGATATTTGTCCAAATAATCCTCAAGTATATGGTGTCACAACAATTATTTTACTGCTCCTGATCGGGTCCAGACATCCCTGATATGGATTCATAAATATCAAACGTTTCATTTTTACAATTCCAGATCGGGCTGCGTTTTTAGCGATATCTTTTAATTTCTCATCACCATTTCTTATAAGTCTAAAAGATGTAGGCACAAAACTCCTGAAATCTCCCAAACTTTTTGAGGATGAGCCAAAGATTTTTCTCCAACTTTTACCCAAACGTTTTCCTGACAGCCCTTGCTCGTTAAATTTAAAGAAGTCAGAGGCGATGGGCAGGAAATATTCAGGAGAATTCCCAGCGAGCTGTTGAGCAGGAGTGATGACGTTATATCCTGAGACTGATGTGCATCCTGCAGAATCTTCTTGCACGTAATGAAGCTGCTTCATAGTCTTTTCTGCTCACCGTTATGTTCTTTACCACTCGTTTGCTGGTACTGTGAATATGTCAAGTGACACGTAGCATTTATATAACGGCAAAAACTGTCATCAAAGTACAGGAATCTGTTGCTTCGTCTGCTTTCTTGGATATTGGCAGCATCTTGCCAATATCCCCCCCGCCCGCCCCTGGGATGCCTTTGCCCCACTTCCTGTTTTAAAAACTCTCGGGCTGTCAGGCATATGTGTGAATAAACAACTCATAGATTTCAGGGGCAGACATCCTGAAATTGTGTTGAGAATTTGAAGGAGTGCATGAGTGAAAACAGCCACAAACAGCTGATCACCAGTTAGGTGATGTCTGTTGTCTCTGACTTGGGCTTTAGGGGGTTTTGTATTCAGCCTAAACAAAGAAAGCCTGGGCATGTTGAATTTGCTTCGTAGTGCAGCCCTCTGAAGAATCCATTAAGAAATATTTAGTAGCCTTTCCTCCTAATCGAGGTCATGTTTCACTCCACAGTACTCTACACGTGCTTACAGCTCTGTTTTCACACAGGCCACTCTGTTACTGTACACTGAGTCGACACTATTTATATCTATTAGTTTGTAGCTGTCACCCAGCCTGTGCTTTCCCTTTATATGCCCTGCAAAATCTGAAAAAAACCAAGCTGTATTTTTGGATGTGGAGTGTAAACAGTATGTAATAATTCAACTGTTCAAGAGTGATTGTTTGGACCATAGATTAAAAAGGAATACCACTTTATTCAAGGATTGAGACGTGTCATATGTGTTGTGAGTTCTCTGTGAAGGGGAGAGTTTTACTGATATGAAAAGCTGCCCAAAAGGTACAAAAACATTCATTAAAAATGAAATGAAAAGACGTTTTATTAAGCGCATGGTAATTATTTTTGTTATGTTGCATCCTTGAAATGAACCGGTCAGAACTCGTCCATCTTCACTTTTAGCAACTTTTATTAAAGAAATGCCCCACAGCTTTACACAAGCTTCGTTTTCAGCCTACACACACCTCTGTGTCTTCTTCACTGAGCCTCCCTTAAAGGGCCAGTGTCTTAATCTTTAAAAGTAGATAAAACACACAGTATTTACTGTTTACTCTTAGAAATGTAAATTAACTTAAATACTTCTGGAAATTAAATTAGTCTAATATACACTGATATAACAAAATGACAGAAAAAAATATGAAAATATGAAAAAGCATTTTCAGCGTGTTACAGTTGCAACACATCATTAGGCATCGCTCCTATAGATGACATGGTTTAAATGAACGAGGATGTTGCTCTATTTATAATTTAAATGTTATTATATTTATGTTCTTTGTTAATCCCCAAGGGTAAATTCAGGTCCATAAGATTCTGTTTGTGCGTGTGTGTGTGTAGTTTGGGCCTATGTTTTTGTGTGTTTCTAGCATGTCTCTCATAGGCTCTAAGGTATTTTAGAACATAATTACATAATAAATGATAAAATATGATAATAAACAGCATACTGGGGCTATATGAAGGTGAATTCATCAGTTTGAGGATCTGGCATGTGCTTCCTTTTTCATTCAGGTGTTGGCACTGGACAATAAAGGTTACTGACTATCCCATCACTCTGTACCTCAGGGCTCTGGACATTATGAGGTGGCTTTATTTTATTGATTTCAACTGAATTTATGGGTTTGAGGGTTAACCACATTGAGCGTTGAGGGAAATTACCATATTTTATAGGTTTTTGGATGGGGGCGTCAGTAGACTGGATCTTTCCAGATGCCCCGACGGCAGCACTAAAGTTAAAAACAAATCTCACCTGGGATGGGAAATAAATCTGGAACACAATCACAGTAATACATTCACACCATGCCAGGAACACACTTTGACCACTGGCCATCTGAACCTGCGCTGTTCATTTCCTCTCATCCATCCTTCTTTTTCTTCACAGTCTCCAGGGTGAGGGATGTACGATGGTTTGTGGTAATGAGGGTGTAAAAAGCCCCCCTCCCCCTCGTCCTTTTAAGACTGCCCTTGGAGCCTGCCCCTTTAAGACTGTACTCTGCGTCTGCCCCTTTAAGACTAATGACTCCAGACTAAGGGTAAACTAAAGGACAGAGGATCATGTGTTGAGAAGCTGCAGAGAGAGAGAAAGCCAGCACCAGGACAAGTACTTGTGCGTCAATTATACAAGTAGGCCTAAGTTCTTTGTGTGTTTATTTCATACAGATCTATTTGTTTGAATTATTGGAGACTAAATGCATATTTTTATATTAATTTAGATAGTATGGCTTAAGAATAGTTTGTCAAGGTGAGGGAAGGCATTAAGCATGCAGCACAAGAGCATGCTCCTCCCACATGAGCACCTTTAAAGAGGATACATCAAAGACAGATTGTGCCTTGTTAATTGAGGTCTTTGGTGTCAGTAGTTAAGTGATTAATGTCATTCTGGGTTTATCAACCATGTTGTAGAGATTGTGTGTCATTTGAATACACTTTTTCATTGGTATTTGTTTCTTCTGTTTATAGAAACCACAATTGCAATACTCTTACTTAAACCACCACAACAACACAGTTTAATCAACTCTCCACAGTGCTCAAACCTATCAGCATCACTAATCACTCTTTTTTTAGAGGTCTTGCTCTGCACTCTGGGGGGACAGACTTCAATCCTAACTTTGTGGATTTTGCAGACAAATCTAATTGCATGCTCTCAATGTCCAAAGGCCAGCTTTGCCGGTACACTTCACTTCACCGATCACAGGTAATTCACCTGTAAGTACAGGTAAATTTGTTTGCTTCTCAGACACATTGGCCTGAAATACACACATGCACAAACAGAACCTTTCATCATGCATTAATGGAGATGTCAGAGTGGGGCTGCTGCACACTGCTAGGCAGGGAGCGCACTACAGCTGTTCTGGGTTGCCTTGCTCAAGGGGACCTCTGCAATGCTCAGGAAGTGCCCTGGCACCTCTACAGCTACCAGACCAACTTCCCATATTATGGTCCACACCGAAACCGAAGAAAATTAACATTTATGTTTATCTCAGAGTCAGTTACAAAACAAGCTCTGCACATGTTGTGTCAGGTGTGCTACAGACAGCAGAGTGGGACTTTATGACTGGATTAAGAACTCCTGCTCTAGAGCTTAGATCAGGGGTGTCCAAAGTGCGGCCCGAGGGCCATTTGCGGCCCTTGAGGGGATTTTTTGCGGCCCGTGACATCAAATGAAGAATCAGAAGATTTTGGCCCGAGGCCTTGATTAAGATTGGCACATTATCTTGTTTTTCTTCATTCATGTTAACAAGGGCTGAACAATATTCCTAAAATAGAAAATGTTCAGTAAGATGTTGTTGTTTTTTTTAATCTACAGCTTTTACTATTTTCCACATTTTTTTATGAAAAAAAACGTATGCAAGGTTTTTGCAAACAAGCGGACTGTTGTTTAACCATTTAATGACCTGAGTTAAATGCAGAAAGTTTTTCCAAAAAAATGAACCACGTTACAGGCTTGATTCTGAGACAAAAACAAATAAAGTAGAACGAAGAAATCTAAATATTTGATTTCCTTTTATTAAAGGGTTTCTTTAGCGAGCCTTTTGATTCTGATCTACAAAGCCTTCCTATTTTTTCAACTATATTTTAAAAAACAAAACCTGTGGCCCGCGAGCGATTCTAACACGACAATTTTGGCCCGCAAGAAAAAAAGTTTGGACACCACTGGCTTAGATGAACACGCTCTGATCAGTTTCATCAGCCTGGCTACCTGCAATGCATAAGGTAGCTGGTTCTTTCTTAGGGATGGAAATATAGCAATCATGACTCTCTTTCCCTGTAACGGTTTGGGTCTGTGCCTCTTGGATTTTAATGGTGTTTTTGTCTGAGACAGTAAGTTAGCTAAAAGTGCACAACGTTGTTTATTACAAACTACACATCAACCTTACAAAGCCCATTTGTACGGCCATTAGTGTCTGAACGAACCATTAGGTCACTGTTGAGCTGAGAGGCAAAAAGAAAGTAGGAGCTCGGTTACAGGCATCCGTCCATGGCAGAAGAGCCGCTCAGACTAAACTTCAATGAAAAAAACAAGGTGCTGTCTAGTTCTATTGCTCCCCCAGTAACTTAGCAACACAGTATGTCTTAAAGGTACAGTACTTTCCACAATTTCAACTGTAACATCCTCCTGACTGAAAATAAATTAAATCCACACAACCCGCTCATTAGAGAAGTTAAGAAATTAGGCTAAAGATTTATTTTCAGAATGTATTTTTCTCTGGTGTGTCAGTCACAAGCTGGTTAACATTAGTGGACACCTGACACTGCTTTGCTCATTCATGTTGTGTCAGTCGGGTTACAGTTAGCTAAAGTTAGCTAACATGCCCAGCTGATCACTCTTATGTTCAATAAACAGTTTAATAACGGTTATATCAGCAAAACACAATTTACATAAAGCTACATGTCCTTTTTATTCACTTAGCTAGTGAATAATGTTAAATAATATATCATTCTCTGCTTATAGAACAATTCATTTTAGCCTCCTGCTTCAACTCACATCCTGACCTTTAATCTTGTGATGGAGGTTGACCTTCCATCCGTCTCCTGCGGCAGGCTGCCATCGGTAGCCGTCAGCAGTTTACCCAACCGAACCTTGTTTTCTGGATCTGGATCTAGACGATACAGCATAATCATCTTGGTACAAGAAAAAATAAACTGTGTCTTCTGTAAACATGTTATTTCCTTCTTGTCAGTTTGAATGTTATTTCCACAAGTGAAATCTAAATCTGAACCAGTGCACTTTTGATACATTTTAAAACAACTTGCCGTATATCAGACAGCATCAGACTGGGTGAGAGATTCCAGTTTATACTTCCACAGTCCAAACACATGTTTGTTAGGTTCAATTGGTGATTTTTGATTGTCCGTAGGTGTGAATGTGAGTGTGACTGGTTGTCTGTCTCTGTATGTCAGCCCTGTGATTGACTGAAAGTCCAGGGTGTACCCCCGCCTCTCGCCCAATGACAGCTGGGATCGGCTCCAGCCCCCCCGCAGTAAAGATAATGGATGGATGGATAGAAAAGTTCAAATGTCATTTCCAAATAGTATGAAAAAATATTTCCAGCAGCCTTTCTGGAAACAGGTTGCTGTAGTTTGCAACACAACAACTTGAAATAGGTTTTTAAAAAAGCTTACAAAAAAGGAAGATTTACCTCATCGGAATTCCTCTTTTGTTGGTTTGGAATATTGTGTCATCATTCCCCTTTTGTCCTTCTTTACTTTATTCACTGAAGCTCCACATATGAACATATTTGATCTACATCTCTATGTGTTGTTTTCTCTCTTATATTCCTCTGTAAGTTAAAATACCTGCAGCAAACATCACCCTAGGCAGAATATCCTGTCCTTTAAGACACAAGAGCATCGATGTGTTCTCCTTGGACTCAAAGGCAGAAGAAGATATGAATGCTTTACGAGAGCAGAAGATGTGAGGATGTTGTGTATTTTCTGCTCAAGGACGCTGCTTATACACTGAAAAGAAACATGAGGGTCTAAAAGCTGTCATAGTCTTGGACCTTTTCGTTATCTGCACGTATTCTAAAAGTGTTTCTTAATGTAAAGTCTTTTCATCTTCTCCTCTTTCACCAAAGCTCCCATGGATCTTTCATTTTCATGACATTTTATTGGTCCATTGAGAATATTGTTCTGGGTTTTTATTTACAGATGAAATTGTAAAAAGTACTCTTTTTTGTCTTGGATCCCAATAAATTCTATCATATAAAAAAATCCTGTATTTTTTGTTTGAAAGTTGTAGGCGTCGGTCACATCGAGAGTGGGTGCCTCGATGTGGAGCAGCATCTATCAGCTTCCACACATTCAGCTGTTGCTCATTTCTCTTTTTAAAACAGTCGTTTGGGCTTCTTATTATTCTGCAGTAAAGCACCAATCTCTAACTTCCATCTTGAAACAACCGTTTTAAACTTGACCTGATAGCACACTAAACTTTCAACTAGAAGAATGACGTCTATCCCATGTCCACAGAGTCAAAAGTAGGTCTGTCTTCCTTAAAAGAGAAGGATGGATCATTGTTTCACCTTTCTCTACGAGGACAAATGACATGACCTGCTTTCTTATTTATGTTCTTCACTGACTCCTGAATCTGTCAGAAGCTGAACCCTTACCTCTCATGGACTCAGGTATGAAATTACTTAAACTCACTCTTTGATAAAAGAGCTGTCAATGTTTTTGTTCAATCATCTTGTTTTGATACGGTGGCCCTGAAGGTAAACTGCAAAGAAATTTAACAAAACATGAAAAACATTAAACAGAAAAAAAAAATTTCAAGAAACAAAACAAAAAAGTATTTTAATGTTTCCGTTCCATGAAAAGTTTATTTGCATTTTGTTAAAATAATTTTGCGTTTCATTAAATACTTCTGCCCAAACTGAAAAGTTGAATGGTTTAGTGAAATGTTTTTGCAGTTGACTTTCGGAGGCTACCGTAGTCTAAGCCAGTTCCCAAAGCGGGGGTCAGGACCCCCTGGTCTCAGCTACAGACTCACCTTAAACTTCAGCATTTTTATCATATTGCACATGATTAACTGCCTATTGATTTATCTAGTTTTTTATGTAGTAAATTCCTTTATTGTTATTTGTGTGTAACTTAAGTGTTGCCGTCTTTGCCAGGACTCAAGATATTTTTTATATTTCAATGGTAATAATCCTGGTTAAATAAAGGCTAAATTGAAAAAAGTTTATCCTGATTTAATTTCCCCAAAGAAAATGTAGTACAGGATATGAAGTACAAAACAAATAAGCTAAGTGTCTCTTCAGGTGTGCAGCCTTTATAAGTGAGATACAGTTTTTTATAGAACGTAACTCAAGGTGCTTTACAGTGCTAAAAGAGCATTCAAAATAAGACATTCAAATGCAAAATATATTCAAATAAAAGCCCAACAGCCTTTGATTTAATGTTTTAATAAGTTTAAACTGTGGAATGCAAACAATATATGTCTGCTTTGACCTGAGTCTTACAAATACAAAATACTGAAACTGATACCAAGACAAAGGTTGTTTATATAATTTATCATAACTGTTTAGAGGGCATTTAGTCGAGTATTAACCATGAACAAATCTACAACCTGTAAATCATTTTCAAAGGTTGAAAGGTTGATGTTGACCAGTGACCGGCTAACTGTTACATAAATGTAATGATTTAAAATAGATTTTACAACTTTCATTTTTGTTACTCTTCTTTTAATGTAATTAGGATTCTGATGGCTGACTTCAGACAACAACAGATATGTTTGACAAGATAAATATTGAAATGATTACTGATTTATAACAGCACTTGGCTGACACCTAGTGGTCAAGTTATCAAATTGCAGTCTAGCGGTTTTTTACTGGTTTAATTCAAGAGTGTGTTTTTTGTTTTGTTTTTGAAAAGATCCTTTGGGGGCAGAATGTAGCCTAAATAAAAAATGCCCATAGTGTAAATACAGCATTGATCCAAACAGCACTGGGCTTTCTCAAAATGGAATAAAAGTGTACCAACATTAACAGGAGAAAAAATGTAGCTGTCAAACAATACCAAATTTTAATAAAACAAGAAATAAATATTATTGGCATATTTAGACTTAATTCAATGATTATAAATGATAGGCTTATAGTATTGAGGCACTCACTACATGAACTGTATGTTGTGATAATAGATTCTGTTACTATTATTTATGAATATGATACAACATCCATTGGAAGCCCTAAGTGATCCATACATACACTTTCAGCATGTTTACTGAAAATCTCAAGAATGATTAATAGCCTAAGTTTATTAAAGACGCCCAAGCAGACATCATATTTGTATTTCACTCTATTTTACCGTGATATAGAGTACATTTTAGTTGTTTTCTCAAGTTCTCAACGTATTCATCTCCTTATCTCAGGACAAAAACGTGTTATCTCGAGATAATGAGAGAAATAAACCAAGATCGGGGGAAATGCATTAAAATATGTCGTTTGATTTATTTCCGCTCTGGGCCCCCGTAGAGACTCACAAAGGTAGCCCATAGTGTTCATAACATAATGAACACCAATACCATGTCTAAGGTATATATTTCATTAAGAATTAAAAAATGTGCAAATCCAAATGTGCCAAAGAATTCTCTTCGGATTTAGCAACTTAAAAATTACATCACAGACAAAATGTCTCAACAAGTTAATTGTTGATTTGTGCAATTACTTTTTTCTAAGATATGTCTTTTTATTCTGCTCCTTCTTCTTATAAATGTAGTAAATGTTTGCCTGTTTTACAGTTCGTAAATTTAAATTAACTACAAGTCAAAAAAAAAAAAGTCAAAATCAACTTTATTGTCAATTTCAAAATATGCCAGACATACAGTGGAATCGAAATTGCGTTTGTCTCCGTCCCACGGTGCAATACAACCAAAATAAGGTAAAATAAGATAAAATAAAATAAGATAAAATAAAATAAAATAAGGTAAAATAAGATAAATTATATTTACAGTAATAAATTCAAAAAATGTTTTTGAGGAAAACAAAAAAAAAAAAAATATTTCAGATAAACTTCTCTCACTTTTGCTGCCACAGGACATTTTAAATATTGTATTTTTATTGTATATATTTTTAACCATAGACTGTAAATATGAATTTTTAACCAGCTTTACGGTGCTACGTACGTAATTATGTCGTCACATCCGGTGAGTGGGGTCCTTTTTTTGTTTTCCCGTATCCGCCATTTCAGTTTTTGAAGTTAGTTGTCATCGGTCGTTGGATTGTAGCTGGAAATCTGCCGCTTTAACGCACTACAGGATTATTGGATCTTAATTCCGGTCCCAAAGCGGATCAGAGTCCTTTTACATTCACGGTTCCGGTTGTGTTTCGGCGGATTGATGTCGTAAGGGCTCGCTGCGGAGGTCGCCTGTTTACTAAACGTGCTCCAGGCGCTAAAGTTTTTGTATGAGTTGAAGGCTTCGCCTGTGGAGAACAGGAGGGAGAGAAGGGAAGGCCCCGGTGAAGCCTCGGCTTTGAGTGGTTACCATGGCCGGAAATTTTGACGCGGAGGACCGCGGCAGCTGGTACTGGGGTCGTTTGACCAGGCAGGAGGCTGTGTCTCTGCTGCAGGGGCAGAGGCACGGCGTGTTCCTGGTCCGGGACTCCATCACCAGCCCCGGAGACTACGTGCTCTCCGTATCAGAGAACTCCAAAGTCTCGCATTACATAATAAACAGCATCAGCAACAACCGACAATCCGGTCCAGGTGAGACAGCAGAGGGGGGGTTTGGAGGGGGTATGTGGATGCTGGTGTGACCATTCTTGTGTGACTTGCACCAAAAGAGATGCGCAATAGTGCCTTTTCCTCTCAGGCCAGACCTCATGCAAACATGTGCTTATCTAATATTGGCCTGTTATAAGGTACACATGCTTCTGATCATAGTTTCAGAGCTTATTTGAGTTCTCAGACAGACAATGCACAAGATATTAAACCACATATTGTCTCTGTCACTTACTACTTAACGTTTTGTCACTACAGTACACCCAGGTGGGTGGCGTGTCCTTTTCAGTCGTCTGTATTCATGAGGATCATGTACCTGCTTACCCTGTCAGAGTTGTGAATGTTCAAAGCCGGTCACATTGCCAGATTTTAATAGACCTTGACCAGACATGATCCTCCACCTCTGCTGGGTTTTCCCTGTGCAGGAGAATATTTGTTGTATTTCCTCATGCTGGTAAAGACCTTTCTTTGGAAGGAAGACAAATATATGATGGGAATAAATGTAGAATAAGGAAACAAAACTCCTTCCTGGTCATTCTGGAAATCACCACCATCATGCTTGGTTGCATAAATAGATCAGATCTGCTGTATTTGAACATGCACGGGTCATTTTGTCCTTCTGACTCCTTCTTTAAATCCTCCCTTTCTCACCAGGTTTGGCCCACCCGAGGTTCCGAATCGGTGACCAGGAGTTTGAAGCGCTCCCTGCTTTGCTAGAATTCTACAAAATCCACTACTTGGACACCACTACCTTAATAGAGCCCATCAACAAGTCCAAACACACCTCCTTTATTAGCGTGGGCCCCGGGGGAGGCCCCCCGCCGCGCCTGGAAGACGAGTATGTCCGAGCACTTTTTGATTTCCCGGGAAACGACGAGGAGGATCTCCCGTTTAGGAAGGGCGACATTCTCCGAGTTCTGGAGAAGCCGGAGGAGCAGTGGTGGAACGCCCAGAACTCTGAGGGCCGGGCGGGGATGATCCCGGTGCCGTATGTGGAGAAGTACCGGCCGTCGTCTCCGAATTCGGCGGCGGGGCCCGGCGTACCGGGGGGTGCGCCTGGAGGAATGGTGATGGTAGGGAACTCTGACGGCTCCGCAGCCCCGTCTGGCCCTCCTCTGCTGGGAGACCCGAGCCAATACGCCCAGCCCACCCCCCTCCCAAACCTCCAGAATGGACCTGTCTTTGCCAGGGCCATACAGAAGAGGGTGCCCAACGCCTACGACAAGACTGCCCTGGCCCTGGAGGTAAATATGGTGGTGTGGGTCTGTTTGTGTGTGTGTGAGTTTGACTTTCAAAAAGTCCTGGAGGAAAGGCGACAGGGAGTGAAGAAGGAGCAGCACATCCTTTTGGCTTTCTGTCCCATTGTGCTTTTGATGATTTCTACTTTAGTGTTTGTGGAGCAGGGTGAAGAAACATCAAGGTCACAAACCACCTTAGGTGTAGTTTTGTATTTCTTACCTTTTCGCTGCAGTCCAGAGCTTAGAGAATAACCGCTGAATAATCTCTCTCCACATGATAAAATGCAATACATGGACCTCCAAATGCACATAAAACCAGCAGAGTGATTGTTTAAATGAGGGGTTATTATCGCGTCCCCTTTCCTGTCTGAATTTAAATGTCTGCCCTCTCTCTCGGGTACTTTCAGTCTATTAAATATTAAATTACTACTTATTCCATAACCACTGCCCTCATGGCATGAAGATGTTACACCAGCTGTTGTCGAGTCGAAGATCTGTAACAGTTTGTCTTGCTATCTCTCCCAGTGCTATGCATTAGTGTGCACAGGGAAACACAAGGCGGAAAAAGTAAATCATCTCCTGTGTCACTGTCCAATGACACAGAGGATTCAATGATGTGAAACTCCACAACATCTTTTTTTACATCATGGGTCTCTTCATCTCTTATGGGATACTATAAGGCATGCACGATATGACTATGCTTACTGATGATGACGACGCTTACCCTAATATATTCATCCTAAACGTCAGGAGATATACTTGGGCAGCCTTAAATATACTGTACCTGTAGTATCGTCTATTTGTCAGCTAAATGACATGTTGCCTGTATCTGAAGAAAATACTCATGGTACTATGAACTGCAGGATGTTAAGGAGACATTCTATTAACAACCTAAGTAAAAGTCAAATATATGATTGATTTATCCATAGCTGTAAACTGGACTTCACTTGTATTGCAATTAAAGGTAGTCAAAATGTTCAATACTTTTCAACATCACACGTGGTTAGAATAATGATAGATAGTCTCAAATCCAAAGAGAGAGCATCAGTGGTCCATTACAGTTGACAGGTTGGTTCTATTAGATTATAAGTGTTGTGCATTTCAATCCGTGTAACTGTGTGGTACCCGTATGAGAAAAGTGCCATCAAGCCGTGCTCCCTGCACACAGTGGCTGGGCTTGTTTAACTGTGCGGAAGCAAAGAGCGGGGCTCCCACAAAGCAGGTCGTTGGTGGAAGGAAATAGTTTGTGTTTGGGAACAGGACCATTTCCTCTGGTCCCTCTGAAGCCAGAAGTCAAGCTGAGTCTGGAGTGAGGTCTCTGAGGCAGTTCAGTCAGAGAGTAATGCTCCCACCCCGCTGGACTCTAACGTTAAAGATAACATTGCACTTTTTTGGAGTCAAACGACAAAAGATTGAAGTATTTCTCCTCTAGAAAAACACTTTGTTTGAAAAGCTTTACTTGCTTAAGAGGGGTACACACTACAAGATAATCGGGCTGATTTTGGGCCCGATTCTCCCTTCAGACCAAAGTCAACAAATTTCTGATATGCTGTAGGTTCAGGTAGAGCCTTTGTATGATCTGGTTTCTGCCACTCCCACCTGGGTAGAGTCTTTTGCCTTTGACCTGCATGTGTTCTCTGCACTCGTTGGCCAGAAGTGACTGAGCAGGGCGCTGCTGGACAGTTAATAATTAGCTCTCATTTCCTTGTCTTGTTGTCTGCAGAAAACCTTTCTGATTGTGAAGATCCCCCCCCCTTATCTTCGGAGCAGAAAAGTTATTTAAAATCAAGTTTGAGTTAACTTCTTTATTGCATACGGATTGTGTCTCTGTTGTAATTGTTTGAAGTCAATAATATGTGATACTTGTTTTGATGAAAGCACCACAAAGCACCTTAAAGTTGTGACATTAGGTTGGACCTTGAAATGGTTCACATGGTCAGAATCATAGGTTTCTAGAGACGGATGAGTTATATTTATTCACAGCTGTTGTCTGAATAATCTTGATGATGAGAAAAAACCGCTGGTCTTTCTAATCTCTTTAGTTTCCCTGGCCTCATTTCAGTTTGTCATTTAATCATCTAGTTGTTTCTGTGTTCAGTATACTGTAGATAAATACAAGTTTTGTACCTTACTACTCTGGTTCCTGTTTCACAGAGCCTTCTGTATTGTGAATGGACATGTGTAATATTGTTAAATGGTCACCTTACTGACCTAAGGAGCGAGATAAAGAACAGCTCTCCTGGATTTCAGCCTGACGAGTTCCAATCACAACCCAATGTGTTGCGCCCAACCGCTCATGAATTTCTGATATGTTTGAAATGTTGGTAGTACGACTGCACACACTTGTTAAGTGAGAGCAGAGCCACAAGGGGCGGCTGTGGCTCAGTTGGTAGAGTCGTTGTCTCTCAACTGGAAGGTCAGGGGTTCGATCCTCAGCTCTAACTGCTACATGTCTGATGTGTCCTTGGGCAAGACACTTAACCCCAAATTGCTCCTGCTGCTGGCGTGTGAATGTGTATGAATGGGATTAATTACTTCTGGTGTTAACTTTACATAGAAACCTCTTCCATCAGTGTGTGAATGTGTAGGTGTGACGTGCAGTGTAAAAGAGCTTTGAGCAGTCAGAAGACTAGAAAAGCACTAAACGAGCTCAAGTCCATTTACAAGCCTATTCCCCCGACCTCTTCCTTATTGCTGTCAAAAGGTGTCTGAAATCACCATGGCAACAGCAGGTATGACTGTTTGATGTCTTCCCCCTCCTATCACCAAAGATATGAAAGAAAAACATAACCAGGAAATATCTGCAGACCTCCAGCTGAGGGAATGTATAAATTAGCTGCTAGTTAGTGTGTGTGTGTGTGTGTGTGTGTGTGTGTGTGTGTGTCTGTGTCTGTGTGTGTGTGTGTGTGAGAGAAGGGAAGCATTTTTGACGGTGTTTGTATTTGAGCTGTGAGACAACTCGAGTACACATTGATCTGACTTCTGAGCACATCAGTCGTGAGCTTTGGTTGTGCGTTGTAAACGGTTCACTCTTAAGTGAGATGACTTTCTGTCTAGACATTTAACTATCGTTCTGTGTATTCCTGTCCTTATCGTGTAAGGTTAAACATATTCAACAGGTATTAGTCCTGTGCAACCTTAAACTAACTCCACAGAGATGCTAAAATTAGCAGCATTTAAGTGGTGCAAATATGCTCCACATAGATCGACTTAAATCTTTTAAAGATATTTTTGTGTCTGCAGTCTTTTATTCATAAATGAGTCCTAAAGTGTTATTATTTCAGTGTGTATGGTTTCTTTATATCAAACAATGATCTTCTCTTACTCTCTCTGTGTTTTGTGAGTAACAGCTGGTGGTTGAGTTTGACCAAAATCTGTGATTATCCTGAGTTCCTCCACACCACAGCTACACCTATTGCTTAGTTCATTGTACTTTAGATAAACCCTTTGTGCATAAGAACACTATATTGCTCTGTTTGAAATGCTGTTACTGTAACCTGTATGAATGAGTGACCTTTTAAAAATACATAAACACACAGCAGCCAGTAGTTTCAGTTATGATGTGACAGCAATGCATGTGAGTCACTCTGAGTTAATAATGAATTATTTTCAAACAGACACACCAAACATACCCCAACTTCAGGTTCTCAAATGTGACGATTCTTTGCTTTATGCAACAGCAACAAATCAAACAATGATGGTTTATAGTTTCCTTAAATACAATCATTTGTCTCACCACATTTAATTCATATACAAAAAAAACCAAAACATTTTTTTACATAATTTATTAATCCCTGTGGGAAATTCTGGTTTACGCTCTGTTATTAAGAGACATGCCTCTCACACACACTGGCCCAAAGTACACACATGCACAAACAGGACCCATGCATTAATGGAGAGATGTCAGAGTGAGACTGCTGCACAGGGAGCACACCAGAGCTGTTGGGGATCTGGTGCCTTGCTCAAGGGCATCACAGGAGGTGACCTGTCACCTGTGCAGCTACCGGACTGACTTCCATATTTTTGGACCGCATTGGGACTTGAACCGGCGACACTCCGGTTCCCAACCCAAGTCCCTACAGACAGAGCTACTGCCATCCCAAAACATTACCATCATGTTTTTAGAATGCCATAAACAATCTGAACTGGTTTCAATACAACAACAAAAATAGAAACGAATAAAGAACACAGTTTAACCTTATCTTCAGTACATCACATTTAAAAGGTTTTTATAAACAAGTAATATTAACATCTACATGAGCAGCTCACTGATGGTAACCAAAGCTCACCATCTTCAGCTGCCTGTGACGCTGAAAGTAATCAATCAGCTGCTCATCCACTCCGTTAACCGGACTCACCGATTAGCGTTAACGAGCCGATACCTGCTTGGGGAATTCACTCACTTTAAACCTGCCTCTTGTAACTGAGGATCTGCCATGTGAGTCATGCAGCTGTTTCTGTGATGGCAGCAGCAGCGTCTCTTGTCTGTCCACATGTTTACATGCAGATGACACACACACACATTTTGGCGGCTTTTGTTTGCATTGAACAGTTAGCATGATGTGCTTCAGGTCACGTGTGTGGCTTTGCACGTCTTGCGATATGACTATAGCATATGTCACATGTCGCAGTAGTGATGATAAAACAATATATCCTTCAGCCCTCGTCTGTGAGCTACAAACTGATTCTCATCAGTACAAGCTGTTCTATAGGCTGGACAACTTACATAGGATCCTTTGCACAGCTACTGTCTAAGTTTCAATGCAACTAAAAATACAATCCCTACTTCTCATTGGATAGGTGTAGTGTCATCAAATTCACTTTGGAATTATGTTTATATTACAACTTTTAGTTTGGAACAAATTTGCTTTTACATAATTTTAAGGAATTCTTAATAAATAGTTTCCAATGAAGTATATTGATGAAGAAATATTTGTGTCCTTTGTCAATCACGTCCCTGTTCCCTCTTGAACTCCAAATGAACACCTTTGTGGCATTTTATCTATTTTTTTTAAACATCTTTATGCAGCGAATGATTGAATCACTATATGAACTAAATTCACATATTATATGTTAAGTATGCACTGTGCTGCTGTATCTCCTGGTGTGAAAACTTGACTGAGAGATCTGTAGTCGTATAAAAGCTGCCAGTCACAACACATGGAAGATCATCGTAACTGGTTCTGAGTTATCAAACGGATACTACGAGTCTTACAAGAGCGTAAACTTTAAACATGTACGCACAGCTTTAACCTCTGATTCAGCCGTCACACACAGGGACTTGAACTTTGTAACTGACTGTTAGTGGTTGTTTGCTCAGGTTCAGTGACTCAGGATGAGCCACTCCTCTACCTGACCAGGTCAACCTTTGTAATCTTCAAGCCAGCACCAAATCCTAGGGCTTACACTTCACTTGTTTAAAATGGAATCAACTAATCCGTAATCAGTCTAAAAAACATTATTAAAAAAGGTAAGATACCAAATATATATATTCTGAATATGTCCCATAATGACATGGCATGTATCCTCTAAAGCACTGGTTCTGGTCTGGGCCCCTCTAGAGGGGGCACCTGAGATCTCAGGGGGACTCGAGGCTCTTTCTGTCCTGAGGTTGTAAAAAATGACATCTGCACATATTAAATAAAATCATGTTCAAACATTACTGGAAAAATGTATACAAGTGTTATTTTGTAAAGAATAAGTCTATAAGGCATATTCTGATAGGATTTAAATTTATGTTAATTTTTTTTTCGCATTGGCTCATTGGGGGCTCAGCTTTTTTTAGATACAATCTCAGTCTTAAACTGAGATTTAAGTTTAAAGTGTTTTTCCAGTTTTCTTTAGCTAGACCCTATAACTGATCATTTGGGGGTGAAAGTTAGGGAGGGGCATTTAATTGAAAATTACTATTAGAAAGCTAGTGGCATTTGTTTGAATGCAATCTGGATACTCTCCAGGGAGGCCTTATTTCACACAGAAGATGATATATGTTCTTTATTTTTGATGATGATGATTATTAAAAATGATTAGTACATAATGCTGAACCCTCTCCCCCCCTCTCTCCCTTCCTCCTCAGGTGGGCGACATGGTGAAGGTGACCAAAATAAACGTGAACGGCCAGTGGGAGGGTGAATGTAAAGGCAAACGCGGCCACTTTCCCTTCACACACGTCAAACTGCTGGACCAGCACAATGCAGAGGAAGAGCTAAGCTGAGGACGGACAGCCGGGCCGCAACCTGGACACTAGTATTAGACCCTTCCTCACTTCCCTCTCCCCCTTCCACACACTCAACTCTTCCCCCCCCTTCCTCTCACGTCTGCTCCAGTTATCACCTGCACCAAGTACAGTTTCATAGAGTCACTTCAGAACAAAACAAAACGAGACTTTGGTTGGACCCTTGTATCACACACACACACAGCCTCCATTTCTACCCCCCCCCCCCCCCCAATTGTATTATCACCCCAACCTTCTCCTCCACCTGTGCTGACTGACAGACGATAACCTGGATGATATACTTTAAAGTGGAGCTGTAAACTCGACCTCCTGTTCCATGGATGTGGCAACACCCTTTAGCTCCTCCCTCTCTTCACATCCCGGCCGTGGACACGTTATCAACACTCGCTCCTCTGGGAGACTCCTCGCCGCACGACTTCAACCACTTCCTCTTTCTGTGTGGGAGCCAGTAGATAACGGCTCAGCAGCGCCGTGTCATTTTTCAAACCCCGCCCCCTCATTTGTCACCATGTGTAGAGCGCTGTAGGATCACTTACTGTATTCATGTCAAATGGTAGCACAGGAATGAGTTTAAGAACTATACGACCGTTTGAAGTATCCTGTTTTAAAGAAGGAACATTTTGTTAAGACCTTGACACCAGAACCAAACATGGCCCCTTATTCAGTGGAATAAGTCTTGCACACCTGGTGCGTACACAAAAAGATTCAACATTAGTTTCCTGCATGATATGCCCATGACTTCCTCTCAGTGTCCTTGCTCAGTCCGTAAACTTTCTGCTAACATCACAGATTTTAAAGTAAACCTTTTTGTTCAACAAAAGTGTTACACATAAAAAAAACGTCCATGGATGACATATTCATAGTAGACTCTGTCACAGTGGAACGTTTTTTGCAGCGTGTAAAGGTCTGGGGGAGGGTTTGGGTTACAGCTGTCAAAATACCAAAAATTTGAGTTTCAATACGACACTAACATCAAACGATATCGATACCTGTTTCGTTACCACAGCAACAAAAAATGACCTCCCAACCTGCACATTAGAAAGAGTCACTGAACTGATGAGATTTGACAAACTCTTTACAGTAATGAAAGACACAATAAATAAGATTTTTCCCAAAATAAAATATTTCCTCTGGGTATTTCCTCTAATTTATAATCCAGAGGAAATGTGTGCAGTGATTCTCCTCTCTGTATTTTCTCATTTAGGACGTTTTATGGACGTCATGTTTTTGTAGTTATATGATGCTCACAGTTGAAAGTCAGCCGCTCGGGTGACATCGCTGTCTCTGACACTAATGTAACGCGTGCATCTTATGAGGTGCTAAAAGGATTTAAGTGAACGTCGGTGAATAACAGTTAGAGATGTAGTGACTCTGACAGAGGGGGGAGCAGAGGGGCCGACGCAGTGTTCAGATAGGAGCGAGACTTCAACAGCAATCTGAAAAAATCCTGCACGTTTGTGTGGAGGTGGCGACGTGTTTCTAAGTTCTTTAGAGCGTCAACTGAGGGAAACAATCTCTTTGTTTGTAACTACTGGCACTATCTCTCTACTTGATTGACCACCACTGCGCTGTTTCTCTCTCACTCTCGGCTTGCAGCAGCTTTGGGTTGAAAATATTACTATCTGTTTTTTCTCTCATTACTTTTTACACTACATATTACTTCGGTTTTTTATTTCAGTGCTATCTAATGTAAAAAAATAAAGGATATTGTATTGTTTTAAGAACGTGGTCTCGAAAAAGAAGTGAATATCAACAGTTTTGACAACCTTAGTCAGGGTAAATACTTTATGTTCAAAAGGAGAATTATACGCTCCATACCTGGGTTGGCCACTGGGCAAAATTGAATGCAAGGGCTGAGCGATTAGGAGGTGTCCAGGTCTTAATAATACATCCGTAGTTTTATACTATTAAGGTGCCAATTTCATTTAATTTTTCACACTTTTGTTGAAGAAATAGTTTGACATTATACAGAAAGATGCTCCCTCCTTTTCTCGTTACATAGGAACGTCTCTTTGTTTCATAAATATACAGAATTTTAGATATACTGGTATTTAAATCTCAGTCAGTTCAGTAATGAGGAAATGTAATTGGTCTACAGTCCTTGTCCCAGTATATAAGCACCAAGGGAGGATCCATTTGTTGATGGAAGTATCTCTGACTCCTCTACAGCAGGTGGTGATATGCCCCCTTTCAGGTAGACCAAACCGTCATGTTAGCAAGCGGCAAACTGGTGGTGATATGTTGAACAGTAAAAACATGGACAACTTTACAGCTCTGTACTTTTAATACGATACATCATGTCTTGTGTCTCCTCATCTGTCCATGAATGCGTGGTTCTGGCTAGCGCTTGTTATGTTGATACCTTTGTCTTGTTTTTTTCTTCAATGTCAGCCAATCAGACCTTAGAGTTATTCACCTGCCATGTCAGCCTTTAATTTGTATTCTTCTGTCATCTGTCTAAACGGGTTCCTTCTTGATGGAGCTGCCTTGTTTAAAGAAGACATGGGAGGTCTTAACTGATGTATAATGCTGAACTGTTTTTAGGAGTTTTCAACATCAGAAATGTGAATCCCCACAACTGGACCTAACAGTATTCTCTGTTTACTGTCTGCCTGTGATGAGTTTAAGTTGTTTTCTTGTTTAAATATGTGCATATAGTAGAAGTCTAACCGGACACGATGCAGCATTATTTTAGACTTAACATGACTGTAGCCATTTTCACACATGCACTCCTGAAAATTTCCTGTAAAAATTTCAGGCAGACTGCTCCTGAACTCTTCCTGAGTTTGGTTGTTCAAACATGCACCTCACAGCGGGAAACAATCACTGTCAGACGGAAGGATGGGGGAGGCAAGGCCTGACATAAAGAGAACGATGAGGGAAGTGGCAGACAGAGCAACAAAGTCAAACACAAAATTTGGCCTTTATATCAGTGCAACATGCAGTTTCATTTCAGCAAGAGGGTCAATGGTCGTGCGCCATTCACCAGATATAGGAGTCACCCACTCATGGTGACATCTCCAGAATATTGTTCTGCTGCGTTCTCACGTCAGCTAACCCTAACCTCACACAGAAAATAAACCAGAGAGTCTGGCAGGGAAAAGTCTGGGTACAGTCGGAGTAAAAACTGATTGTGTGTGTTCACACCTGCAGCTCACCCTGAATATTTCAGGAAGTTTTCAGGCGTTTTGTGCAAGTGTGAAGGCTACATGTCAAGAGACGAGAGCAGAAGTGCTCAAATACAGCTCGCCGGTTTTCATCACGGGGAAGGCCGCAAAGCAAAAGGAAGACAACAGGAGGTGTACAGAAACTAAAGGAAACAGACAAGCACCCTAGCACCCGAGTCAAGTCCAGCAGCTAGCAGCACCTTCATGTAGTTCTATAGAGCGTAGAAGAGCAGACGTTAACCTGAGAAACTTCAAGACTATTATTGAGGTAAAGATAAAGGCAACACTACATTCAACCTCTCACCTCCCATCCCGGCTCACTTCAGCCCGATTCACTCAACTACTATGACCAAGTTACCCCCCCCCCCCCCCCCCCGAGTAGTCTTTTGTAAGAAAAGAAAAAAAGAACATATTGTTATGAAATGATGTACTGTGTGATTATCATTACATGCTAAAATATTGTTTTTTTTTCTTCTTTGTTATACTTGTCGTTTTCTTCATGGCAGATATTTTTTTCCCCACATACAGGATTTTAATGAACACTTCTTTTTTCTGCTGCATGTCAGGAGGCAGCAATGGGTCTTTGGTGCAAAAGAGACCACCCTCTCTTGGGGGGGGGGGGGGGCTCACCTGTTTGCCCTCAGCCCCCATAGCGCCACATGTGTGCTCATTCTGCCTCTGGATGAAGTGAGTGAATGGAGTCTGTCCATCATGTTAGTTTGTTAGCGCTCTGCTTTCCATTCACTGAATATAGCAACATCAGACCGTCGAGTGAAAGACCGTCCTGTGTCCACGTTTTGTCAATTGTGTCCAAGAAAGAAGAAAATGGTATTATTTTGGTACCTGCCCTTTTGTTTTTAACCCTTTTTTTATAATCATGTTGCTACCTTGCACCCTTTTGTATTCCTCTTTTGTGCTTCCCTTTCTTTTATTTAAAGCCTACTAGTTCATTTTAATGCACAAGCCTATGTTTTTTACTGCTTGATTTCTACCTTCTGCCATGTTTGTATTGCCAATCAATCAGGCTAATGAAAAAACAAAACAAATCATGTCATTAGTCCAGATTGCACCCCCCCCCCCCCCCCCCCCCCCCCTCCCCCTAAAGAGGTGGATCAATCTTTTAGTTGACACCTGACAATCATCCCCCTCTTGTATGGGATAGCAGACTGGTTTGCATTGCAGCAGGCCGGGTGTGAAGTTTTAAAAACCTTTGCTGAACACGTGCTGAGATCTCCTCAGCTGCACCATGTCACCTTAAGGTGGCACTGTGGCAGCATTCAGAGGCTTAGAAGCATATTCTGAGAGTTTATGGGATACAATTGGATTTTTAACAGAATGCACGTACTGCTTTCAGACTAAGTTTGCATTGATCTGTGCTCCTTTTTACTGCTCCTTTATCGCCCCCACACAGAAGCTTCTGTGACCGTATCGCCTTGCCTGACTCTATCCAAACCCCGTGTAAGATTTTAAATATCTGGTTGACTTCTTACAAAGTAACATCCTCGTTTACTTGCATCTTTTTTTACAATGGTCATCTGTGTGGTGAAGATGAAATCAAACCACTTTGTCACTCACGTGTATACATGGCAGGTGCTCACCGATACATAAATCATTCTCTTATAAATTGTGTTTTCCAATTAAATCACCAAGAAGTATTTTTTTAAGTAGCCCTGCATGAAGTCATTAATTTCCTTTCATGCAAAGGAAAAATGCCCGTGGGGATTGTGTTAATAACAAAATGTGCCATTTTATTATAACACTATATTCTTTCAAGACAATTGACAAATTACCTTTTTATTTTCTGTAGCATGTAATGTGTTATTATACTAGTAAATAAAGTCAAACCCATGAAATGATTTGTGTAATGTACTGACTCGTCTGTCTTAGTGGAAAATTAGTTCCAAAATCAAACATTAATACACACATCAACACATTCATAGATGAATGCTCCCACACACATAGTATACAACCCTTCTCAATTCTCTCCTCTCCCTCTCAAGTCCACCTTACAAAAGTACTTTTTTTCCTTCCCCTTCTGTCGCTCTTTTTTTCTACACTACATCTTAATTCTAGTGAATTTCTGACTTTCTTCTCATGAATATACAATTTTAATCAATGTATGTATTATAGAATGGATACAGCATCAGAGGCGGAGCCCAATTTATTCTGATAAAAGCTGCTCAGAGCCACATTGAGCAAAAAAGTCCAACTTCCACTTTTAAGAGTACCTTGATCTTCCATGTTACCCGGCCGATAGAGCATCCGCACTCGAGTCGCAGTCCCGCGGCTCTGATCTGCGTTCATTATGTCTAGGCCTACAACAATACATCTAAATTCGGCTTTCATTGGATTTTTCAACTTTTAGGAGCTTATGATGTTAAAAATGGTTTAGAAATGTTTAAATCAGCTGATACATTTTTTTAAGGTACCTCCAGTGTTCATGTTGGGAAGTTGATGTAGGCTAGCTCAAAAAATACATCTGCAGATGTAGATGTTTCTTTCCCAATGTAAGCTGGAAAAAAGTGTTATTGGGCCTAATGGCATCACGTGACACTGCAATACCAGATCTGACCACTATGTAAAATAGGCTTAAACGGTCTGCACACTTACTGGGGGCCTTGCTTTAATCTTGTAAAACTACAACTTTAATGTTGTTAGCTTACAACATGAGTTTTGTAAGCAAAATTTCATGATTTCATCTGCCAAATTCACGTTAAATCTGAACGTATTTCTCTTAAATTGACAACTTTATGGGGCGCTGGTGGCGCAGTGGTTAGATCGCGTGCCCCATGCATGGAGGCTGTAGTCCTCCATGCGGGCGGCCCGGGCTCAAATCCGACCCCAGGCTCCTCTTCTCGCATGTCATTACCCACTCTCTCTCAATGATTTCCAACTCTATCCACTGTCCTATCTCTACAATAAAGGCACAAGAAGCCCCCAAAAAATCTTTAAATTGACGACTTTATTCTCATTAAAACACGTCTTTAATCTAGTATATTTACAACTTTATCCTTGTAAAATTACAATTTAAATCTTGTTCATTTACCACATTCTTTTTATGAATTTCTGACTTTAACCTCGGTAATGTACGACTCTATGCTCGTAAAAGTAGGACTTTAATCTCTTGAATGTAATACTTTATTAAAGGTAAAATTAAAACTAAGTAATGAGTAACTTTTTAGGAGTTAAATGTATGGCTATTTTACAACATTATTCTTAAAATTAGGATTTTAATGTAATTTACAAGTAAAGTTACGCCTTTACGTTGGTAATATTAAAATTTTTCTTCTTAGTTTTTTTTAAATGTAGCTCTACAAGTCAGTATTCAGTTTTTAGTATATTAATATAAAAAGAGTTTGTAGAAACCCCGCAGTATATTCTTATAACCTCTATGTACAGGAGGACGGTTGATGGTGATTCATGTGCGTAGTGCTGTACGCGGATGAGACCGGTGGTCGCCGCCATCTTTACTCCATCCCTGCACAGCGCTGCCGGTGGGGCGGAACAGCACTCATCGACCCAGTTCATTTCTAAGGATCCAGCTGATAGACCTAGCTCGCACTACCGTGTTTTTTCCTGAAGAATTGTCATTTTTAATAGTTCGCTAATTTACCCGCATCTCGTTACCACCATGGGAGAACGGGAGGACCTCGTTTATCAGGCGAAGCTGGCCGAGCAGGCAGAGCGATATGACGGTAAGACTCTCCGGGGTCGACTCGGTGTGGCTGCAGGGATCTGCTATCTCAAAGTTAGCCGCAGCTAACCACACAGCTAACGTGGCTAACCTCCCCTCTTTTTGCAAACTAATTATTGACACGGCAAATGGCTTGATTGTGGACGAACACAACAATCAATTGAATTAAAAGGCAAAACAATGGAGTGTCATCTCAGCTAGTAAAAATGTGCGGATGTGATTGACGGTGGCTAACGCTAGTGAAGGCTACAACAAAATGGCGGATCACTGGAGCGTTGAGCTGTCAGGAGTTGCCTCCCTTTGCACCATGCTAAGCTTAACACTTGAGCTACTGACTGCTTGTATTAGAAGCAACATCCACTGCCGGGCTACTATTTGGCATTAGCATACGATATGTTTTATATGATTCTAAACTGAATGGCATGGTTAACTATGTGATTTAAGGTGTGTGGGAGTGGAGGGGCAGCTGTTCACTTGGTGGGGTGTTCCCCCTGCAACAAGGCTGCACGGATCGATTTGCTCTCCCTGGTGCACCCCTCTCAGACTGTCATACCATTACAGGCCTGGTTACATTGGAGGCTGTTTTTAGACGTTGCCCAGTAACGTGAAGTGAATGTGCCATGACTCATTCACGGGATTTGGACTGTGTGTATTTACAGAGTGATTTGTGGTTTACTGCCCTAATTGTCAACCTTACTGGAATCTAGCTGGATTAAAAGTGTTATTCTACACCAGGTTTTCCTGCATTGACAAATACATTAATATATTTACTCGCTTAATGTTATATATCGTATTCACAAAAGCAAAGTCTCTCTGACTCATAGGATGCGTTTTATTTATAGTTCAGCCTCGCTTTCTTCAAATGGACCAAGTTAACTTGTGTGTAGAAATAATTGTAATTTAGAGGCTCAAAAAGAGCATATATTCTCTGGCCTACAATATGTGGAGATCTTTAATTTGTTTAAATGGCTAAAACTGCTTTACTGGCAGTCTAACTGAGGTACAGTCGCTTAAGTGTATCGTTTTTTATTTATTTATTTATTTGTTAGGGACAGTGCATATTAATGAACAGCTGTAACAAAGCTGTACAAATTACAAATAAAATACAAAGGCACAAGTGACACAAGACAATAATAGAGGTTAAAGGTGGTCATAGACTTGGTTTTCTTTTATCCACTGTTTAAGGTGTGTTTTGAAGGATGCATATGTTTGAGTCTCTTAATGTGAGTGGGAGAATATAAAAATATTTAAATGAAGCCAGATTGTTACTGATTTATTGATAACATGAAGATATCATACACACATTGGAAGTTCGCTTATTTCTTTCATTTTATTGTGTGATGAATAAATTAATGGTTGTGACATTTAGGCCTACATTCCCCACTGAATAAGGGCACACTGACTAGGCAATCCATACCAGCATGCTTCACTCTCAAAGTCCAGTTCAGGAGTGCTCTGTTCTGTGCTCAAGCACGGTACACTTCCTTGCTCCTAGCCAGATGGAAGAGGTGTGCTGTGGCACGGTACACAAAACGTGGACAGCCATCCATTATTGAGAAATCCCAGAGTGTTATGGCTGTATCTGACAAAAATGACTTAATAAATAATAATGGCAGTTGCCATGAACCAGAGCGACAGCTCTAGTTAGTGATAGTCGGCCGTGCTAGTTTAGACATCACACTTGACTGGCATTGTGGGTATGAATTGATAAAAAATATTATTAGTTTTCCGGACCTGTAATTTTGTTGCTAACTATCGAGGGTGATCAATTGATCTGTTTAGTCAATAAAACATGCACATCCCTAATTTGGATCCTTCTTAATCTGGTGTCTGAAAATGCAAACTTTCAAAAAACCAACTTAAACCACCCTACATAACATTTGTTACTAGATTCTTCATCAGTCGGCCTGCTTTTATAAAGTCAACCTGCGACAACTTTGCAAAAAAATTAAGTATTATCCCTGCAAAAAAGTCCAATATATATAGTTCCAACAAAGCATTGGTAACGTTTGACATATGGGGATGAAAGGGCATGTTTTATCTCTACATCAGCAGTGAGGGTTTTTTTGCACTGCACAGCTTTGAAAAACAAAAAAAAGCTTAATACTGCTAATAAAAAAATAGTTCTGTTCATTGTTTTCAGTGGGACAAATGCAGAAAAGCCCTTTTAACTGAGATAGGATGAAGTGGAGAGAAGCAGAGGCACAGCACTCAGCTGTATGGAGAGATGCTCTTTCTCCAGGCAGAGCACACAATCCATTGTCTTGTAAACCTCAGCTTCAGGGTGGAGTCAGATCTTATCGCTACAAACTGCTCCTCTTCATTGAAGCTGAAATCTGCAGGTGCTACTGAGTTTAAACCCGTCATCCTATCATACTAAGCTCAGGTTTTTTTATGAATTATTTTTGGAAGGATCCTCTCAGGGGTGAGAGTCGCTCCTTAAAATATGAAGCTCCTGTGGTGGCTGCAAGGGATGGTTTCACAAAGAAAGACACATTTGAAAATAGTTCTGACCAGAGGTTCCCCAAGCTTTACACATTTCACAAGTACTCTTTACCACTGCAGATACACAGACAGCGTAAAAAATGAAACAGTCGCCTCGCCTATGATATTGATCATAATATTGAGAACGAGGTTACATTTCAGTGAGACAAAAAAGCCTTTTTTGTCCCAAGTGTTGGAATATAGTACTGTCAGCATAAACTACATTTTCAAGGACAGTATTTTCACTTTCCTCTCAACTGTTTTTTGGGGATTTTTATCACGTATTAAAAATCGGATCAGTTGGTTTATATCAGCGTGTGTTAAATGAGTTCAGCTGAAGTCAACATTGCTATTTATTGCCATGTTTTAAGTCACTAAGCACTTGCAAAGATTTTAAATGATTTACCCCTGATAGAACAAGACTGCAATGCTTTTGAACATATCAATCAATCAATCGTAATTTGTATTGTGCCAATTCATAAGTGTTCTCTCGAGACTCTTTACAAAAGAGCAGATAATATGCAGGAAAGATTTCTCCTCTGTATTCCTCACGTTCCTGTTGTCCACACGTCCTTGCTGCTGAGGTGGGCCGTGCATGAAGGAGAACGTCTGTGTTTGTGGGGTGGGATGGTGGTGGCTGGGCGTCAGGCGGTGGTTGTGTTGAAGGTGTATACAGTGTGTATGTGTTTATGTTTGTCTGTAAACAACTGTAAGTAATTGTTACATCTTTCAGTAAAGGCCCTTGTTTACCACCTTTGGCACAAACTAGCTATGATTACATGGACATAATCTATCAGAATAAAAATGCTTAATGTAAACATGTCAATCTGAAGAGACTGATCCAATTCAGCTCCTAAGAAAATAAATTTCATTCTGAGCGAGAGGGGCGGTGCATGCCTAGCGTTGCTTGGATCAATATCCATGTACACACTTGATCCGATCATTTCTTCCTGGTCGAAGTGAAATTATTCTTACTGTCCTTGTCTGCCCCTCACTTCATCTGCACAAGGTCCTGCTGATTTGCTGTCTTGCAGCCATATAGAACAACTACCAGACATATGCTTTTAAATAGCCATATGCCTAATAACCTACATTTAACAGCAATAAAACTCACAAAGACCCACAAATGCTTGTTTATTCAGATATGCAAAAAGGAATTGACTTCACACAGAATTGACTTGGGGGCTGGTAGAAAAAATTCTGGGTGAAAAATCTGGCAGTTTGTGTTCACACAACTTTTCAGGAGTTTTCTTTTGCAAGTGTAAAAATAAAAATAAATACACAGAGCTGTCTCAGAGTACAGGAGACAAATGTTGGGTCCCTGTGATTATTATTTTTTTCCAAACCAGTCATAAGAAGTTTGTATACTGCACTTTACAAAATGCGGCAATTTTCATATGGTTACTGACATAATTAGGTTTAGGAGAAGCTCATTCCCGGTTGTATGTTTGCTGATGTTGCTTCCAGCGACAGGTGTGAGCTCTTTGGTTAATGATTCAACAGATGGGAGGTTTTCAAACGCCTAGGTTCTTCCACTTGTAAAAAAAAGTCTAAGTCACTGTGTTGTTTGCTTTGCACTGGTTAACAATGGGTGTGGCTAAAATACATTGTTTAAAAATGAGGAGGAGGGGTGTCAACTGACTGTTAGTGATCAAGTGTAGGCGTGCGGCACCAGAATGCCTTGCAGGTAATTGACAATATCTAGCTATAAGTATGACTTTTAATTGAGGTAAATACTTTTCTTTGGATTATTGAATTACAACAGCACTCGGCATGCACACTTAGAACAAATCCCTCTTTTGATCTGGGAAAGCATTAATGACTTTAATATCATTTTACTTTAATTTCTGTGTTTTTCTCTATCAAATCTTTTATCATAAAGCCCGTTGGCCTGCATCTTTGAACAAAGGGTGCTATACAAATACAATTATTATTAGTACAGGTATACGTATTATGCATGTTTTTACCCCCATCTACCAAATTATTGATCTCTAAAGGCATTTTAATTTCACGGTCAGATGTGTTTTGTACGTTGTTGATTTTTGCTCACTGCTTACTTATTGGTTCTCCTCTTAATAAACTTGAATTTTTATGTCTCCTGAAGAGAAATGTCTGCCAGTATTCGTTGAATTGTTGTCAGAGTTTTCCACCACATCTCTCACGACTTTAAGCTCTGACTGTAGTTTAGCCAGACAACATGATGAGAAGATGATCTGCCCATTCTTTGGTTTGATGTCAAAACTAAAAGGTTGATAAAACATTATATTGTACTGATGGGGTTGTCCCGCGTGTATCCTCAACAGAGATGGTGGTGTCTATGAAGAACGTGGCTGGTATGGATGTGGAGCTCACAGTGGAGGAGAGAAACCTTTTATCAGTGGCCTACAAGAATGTGATCGGTGCTCGGAGAGCCTCCTGGAGGATAATCAGCAGTATCGAACAGAGGGAAGAGACCAAGGGCGGAGAGGATAAACTGAAGATGATCCGGGAATACAGGCAAACGGTAAAGCACTCTTCTAAAGTTTGGGTTGTGACTTAACTTTTGCTTTTCAACATCATCTGTCGGGACACCGATTCATTGTCTTGTTTCAAGACATTTATAGTGCTAATCTAAGAACACTAGCTCATATTAATAATACACACTGTGAGCAGCTCCCAAGCAGACTGCATCTGAGTCATACTTGGCAGATCCTCTTCTCTCTTCTGCTTTTATGAAGGGAAATAAGAGATGGTTAGTTATCTGGGAGAAGCCAGAGTGTGTCAGGAAACTGGGAGGGGCAGTTGGACTGCAGTCAACGACCTAATGGGATTCAGGGATTGGTAATCCTGCTGTTGCATCGTCATTTAGTTCATCCCTAAACCCCTTAGGGGACAGATTTCATCCACCACTATACCAGCACCTGGTGAGGGTTCCTAAAATATGAATCCTATGAAGCTAAAAATAATTACTGGGGCCACTTGCAGGCCTAGGCTTTTAAAGGGCAGATGTTATCCAAAGAAGGACGGTGATAAAGCATGTTAGCGGAGTGGAGCACTGAGACTTTCTGCCCCTCTGCACTTGCTCGACAATGAGTAAGAAATGCTGGTTTGTGCATCAACAAGCTATATTATCATAATCCTTTAGTTTCAGATTACATCCTTTACATATTAAGCAATACTAAAGACACCTGTAACACTTCTCAGCTCCTTTTGAAAGTTTTTGTAAACTCAATTTTTTAAGCTTGCAGCATCCTATTTTTCAGACATTCTTGGTTGAACACGCTTCACAGTCAGGCCACCAGGAGTAGGACAGGACACTATGCAATCAATGCTACATGTTCACAGTGTCAGTGAATGAGTAGAAAAGAATGTGCTGTTCAGATTATAAAGATAAAGATTGTGTTTCATGATATAAATCAGCCCCGCCAGCTCACTCTTATTTCCTGCTGTGTTCACACATCACCCTAACTCTTTACTGCCAAATAAACAGATAGCAAATTAAATAAAAATAATTCAAGTAAACAATTTCACAAAAAGTGTAAGTTTACATTTTGTTTATAATACCGGTTATATTTGTTCAAGAAAAAGTGGATCTGAAAGAGTTGAAATAAGGAAATCCCAAGCCTGTAAAGTGGATGCCTGTGCCTTATGAATTACAGCTAATGATCTTTCAATAAGAGAGATGTCTCTAAAATAGTTAAACCATTCCTTTATCAATGGAGATTCAACAGAGCACCAAGAATGTATTATCGTCTTCTTTGCTGCAGTTGAGCTTGCAAAGATAATATTTTCAGGTTTTTTGTGAATGTGTTAAAAGGGCTTTAGTGGGGCACCGATTCAGCACACAGTTAGGTAGGTCATGCCCCTTATACAGAGGCTGTGGTCCTCCAGGTGGGCGGGCCAGGTTCGGGTCCGGACTGTGGCTCCTTTTCCTGCATATCATTTTTTTTGTCCTGTCAAGTAAGGGCATAAATAACCCCTAAAACGAGGGCTTTTGTTTCATTTTTGTCTGAGCATACAGGGAATGCAGCCTTAGCTTGGCTGTGTGTGTACAGTGTGTGATGACCTTCAGGATACGCAGATGATAAACTATACTTTCAGTGAACACTTACACCCTGATGTGAGAGGATATGTTGGACTTGGAAGAAAGCTGCAGTGGAAAAGGATGAAAATAGTTCATGCAGATTGGATGTTTTCATTTATTTTGTCTGTTTGCAGGTGGAGAACGAGTTGAAGTCAATCTGTGGGGATATTCTGGATGCACTTGAAAGGCACCTACTTCCCTCTGCTGTAATGGGAGAGTCGAAGGTTTTCTACAACAAAATGTGAGAGCACTGTAGTCTGAATGTAAATGGAAGGAGAAATAAATGAACCCTGTCTAGATGTTAAACTGAGTAAGTTTTTATGCCTGTGAGTAATTTGACAAGTCATTAGATACATTTAAATTACAAAGAGGTGAATCCAGACAGGACAGGATAGAAGAATGGACACATTTAGAAACATTGTACAGTGTGTAAAGTGAACAGCTTAATTTCAAAACAAAGTTTCACATCCAATTAACCTGCAATTTTATCACAAACAGAAGTTGTTAAAATTGACTTCTTGATATTTTTTGTTTTTCCCTAATTTCAGGAAAGGTGACTACCACAGGTACCTGGCAGAGTTTGCTACAGGCAACCACAGAAAGGATGCAGCAGAGAATAGCCTGGTGGCCTACAAGACCGCTACGGATCTAGCCCTGTCTGAGCTGCCACCCACACACCCCATCCGCCTCGGACTCGCCCTCAACTTCTCTGTGTTCTACTACGAGATCCTCAACTCGCCTGACCGCGCTTGCAGGTTTTTTGTCTTTCCTATATCACTGACTTTTGTGATTCTCTAAAGCTTCATCAACAATGCCAAAGCATGGTGTACTCTTTTATTCAAACAGCACCTTCAAAGGTTTAAGGATCCAAAGTGTAGGCCTCTTCATAATCGATAATAATGGACATGGCAACTGTGCTGTCACACATTAGTCATGCGACTGTAAATGAAGCCTCGAGCTCCTTAATGCGTGCTTAAACTACAGAGAAAGTCATGTTATAAGTTTTAATGAGTAAATCCCAAGAAAACATGGCTCAGAGGTACGCTAATGTTCGAGAATGAATTCCCAGAGTGGATGTCTCAAAGCCAGCAGAGTCCCGCTGTCATTCAAAAATTCACCGCTCCATCCCTTTAAGACTTGATAAAATCAAAACAGGTGAGTTATATAAACATTCACCCTTTGCAGGATTGTCATGAATAAAGCAATGAGCTATACAGACCCAAAGCTGTGTTTGAATCAGGCTGTAAACATGTTTATTTCTGCTGTATAGCTACATTTTTAATATGCATTTGCTTCATTTTCAACACGTCTCGGTTGCCGCTCGGTTCCGCTGATTTTAACCATTTGTGTTTTCTCAGGTTGGCCAAGTGTGCATTTGACGACGCCATCACAGAACTGGACACACTGAGTGAAGACAGCTACAAGGACTCAACACTTATCATGCAGTTGTTACGTGACAACCTGACACTATGGACTTCAGATATGCAGGGAGAGGGTAAGACACTTATTCATCAAATTCTCTATCGACACATGTTTCCAGGTCAGGATGCTGATGAACTAACTCACTCACCTGCTGTTACCTGTCCTAACCTTTTTATACTCTTATTTACATGTCTAAACACTGTGAGCAGTTTAATTCATGTTCTGTTGTTTCAGTTTATGCTAGCATATAAGACACACATCACATGTCCAGGGACAGAGGACAAGCCCATACACTTAAAACTCCATTATACCTCACTCTGTCCTATGCAAAAGATGAATTAGTTTTAGGTTACTGTAGATTTTAGAAAATGCTCTTAAAGCAACATTATGGAGAAATCCTGCTCCCACTGAAGATCTCTGAGTGCAACTGCACTGATGTTAAACGCACACGGTGCTGTTACACGTCCCCTTCATCGACAGCGTGCATCTGTTCTATTAAATAGTGCTACCATACAGCTGAGTGCCTTACAGGGAGCATTGTTTGATAGATGAATGTCCATCAAGATTCCTCTGAAAGCTTCAATGATAGAGTATTAAAAACGTGTTCCCCATACTCTGATAATGCATGATGTGAGCAGTGAACTCATATGAAGTTGATTTGTTCTGGGAGCTTTATTTCATAGGGTAACGTTTTAGGCCATGATATCATTTTTAGACAAGGCAGCACATCTCAACAGAACACCGTCAAAGACATTTTGAGAAGCCAGAAAACCACATTGACTGACAAGGTCTAATATTTCCTTTAGCGCGGCTTCTTGTTGGTCACTCCCTTTTTTTTCTTCCTGGTTCTATACATCACCATCCGCTTCCGTCTCTTCCCTTTAGCCATCGTATCAAACGGTACAGGGATGGGCTCACTTGTTGTTTTGTAGCTGAGGGCGGCTGTGTGCTGACGCGCTTCACGCCTGCTAACAGTATCACGCTGCATGAGGTTAACAAGTGACCGGAACACTCTGTGGACAGGGAGAGATTCTCCCTGTTGAACTTATTACTCAGCATATCCTATAGACTTAAAAGACATTGAAGTACGATACTGGCCTCAGCTGGCGCTCTCAGGACTTGGATCATGCAGCTCACAGTGTGCATGTTCTGTTATAGTGAATCGGCAGGATTATAAAAAGTTCACACCGATTTTCAATGGCTTTAATTTTTTCTAACCTGAGCCTTGCTCTATGAATCTTTTGGATGGAGAAAATCCAACCGAACGTTTGACCGGATTACGCGGTTCCTGACCATAAAGACTTGGTCCGTACGGTTAACAACCCTTTGCAGTAAAATAAACGTGTGTGTGTGTGTGTGTGTGTGTGTGTGTGTGTGTGTGTGTGTGTGTGTGTGTGTGTGTGTGTGTGTGTGTGAGATGGCTTGTGTTCCGTGTGTGTGTGTTAATGTGTGTCCGCACACACTCCGACATGCAGACAGACAAGGAGCAGGAGAAAGACGCTGCTACAACAAACGCGCCTAAATCTCAGCATAGGCTATTTTTTATTAAAACACCTAGATTGGGAGGAAAACCCTTTTTAAAAATTTTTTTTTTTATGACACCCACATTTAGGCCATTTCCACGTTTTACAGTTGATTCAATTTTCATTGTCATATTTGGTGATTCAGCCACTTTTTCCACATTGCTAAAATCCTGTTGCCTTATCACTGGGGGGCTCAGTAGCTCCAAACTAAAAGGCCACCACTAAGAAAATGTATAAATAAGGGTTAGTACCTAAATCTGTCTGAGATGTTTGTATTTATGGCAGTTACATTTTCTCAAACTACTACAAAAAAAATCCCTGCTGTCGTGGTCCTAAGGTGTTAAAAAATGCTGAGTAGGAGACACAAACAAACTTCTGTCAGTTTTTGAATCTGTCTTTTTCGTCCTTTTTTTAATTCCAGCTGTTGGCCTTTTTGGTGTCGAGCAGCGTCCCCTGACAGCTTTGATTTGTCGTTGACTCGTCATGTCTCTGTCTCTCTTTCTCGTTCCCTCTGCTGTAGAGTCCTAAAGGAAACAAACCTGACCCTTCATTTCCCATGTTAACTGTACTTTGTAAGTGTTGCTCACCTTGCTGTGTGTGTGGCTGCTGCCCTCCTCCTCTCAACACAGACTCACTCCTGGTTTAATCCTTCAGTCGACTCACCTGTAGCTTCCCCACTGACCTGTTCAGTCTGCCACCTTTTGTCTTCCCACCACAGAGAGTGAAAACAGATGAATGCACACCGATGGATCACAGCTTCAGATCATGTTGTTGACTGCCTGCTCACCCTGTAGCACCTCAGAGATTCACTTTCACACATGCAAAGCTCAGTCAGGAAGAGAATGAAATAAGTGATGTTGATGCAGTTTGTGTGTTAAGTGTTTAACGTTCTCCATCCAGAGCTCAGAGTTTAATTTATCAGATCGTTCTGCACGTGTGAAGTTTCATGTAAAAAGCTCAACGGACTGGATTTTAAAACTCAGTTTTTTCCCACTGTTAGTTTTCTGTTTGAAACACATTTTGATTTATCGACTTGTGTTTTGATTCAGCATGCATTAAGACTGATGGTTGTAGCTGATCATTAAGGATGTTAACAGAATTCCAGCAAACCTTAGGAATGTATTTCCTACTCCAAAAAGAAACACTTCAAGTAACGATGTACAGTTTCCTCTTGAGTAGGTCGTCTTTAAAACAAAGTGACAAACATATTTTAAATAATAGTTGCACAATCTCTTCTGTTTCTTTATAAATGAATGAGCATTGAAAAGTCCTGACCTTTCTTTATTGTGATGTGTACTAAAGACAAGTTTTGAGGCACTTCCTCTTCTTTTTTTTTGCTTCTAATTTGGTAGTGGTGCAACGTTTCAAAGTTGATTCGAGATCGATGGAAGATGTATCATCAGGTTGTAAAATAATAAATAAATAATAAATGTACTGCTGATAAATCCCCGTGCAGAGTGTCAGTGAAAAGAAAAACGAATAAAACCATTACGCCTTTAACTCAGATTAAAAACAAACACCTTCTATTTTCTCTTCAGCAGAACAAGAACAGAACAAAGAGGCACTGCAAGACGTTGAGGACGAGGCGGCCCAGTGAGACTACGCCACCTACAGCCAACAACCTGAGACCCCCCCCCCCCCCCTCACCTCCTCACACTCCTCCTCCTCCTCTCTACTGTCATCCTCCTAAACTCTTCATCTTCTTCCTCTTCTCTTTTCCTTTTCTTCCACCACTCAGCTCCTCGACCCAGCAGGGCCGCAGAGTTAACAACTTTATTTTTCTCTTCTTTTTTATTTTTATATTAGCCCTTACAGCATTGAAGTAAAAACACCACTTAATGAGACAGGAAACACGACGTTAGAAAAGACGGGGGATAAAGAGTCCCTGGATTGTTTTTTTTTTTTTTTTTTTTTTTTTTTTTTTTTGTCCTGGTACAAGCGGTTCTGAAATGTTATCTTTGTTCTCATCATTGTATTTTTCTTTTTTCTTCAATATTTTTATCAGTTGCTGGATGTAATGAGAATTTTTGTTTCTTAATGTAATTACAGAAATTAACTTTTATTACTGAAAATATGGAGGTTTAGTTATGGGAGCTATTTTATCTGTTTTTAGTGAAATGTCATGCAAATCATTTTAGCGTTTGAAGGGCAGTTTGGGAGAGTTAAGTGCCCTTTTTGTGAACGTAGGTTTCAGAGGAAGTTGGCAGAGTTTGGCGATATCCACGTGGGGCAAAGACGTGCTTAACTTTTACACCATGGTGATTCTGTTGTCATGTTTTTGTAGTTGTCCTTGGACTGTACTTTGTGCTGAAATACTGTAACTGTGCACACATGCTGAAGCTCTGGAGGTCAACCCATCAAAGCTAAATGAAAAACTTGATTTCTCACCCGTGTGAAAGACGAGTCTCAGATCGGCCCGGGTGCTCCACAGAGAGCTCTTACATCAGGAGTGCTTGCATGAGTTATCACATGTTCTTTTTCTGCTGCTTCCCCCCTAATTTTGACTAAAAAAGCTCCTCTAGATTCAGAGGTTTTCTTTCTTTGCTGATTTTTCTTTGTTTCTCGTCTTGTTTCGCTTCATTATGTGTAACTTGGAGCTGATTTGTACTACTGGATATCTGACTGAAGCCACAGACAGGGAATCTGTATCGTTTTGACTGAAACACAGCATGGAATTAACATTAAACAATCTAAATTAAACATTACAAACCGACTCATCCGCTTCATTTGTTTTTCATCACTTTTATTCGAATGAAGCAGGTATGCAGGTCTGTCAGAGATATTTGTAACGGGTCAATTTAAAAAACATCAGTCGTGCATGAGGCCTTGGGCTATTATTCTCCGTACAGGAATTTTTGAGTTTGAAAGATTGTCAAAACTGGTTCTCAAGTGAAAGTTTATTCTTTTCTTATCTTTTTAAAGACCTGTTGGTGTCCAGCCACTGATTTGTCTCTAAAATCTGAACCAGACATGGATTAATCATCTCCATCAGCAGCAGCACTCAGAGCTCTGTAACCAAAGTATGTGCACATGCTCGGTCTTCTTTTTCTTAAGAATGTTAAAAACTGCTCTCTTTACACTGTCTGACCTATTTGTTAACATCACACAGCTCATAAAGCCCAGGATTTATCATTTCTGTGTTTGAAAGTTCTTTATGACTTGCAGTATACGTCAGCACAGGTGCTTCTCTACAGGATGATAAACTTCAGTGCTTTTAACAACAGAAGAACCTAAGCACAGTGTTACCTCACACGGCAGATGTTGCAGCTGTGATGTGAGAACGAAAATACGATCAATTATAAATGTTCTATTTATAGAGTGTGAGAGACAAATGCAATCTTAATGCCTCTGCTTCTGCTGCGACTGAGCAGAAAGTGACAAATCATCAAAACATCATTTATTCTGTGCAGCCAAAAGAAAACATTCAAGTTTCATAACTTTTTATATTATTGCATCCTTGTTTTATGCTGGACGACTTTAAATATAGATAGCACGGAATAACAAAAACACAGTCGGTACATGTATTTAGTTTAGCAGCTTCAACAGAACAATGTCACACATGATTATGATTATAACAAAAGATCTTAAAAATGAACCTTTGTTTAAAACCTCATGGGAATGGGGCACCGGTTGGCCTTGTGGTTATACCTAATATATGAAAATCTAATTCTGACTACCTTAGAGAGAAACCCTCGAGATCCTTGCCCGGGATCCCGGACACCAGAATGTGAACCAATGATGACCATGCAGTGGCTCCTCTGGCGCCCTCTGCAGGTGAAATCTGACACATCATGATGCTGCACCCATAAGTCCCTACAAAGTGTTGTTACTTCATGAAATCTTTTTATTCTAAGAGAACAGTAATGTCTTTTGCTCTCAAACATTAGCTGTCATTTTTCTACAGTATTTCTTATCATTCAGATCAGAGATATTTTTTTAAAGCTGTTGTTTCTTAAGTTTTTGACTTCATTGCATCAGATGCATCTCAGTGAGCACAAATGGAGATCTCTACATTGATACTTGGTTTGAAATAGGCTGAAATCAGTTCTAAGCATACAAAACCTGTTTTCAACCATTTTTCAACTGGCTAAAAACAGTTAGGCTATATCAACGTGAGAAACTACATTTTGCAAAGACTTCATGTCAAACCATTTTATTTTTCATACAAAAATCATGAATACAATTCTTCATAGGATGTGTGATGTTAACAAGACAGCTCAGAGATAAAGGCTTTTAAAGCTTCCCCTCAAGGAAAGACGACTGAGCATGTGCAAGTTCTTCATCTCTGCAGCTCTGATTATGAAGGCATTAAGACTCCTGGGTGCTGACGTAGGAGGCTCATATCTTTTCTGAAAACTATTTCAAACAGGTAGCCTACATATGCCAGTTACAAAGAAGTGAGGGGATATACACCTGATATTACAAACAATAATTCCTTACACTCCTCTTTAAGCTGCTGATGAATCAAGAAGCTTTGAAATGACAGCTACATATATGTAATATTTGCTACGTTTATATGACTAGTAATTCATCTGCACAACATTATAACAGCCTCGTCAGAGAGATTTTATGGACAGGTTTCCATGGCAACCTATGGCTTCTCCTCCACAGAGCAGCACGCCCCTGTTGTAACATGAAACCTCAAGAGGGCAGCAAGTCTCAGCTTATCTGAAAGACATCTTTTACCCTGAATAACATCCATGTCTCCACAGGACGGATGAATGTGCTGTGAGGGAACATAACAAGGTGCAACAGATTAACTTTCTGTTCATTATACTGGAAGAAAGCGCTCTCCAGAGGCTGCAGATTCAGCGTCCTCGAATTCAACATCTGCAGCCTGATCGGCGTCCTCCAGCTTCCTCCGCTTTCCTGTGGAAACTGGAAACTGACACGATGTTCTGCAGAGTGCGACCCAGGGAACAAACGTCAATGAAATATTATGCACTTCCTCCGCTGCTGCAGAGACAGCAGTTATAAATAGCGCGGGATATTTTAAGGCAGCGCTCGTGAGATTTACTGAGCCCAGATCTGGACTGAGAGCTCCATGTGGGCTCTGGTTTCAGGACTGCAGCAGCAGGACGAACCCTTGAACTACAGCCTGAACTTTCCTGACACACACCCTTCAAACATATGTAAGTGTGTGTTTAAGTGTGCACCCACATCCCCCCCCCCCCCCCCCCCCCCCCCTCTTTCCAGCAAACAGGATTGACACCAGGAAAGGTGTGTGTGTGTGTGTTAATCCGTTATACCTCCAAGGGGCGGAGCCAGATGTGAGAACTATTCAGGGCTTAGGGTTCACATCAGTGACACTTATTTGCACTCATTTTCACTTCCTTTCAGATGAAAATATGGATAAAAATGCTATACCATTTCAGGACAAAAACAGGGTTAATAGTGGGGGGAAATTTGGGACTGGCCACCCAGGGCCCCAACGGAGGAAGGGACCCTTATTGGTCCTGAAATGAATCTATCTGTGCAATCTCTCTACGTCGAATAAATAAAAAAGATTTTTTTGTTTTTGTTTAAAAAGGTAGATTTTTGGGTTTATTATGCCTTCATTTTGGAGACAGGTGGGTGGGGTCAGAAATCAGGGACAGAGAGAGTTGGGAGTGACATGCAGTAAAAGAGCCACAGGTCGGATTTGAACCCAGGCCGCCCGCTTAGGGGACCACAGCCTCCGCTCATGGCACACTAACACTGGGCTTCCAGGACCCCAATAAATGTGATTCTTACCTCTTCCTAAAGTCTGATAGAAAAAGTTTAAACCTTTAAGATGCTTTAAAACGATTCAAATGTGATTGTTTAATTTAAACTGAAATAGACTTTCTACGAGTGTAACACAAAGTTATAGTTATTTAAAGTAGTCATGCTACCAGATCTTTAAACTTTAATGTAATTCTAGTAAAAATCAAACAATATCAATACCTGTTTGATATCACAACAACATAGATCTCTAATGTACAGACTCTGTTTGATAATTCTCAACATGTCAGCGCTTCATACTGTTCAACAAGAGGAGGCTGTCCAACAATATTTGGTCATTTCTTTTGCTTTAGGTTATCCAAAGCTGCAGGCAGACTCACACAAAATGTAAACATTTCAGACAACGTCTTGTGGCTGAAAATAGGATACAGATCTAAAACATTCCATCTCAGATATCACTTATAATCCTCTTTCCAAAGCTTATGAAATATGACAGAACTTTTTTTTCAAAACCTTTTGGTACCTTTCCAATTCAGTTGATCATGAAAATAACAAAAAACTATTTAAAATGTTGACAACATTAACAGCTACTAGAAGTCGTTTGTGCAGTTGTAGTATTTCTATTATCCCCCCTAATCTCTTCACTTCATATTAACTTATGCTCTCCACATAGTTTAATTTCACTTTCATTCTAAGTCATACAACACTGTTGTGTTTCTAAACTCTGTGCTCTTATTCCTGAACAGAAACTTCGACAAGTGCATGTGTGTGTGTGCACGTGCATGTCAAGGCCGCAGGTTTCCTGTTGATGCCAGGTTGTCAGGAACGACTTCAGCTGGGGCCAGAGGTCAAAGGATGTGTGTCACTGTCACTTCCTCTTTCCCCTAGACACCAACACTGTGCCACATTCACATTAAAGGTCGGCTTCTGTGAGGAGTTTTCAGCTGCTTATGAATCACACTGAAACTAACATTGATGTCTCTTTACGAGCTTCTATAGTAAACAAGACCATCAACATAAATATTGATTTTTTATATTCAGTCATTTTTAAAGCCTGGAGTTGCTGCCGGGGGGGGGAGTAGAATGGATTCACAGTACGCTGTAGTGTGTAGAAACAGACTTTTTAAACACACATAAGATTCATAGTGAGTGAGACGTTGAACTGATAAAGAAAAGCAGGATGAGACTTTCTGGCAGAAAACAAACAAACAGAGGACAACACTGATAAGGTGATGAATCGTTTTGTCCAAAGGGGTCACTTACAAAGACACAAGCCAAAAATTCCTCACAGGAGCTTTAAATATCCCTTCTGGGGCGCTTTCAAATCATGGTCTAATATGGGAGTAAGTCACAACAACGACATTGTTGTTCCTGGAGATGAAAATGTAGACACTTTTTAAAAATATTAACAACTTAAGAGCCGTGCCTTCACATCCTTTTCCACTACTTGTATCTAAAAGCTGAGCCTCTCCAGATCCCACACTTTAAAAAGTTACGCAATGTTGTCAAAAACATCAATTTGAATTGTTTTCCTTGATTAAGTCTTGGGTTTAGTATCATTTCTTTGTGTTCCACAGTTGACCTTTAGGGTCACCGTTATTTATCTTATCTATTCTTATATGAATATTTTTTGTATTTATCTATTTGCTTTTGTTGTGTTTGTGTTGCTGAAATGTTGGGATATCCCCTCTTAGTCTGGAGATCAATGAATTCTTATCTTATCTAAGTTCATATTACCTTAAAACATTTCAATATCACTGTGCTGGAAGATATTGTATCCTTCTTTGCGGTGCTGTTTCAGTTTCAGTTTACACTGCATGTTGCATGTGTTAAGACATTTTTTTTTTTTTAATGATCATAAAATTATCATAAAGTACATATTCTGTAATGTGCACAAGTAGCTGGATGTGTCCCAGGGTGCTGACAGCGAGCAAACAGAAATGTAGGGAGTTGTGTGGAGTCATCGGAGAGGTCGCGGAGGTCGTCCACATGACGGCTGTTTATCTACAAGACCATCGCTGTTTATATTTTTCTGTCACAAAGAAAGACATTTACAGCTGCGGTGTAAGCCCAACCCCCTGGAAAACACTGTCAGTTTGGTGTGTGTGTGTGTGTGTGTGTGTGTGTGTGTGTGTGTGTGTGAGTGTGTGTGTGTGTGTGTGTGAGTGTGTGTGTGTGTGTGTGTGTGTGTGTGTGTGTGTGTGTGTGTGTGTGTGTGTGTGTGTGTGTGAGTGTGTGTGTGTGTGTGTGTGTGTGTGTGTGTTTTGACTGTCAAGGCTTGGTTGGTCCATTCCCCCCAGGACAGGATGTGCACCGCTACCGAAGCACAAGTCCGTGTTTTGTTTTTAGAAAGTGTGCACATACGCGTGCCTCCTGCTTGTATGTTCCTAAAGGAAGAGCAAGCGGTTTCTGTCATGCACACACACACACACACACACACACACACACACACACACACACACACACACAAACACACACACACAAAAACACAAAAACACACATATGTCACACACACTTAATCTAATGGGTGGTACTGGGAATGTCTGGGGCAGGATGCATGGTCCAGGAGGAAACCCTGTACAGACCAGCCCTAAGTAAGTGTGTGTGTGTGTGTGTGTGTGTGTGTGTGTGTGTGTATGTGTGCATGTGTGTGTGTGTGTAATTTAAAAAATATAGTCACTGCTCTCAATTATCTAACAGTGAAACAGCAAGATGAAACAGAGCAGTGACTACCATCAATATGTGAAATAGCCAAATTTTATGTTCAATGAACAATGTTTACAACAATATGATACAATTAGCTACGACCCAATACAATACAAAATGATACGATACGGTTGATACGATGCATTAAAATATGAAACGATACAAAACAAGACGATGCAGTGTGATAAAATACGATATAAGACATTATAATACAATAAAAGATGATATGATATAAAATCACTTAGTAGGGATACTATGCGATATGATACAAAAAAAAAGAAAGAAACTACTGCTTAATTCACAATATGTTCAACAATATGATCAAATTAAAATACAACACAACCCAATGGATGGTACAATAAAAGACGATAGAATGAGATATGATACAAGATGATAATTTCCCCACTGGGGATCAATAAAGGATTCTCTTAATATAATATACAATATGATATGTTAAAGTGTGATAATAAGATTCAGGACAATACAATACAAAACAATACGATAAGATGTAAGACTATAGAATACAAATTATACAAGACAGTGGGAAGCAATACAAAGATGATACAATATAATAAAAGACCAAATGATACGATACAATACAAGACGATATGACCATGGGATATGACACAAGACGATACAATACAAGAGTTTATAATACAAAACATTACAAAATAATACCATACAATTCAAGACAATAAAATATCCAATCCAATCCATCTTTATTTGTTTAGCTCAGTTGTACAAAGAAATGTCAGTTTAAAAAATACCATGTGATATGATATGATATGATATGTCAGACTTTGTCTTGGAAAATTTGTCTTGAACTCTAGTTTGTTTTTTGTCTCATAGACTAACAATGGACAAGCCAACAAAGCTCCATGTAAACAGAGAAGCACAAACCCAAGACAACCACAAACATCATATATCAGATGTGACCTATATTGAGCATGTTTTAACATTTACACAATACGATGCACAACATCAATTAGTGTTTAAAAAAAAGATAAAAACAAATGAGTACAAATTAGTTTTTGAATGGTACACACACTTTTTATCTCCCAGTGCACACGCACACACACACACACACACACACACACACACACACACACACCGTATTAAGACAAAAGACACATATCCTCTTAATGTGACATCTATCTCAGGCCAGGCTCCATATCCGCCCTGTGACTGGACTGAACTGGAGAGGCAACATCCTCTGGCTGCAGCGAGAGGAAGCTGGCCTCACTGTGTCTCTCCGCTCTGCAACAGGTAACACCTCCACAACAAACCTCAGAGCTCGGATCACTGCTTCATCTTAATGTCAGGAGGCAAAACTCCTCTGTCAGGTAAGCCCTCCGACATGCGCATGCAGAGGAGAGATTTGTGGTCCTCTTGCATGTGTTCCTATCGAGGGTTAAGGTCTCTAACGGTCAGATTTGAGCTTTTCAGGCTTCTCTTGGGATTGTCTTATTCATGCTCTCTTTGTGCTCGTCCTAAAGGTTTTGTCATTGGATCTGAGGGGAGAGGGGAAGCACTTTTCCTCTGACACTTCAGAGAGGAATAGACAGCTGCAAACAAGGCTCAACTGGACAATCAGACAACTCAAAGAAAGGATGATGGAACTGAGGATCCAACTGATCCCGACGGGGGAAATCATCCTTCCTCCAGGGAAGAATGGAGAAAATTACTGCCACGGCTGCAAGGTCAGATCACACATTATACATGCAATGAGTGGGACTTTTGATGTCAAAATTTTCATTTTGATCTCAATGTTTCATCTTTTCTATCTCATGCTTACGACTTTTGATCTCATAACATTCTCTCTATGTCTAAATTTGGACTTTTTATCTCACTTTTATCTCAATTTTTTTAAATGAATTTTTGACTTTTTGATCTCATATCTTCATATTTTTATCTTACAATTTACATTTTTTGCATTTTTTTATCTTGTTATCTCACTCTTCAATCCTCACTTTATCTCTCATTTTCTCCCATATATTGGATGGAATTTGTTTTACTTTTTATCTCAAATCCTCCTGTTTTTACCTCATGTCTATAATAATAATAATGATAATAATAGCTTGGATTTATATAGTGTCTTTCAAGAAACCCAAGGATGCTTTACAAAAGAAAAAATTTGACTTTTGATCTCATCATTTTCAATTTATTTCATATCTTTGAATTTATGTCTTACAACTTAGATTTAAAATCGGATTATTATGACTTTTTTGTCTTATAACTTCAAATTTGTATCTCATAATTTCAATGTTTTTCACTTCATATCTTTATTTGGACTTTGTCTAACAGTGTATATTTTAATTATTATTATTATCATTATTATTTAATCTTAATATCTTATCTTTATATCTTCCTTGTAAGTTTAAATCTCACTTTAATTTGGACATGTAATCTTACAATTGAAATTTTTTAGTGGGCATGTCTGGGGTCAGATCTGGAGTCTGACTTGTCCACTCTGACTTTGATGGATTTGAGCTCAGTGGGGAGATATTGACGTGACACTGCGCAGGTTATCGGGTTCATCTTCTTCAGGAGAAAAGTTGAGTTTTATTTTAAGAACTTTATTAAGAGTTCACTTCCTTTCATGAACCCGGCATTGATGAATCAGAGGAGATACGTTCAGATAAAAAATGTTTAACTCTGAGCAGTGTTCACAGATTTACAATCAGCAAAACTCTTGGTGATAGAAACACTTTAAAGATATGAATAACGTAACGAGATTTACTACAAACATCTTTGCAACAAACCAAGAATATCGACAAGAAGATTTATAAGAGCAGATCAATATTCATGACTTTAAATCACATAGTTCTCACTTTTATCATTTTTCTGACTTGAATTCTTATCATTTATATCTTGAAATTGAGTTTTTCTGTAGTTTATTAAATTTCTTCATTGTTGTATCTCTTAATATCCATTTTAAACTCAATATTTATATTTTTATCTAATGCGTTTCACTTTTGATAACAAACATTTCACTTTACATCTCATTTAGATTTGTGAATTATTTCTATTTTTATCTCAACATTTAATCTTTTTATCTCATGCTCATGATTTTTCATCTCATTCTTACCTTCGTAATGAATTTTTAACTTTTATTTAACAAGCTTGATATTTTGTATTTAATATTGATAACTGTCTATCTCACATATGTCTCATTGCTCCAAACATGTATCCATCTATAACGACATTTTATCTCATAATAGTGACTTTTATTTTTTTAAATCAGACTTTTTATCACTTTGTGGATTTGTGATCTCACATCTCCGACTTCTCTGACTTTGACTCTTTATCCCTCTTTCAGCCTTTATTCTTATTATTTCAACCTTGAGTCTCATAAATATGATTTTTTTTATCTCAAAATTATACTTCATGTTGTACATGTTTTGCTTCATTGCTCGAGAGGGTCAAATTATTTGTTTTATTATAAGAGAAATAGGATGTAGAGGTTTTTGATGTAGGGACTATATTTTAGGATGTCTCAGCATCATCTGCCTCGATTTAGAAAAGTATTCTTTAAACTCAAAGTTAGAATTACACTTCTTAATCATGTTCTTCTGGTCGGCCCTTCAGGATCACTTCTTGATCTCACCTGCTGCTTCTGCTCTTACTCTTGAATGATGTTTCCATGCAGGGATCTGAGCCGACAATCGTTTTCTGAAGTCTATCTATAAATACAGTATCTAAGGAATGGAGGGAGCGGGCTTTTTAACATCAATCTTCCCCTGGTATGAGGCACCATTAGGTACAGTGGAGTGTGGGCTGACACAGGATTAGGATGTATATGAAGAGGAATGTATAGTGTGGTAAATGAATCCTGCTGGGAGCTGCTGGCTGATGATCGGGGAGGAGAGGAATGTACTGTAGCGCAGACGGGAGGAAACGACAAAGACATTCCTGTACGCCGCTTCAATTTTTCCCCTTCCTACATTCCTCCAAGGTCGAATCAGCCTGGATGTGTGTGAAAGGTGTCATCAGGGTCATCAGTTGTTTACTCAGATACAAATAACACTGTGTAACCTACACCATGTCATGTTCCCTAATGAGTAAACGTTTAGATTAGTAAAGACAGGAGTTATGTGATGACGTGCGGTTCTCACAATAATGTTTTTTACAAATATGAATGAAAAGCTTTGACTGATCTTTGCCTGCACCACATTATAATAAATCATATTTCAAATAAGCTTGAAGTAAGGAGGTTTTCTGGCAAGTTATTCTACAATTCTACAATTCACTTAGCAGACGCTAAGACGCTTACGCAGAGAATAAGTACAACACAAGCAAGGATCTAGAAAAAAGGGAACGTCAGTAAGAGCAAACGATCAGCTTTGAGTCTGATTGGACACACAGGTGCTGACAGGAAGTGACCAGAGGCAAAGCACAACATTGAGGGCAGTTCTTGAGAGCTCTAATCAGTATAGAAACCATCTTATAAGTCATCGTTATCAAACAAAAACCATCGTGACAACCATCATCATCATCAATAATATGGAGACCATCATCATTAAGTTAGTAGGTATTCATGAAAGAGCTGGGTCTTTAGCTTTTTCTTAAAGGTGCAGAGGGACTCTGCAGATCAAATGGAGTTTGGAAGTTCATTCCACCACCGGGGGGCGACAGAGGAGAAGAGTCTAGTCAGAGACTTAGGACCCTGTCGTGAAGGTTGGATCAGACGCCTTTCATTGGCAGAGCGTAGTGGGCGGGAGGGAGTGTAGACCTGGATGAGAGAGATAAAGTTTTTATTTTTTTTGTTGTTGCTGTTTTTGTCGCTGTTTTGTAAGCGAGCAGCAGAGTTTTAAATTTGATGCGAGCAGTAACTGGGAGCCAGTGTAAGGAGATGAACAGCGGAGTGACATGTGCTCTTTTAGGAAGGTTGAAGACCAGTCGTGCTGCTGCATTTTGTATCATCTGCAGAGGTTTGATAGTGCATGTAGGAAGACCTGCCAGTAGAGAGTTGCAATAGTCGATGCATGATATCACAAGAGCCTGTAGCAGGAGCTGTGTAGCATGTTCTGACAGGTAAGGTCTGATCTTCCTGATGTTGTACAGGGTAAATCGACATGACCGGGCAATCGAGGCTACTTACCTTAAAAGTTAGCTGGTCATCAATCATGACACCCAGGTTCCAGGCAGACTTTGTGGGCATGAGTTTGGTTGTTCCAAGCTGGATATTGATCTGTGGTTGCATAGAAGGACTGGCTGGGATGACAAGGAGCTCAGTCTTTGAAAGATTGAGTTGAAGGTGCCGTTCATTCATCCATTTAGAGATATCAGCAAGGCATGACGAGATTCTTGCAGAGACTGTAACATCGTCTGGCGGGAATGACAGGAAGAGCTGGGTATCATCAGCATAGCAGTGATATGAGAAGCCATGAGAGCAGATTATTGAACCAAGTGAGCTTGTGTATATGGAGGAGAGAAGGGGACCAAGCACTGACCCTTGAGGTACCCCTGTGGATAAGCTGTGCGCTTTGGACACTTCTACCTTCCACGACACTCTAAAGGATCGCCCAGAGAGGTAGGACATGAACCTTTTGGGCAGGCATGGCAGCCATTACCTCGTTAGACAGCTGAGCCGGCTTGAGCGATCGCATGTTTTGGTGGTATGACACCATTTGTGGGTGTGCCTAAGGGAGTTCCAAGGAGATTGTGAATTGAATAAAGTGGTCTGATAGATGCAGAGGGGTGACAGTCAGGTTTGCTGTCGAGCAGTTCCGAGTCAGAATTAAATCAAGAGTGTTGCCAGCTTTGTGGGTAGGAGGAGTTGGGACCTGCGTGAGGTCAAATGAGGAAAGGAGAGCAAGGAAGTCTGTTGCCTGGGCTTTATCAGTGTGTATGTTCATGTCTCCCATTACAATCAGTGGTGTTCCATCATCAGGGATTTCTGAGAGTAGCATGTCCAGTTCCACAACAAAATCATTCAGATTACACCCTGGTGGGCGGTAAATGATAGCAATGTACATTTTAATAGGAGCAGTAACCAAGATTGTGTGATATTCAAATGAGGAGTTGTTGCTCAGTGGGAAGAGTTTATTGAATTTCCAGGTTTTAGAAATGAAGATACCTGTACCACCTCCACGTCCAACAGAGCGGGGTGTGTGAGAACACTGTGTCAACAGAAAGAGCAGCTGGTGTGACTGTGTTTTCTGGGCAGATCCAGGTTTCAGTAAGGGCAAGTGCCTGAATGTCTGACATTTTTGCAAGTGCTTGGATGAATTCAGTTTTATTTACAGCAGATTGACAGTTCCAGAGGCCAAAAGTAACTGAAGGGTGGGTAGAAGAAGCTTTCTTAAGCAGAGACAAGCTGAAAATCCCACCCCAGATTTTCAGCTTGCAATCAACAGAGGGTGTGACATGCGTCAATTGCCTCTCCTATTGATGCTCAGAGAATTAAACTTAAGTGTTCAGTCCAAACAAAGCCTGACAACGACCCACTATCAATATCTACTCAAAGCAAGTTTCGATTCACCCACCTAGCTGACAAGACCTTCCTAGTTTTCAGATCAGAGCTTGTTCTAAGAAGATATTGAAAAAAAAAGAAAAATGAGAGAAACGATTATTGAACTAAAAAAGTGTGAGAGGAACTTTTTTATAGAACCCTAAGAGAGCATGCATCTTACAGTTTATCTTGTTTCATTTTCCCGTGATAATGAAAACATTTTGGTTGTTCTCTTGTGATGAAAAGTACATTTCCGTTGTTTTCCAGGCATGATGAGCAAATTTCAGTTGATTTCAAGTGATAACATGTGCAGTACATTTCAGTTGTTTTCTCCAAATAATGAGTACATTTTTCTTTTTTTCTTGACATAACGAGTCAATTTCCCAAAACTGTCCAGATCGAGAATTTTTTCCATTTTTTGAATTGGGATCAATAACTGCATTAACAGTTAGCAAAACGTGTTGAACAACCAGTCACAGATAGAAAGTGATTTAAAATGTAAAAAAAAAAAAAAAGGCTATTTTCTACAAGAGATATTTCTTGTAGAAAGGGGTTTGGAGTGGGCGGGGTCACAGTCACGACTGTACAGTCTGTCCAGTACAGTCTGTCTAACTTTGTCCTGTCAACCAGATACAGCCGGGGTGTGTGTGTGTGTGTGTGTGTGTGTGTGTGTGTGTGTGTGTGTGTGTGTGTGTGTGTGTGTGTGTGTGTGTGTGTGTGTGTTGGTTGAATCGATCACTCCCCCCTCTGGCAGTGTGACTACATTACAGTCACGCTCTGACATTGATATCCGGTTGAGGTCACCTTCAAACCGGCACGACACATTCACATGAACTCTGCAGTAATCTGAATTTATAGCTCTACCTCAGAATTGTAGTTTCACATAAGGTTTCATCTTATGATTAAAGAAAATCAACATAACTCAATTGATGCCCCAAACATTTATTTTCGATAACTTTCATGTTGGGTGTTAGAATATCAATATACCAAACTTTCATGTCTTGTTTCAGAAGTTTCACATTAAGCTATATTTTTTAGATATTATTCTAAATTCTATAAATCTCTGTATCTATTTTAATTCCATCACTGAATTCTGTGACTATTAAATAAGTATGAAAGTTATACTGTGTCTTAGTTGGGCACACTTGTAAAACGAGCTAAACATTAACTCTTGTATTTCTTATTAACGGTCTCAGACTTGATATGACCGTCTCCTGCCGGGAGGGGGCGCTGTGCACACAGTCAGTATAGAGTCTGAAGGTGCAGTAACGGTGTCATTGACGGTAGAGGGTATGAGAACTCTTTCAAACTAAAGTCTCCGGTGTTAAGAGAGACATTTGAAGCCACTTTGGCAGAGGATCACACCGCTTTACTGCTGAATTTCACTGGCAACACCCTGCTCTGAAGAGAAGTGTGCAGTGCTCGCCAAACTCCATTCAAATATCTACCTGTTTATTTCTATTGCAGTTACACATGTGTGCACACCGTTCACTGCGTGTATAAATCATTTAAAAGCAACAGTAGGTTGAAAGTGTGTTTTTAAGAGTTAGGCTACTCATGAGTGTTTCCTCTCTCTGGGTTTTACTGATTTGACTTCAGTCAGGCGTGGCAGTTCGTGGTTTATTATCGAAGAATAAATATCTACATTTTCTAACAGAGTTTGGCTCTGGATGAGGGGGCCAGGTCATTGTTTGTCTCCCACGCATGTAAAAGGTGTCTGTATATTATTCCACATTAGTCCGGCACGGAGGGGACTTTGTCTGGGAAAGCTGGCACGCTCCAGTTTATCTTTCCACAGGGAATATATTTTTACAGGATTAGGATACTTTGAGTATGTGTATGCATTGGAGATCTGCTGCTTTTTAGCCCGGTTATTTGAGCTGTTGTAGGGTGTTACCATATCAAACAATGACGACATGGTGCGTGGCATGGCTAAAATAAAGTCAAGAAGCTGAAGGATGGGGTTTCGGTTAACTTCCTGGTGTGACAGGGCTGGGCTGCCCTTCAGTGACAGAAAAGGAAGAGGGAAATTGCCACACGACTCCCACAGCGGGGGGGGGGTTAGTTAGGGGAAGTAAGTCCAAGCAAACCCGCACACTGACTGTCCTTTTTAAATATATTTTACATATTTACCCCTATTGTGGGGAGTTCAGGTTATTTTCAGTGAGTCACAGCTTTTGACTCAGCTCGGCAATAAGAGTCAACTCTTCTAAATGGCGCTTCATTGAGCGATGTTTTCATCAGTAGGCCTATGTGTGCACACAAATTACTCAAAATAGATCTACTAATTTATAAGCATACAAAGATTTACATTTTACACAATACAACATGTTTGCCATAAAAAAATAATATCACTGTAAAAGATCAGGATTTATTTATTACTTTTGTAGGCCTATGTGTTTTTAGACGTAAACATTTAAGATTTTTACTTTTTAATATGTTTGAATATCTGTTCAAATTGATGATTTGAAAGTTGGATAGGCCTATGTCATTTATAGCGATCATATCTCTGGAACAATCATCCTGAGGAAACGGAGATCTCTTTCAAATCCCTTCGTAAAACATACTTCTACCGGTGTTACGGTTTAAAAAGTGACTGTGTTAACTAGTGACTTTCATCCAAATGACTTTGCTGACTTTAAATCACTTTACATTTTAAAAGCGCTTTCTAAATAAAGTTATTGTGGGCTACTTCATTTACACAAATATGTCATTGTTTTTTTTTTTGTAATTCCAGGGTCGAGCACTACAGCTGAAAATATGGGGTTTAGTTACCCTTTAAGCTAAATTAACAATAAAAAAGATGATTAGTTATATTATCGTAAAAGGGATGACATAAAAATGATTCAAATATTTGTTTAAACCAATAAGACATATTTGTTCCATGTTAGGCTACAGGCTACTACAATTTAAATGATGTAGCCCAAAATAACTTTATTTAGAAAGCGTTTTTCAAATTTAAAGTGATTTAAGTAAACAAAGAGCCGTTTCCTCTCGGTCACTTGAATGAGTCGGTTCCTAAAGCCGAATCGTCCGCGGACGGCCCATCACTACTCGCCCCTCAGATATGAGTATGACAGGTCCTGCCGGTAATATGAGTATTTTACTTCTGAACCACCAGAGGAGGTGAAGTTCTCTGCTGAGGCTGCAGTCTGGGAGAAGTCGCAGCTGTGTGAGTGTTTGTGTGTGTCTGCCAGAGCCAAGAGTGGGAGCGCTGGTTGTGTGGACTGGGAGTGGTGGGAGGGTCTGGAGAAACCTGGCAGATACCAGTCACGGACTTGTCTGACTGTGGAGCGGAGGTACTGAGATAGCCTAAATATCCCCTGTGGTCGATTTGGAGCTTAAAAAACCCAGCCTAAGAGGAGAGACTACTTCGCTTTTGGTTGTTTAAAGGTATGTTTCATCTTGACGTCAAACATTTAGCAACTGTCCTCCTATAAGTTTCTATATCGTTTCTATACCGCTGCTTGTTGGTCATAAGTTAAGTTTACTTTCGTTTACATGCTTCTTGAATGACAGGGGTGTTTTTAATATGTAACTTTTTGAAAGTGTCTGCACAGTAATGTGTGACATGGCAGCAGCATGCTTGAGTGAGTGGGCAGAGAAAGTCTTGATTCGTGCCATATGGGGGGAAATGCCTTTGCCAAACGTCATTCAAAAATGTGGCAGTTTGTCATCCTACCGCCCCGTGGAAAGTTCATTTAACTTTTACACGCACAAAAACTTCTCAGACTATTCAATGGAGGACACTTTTCACTTCGGCATATGTTTGATATATTATTGTTGTGTAACTTTGTCAGTATTTAGGCGTTTTGACCGGTAACCGATGGCCTGGGTTTGGCCAGTTGTATGAAGAAAGAATAGCGTACGTTCATTGTTAGTGTATTTTTCAATGAATTTTTTAACTCCCTTCCGGTGAATTTGTTACTGTGACTTTGTTGTGAGCTCTTAGCCACGTACCGATTTTGGCATTTAGCCTACAACTTTTAAATCCTTGTGGTTGAGTTGTCTTTTTATAGACACCAGACAGACTCAGATTAACCCTACATTCACCTTCTCCTCGAAAGCTCGGAGGTCCCAAGTTGGAAAGCAGTAATTATAAGTAATTATCTGAGTATAAGATATCCATTAATGTATTTCTTGTAGTCAAAACTGTATTCTCGTGAAGTTACACATAATGGTATTCGGGTCCACGTTTTTCATTTCATATTCATAACGTTATTCTTCCCAGGACTGTCACTACTACGGTGGCCCTGAGGGTCAATTGCAAAAATATTTCACAGAACTTTTAAAAATTGAGAAAAAATATTGATAGATATGAAAAAAAAATCATAAAACTTGAATATACTTCATGGAACGCCAACATATTGCACTAATGTAAGAATATTTCTTGAAATGCAAAAAAAAATAATCTAATAATGTAACAATGTTAAATGAAATGAAAAATATTTCACGCAAAACAAAAGATTTGACATACTGTTTCATGAAATATTTTTAAATTTTTAAAACAATTTTGCTTTTATTTAATGATTTTGTGCGTATTTATAAATGTTTTTATTATATGTGAAGTGTTTTTTAAAAATATTTAGTTATTTTGTGAAATATTTTTGCTGTTGATGACATATTGTTTTTATGCTTTCTTTACGCTACCGTACACGTCCAATTCATGTGTATTGATTGGCGAGCCGTTTTAACATTTAAACTACACCACCCTATCACTGATAATATTTTAGATACCCATTATATCATTCCTCCTTGTCCAAACTGTATTCTCCCAGAATTGTGACAACTTTTTTTAACAATAACATTCGTTCTATCCACACTTAGATATCTGTGGCGCCACCAGTGAAAGTGGGAGAATTGCTCATGTTAATGTATAAATGTGTTGACTGATGTACTTGCCAATACCTGGCCAATCCATTTGTTCCAATACAATTGTAAAAAAAATAAGCCAGCATGAGCTACTGGTGGGTAGGGGTCAAGCTGCTTAGAACAACTGACCTGTTGCTTCAAGGTCACCTGAAGGGTCTTCCCAGCATTCACTGCATGCCTGCAGCTGCCACTCAGTCGACTGTCACTCTGCTCTAAGTGTGCGGTAAGCTCCTTTAGATGACAGGTGGAAAGTGATTAGCTTTGAAACCAGTGCTGCAGAGGAGCAAAGAAAGCAGTGTCGCAGCATTTGTCTGCATGGAGTGTACAGCTGCAACAACCAATCTATTACTCAATGCAAACAAAATTACGCACCAGATTTCTTGTTTATCGAATAAAATGCTTCACTGTCTTTTTTTTTTTTTTAAACAGAAACATCAAATATTTGCTGCTTCTTGTTTCTCAAATGTGAAGGTTTGCTGCTTCTTGGTAGTTAGGACAGTAAATCAAGAGTCTTTAAGTTTTGGACAAAAGAAGCAACTTAAAGTCCTCCAGTTGGGCTAAAGTGAAAAGCCAAGTGAAGTTCTGAGCTTATTACACATTTTCTACCATTTTCAGTAAGGTTTTTGATATCGTGTGTTTGAAAATGAAGCACTGTTGTTGTTATGATCCATAATGAAAAGTACAGAAGCCTTACAAAATAATCTTCAGTCATATTTTTAACTCTGAGCTGCCGCATGAACGAGAGAGAGAGAGCAAAGTCTAAATTGGACAAAGACTATGGCAACATTTTGGCACTGAAACGCACCAAAATGTTGCCACCATTTTTGTGCAATGTAGACAGTGTGCAGGAGTTTGCCTGCAAACCCAATATCGTTTGATTTGAGTTGTCATGACAACCCTATCGTGCAGACTAAATGATTAATCCATTGGTTGTTAAAACGGGATGTTGATTTTCATGTCTCTTAAATGTACCTAGCTCAGTGGCTCAGAAAATGCAAAGTATTCAGGCTGCTTCCACAGTCTGCACCATTACCCGACTTGGCACAACACAAACATCAATGTGCTGTTGTCAATACATTTTTCCAAAGCAGCTGCCCCCCCTGTTGTTTGTTCCCCCTGGTGAGATTTATTTAGCAGCATTTTCCATTGGACTGATGAGGCGCAGATGCTTAAAGGCAGATTTTTCCCTTGGTGCTTTGCTCGCTTCAAGCCCTTTAAAAAAATAAAAAATCTGGAAGTTTTTGTGTGTGATATTTCTGGTTCGTGGTTGGTGTGGTGGGAGTGGTTTTTAGTACTTTGGGGTTAGAATGGGATTTTACCCCAAATCTCAGCCTTCTTCAGCGTGGTCAGGCATTTCCTATTGGCTCTATGTACTTGTACAAAAGAAAACATACGGCTCAGGATGAATAAAAAGTGATTTAGATGATTACGGTAATGCAAGAATGATCGCGCACAAATAACTGTCGAGTTATTTACTTTTTATCTGATCGTTTTCAAGTCTGGCATCTCCCCAGTTGTTGAGGTCTAAAGAATAGTCCTTCATTGAAGATCTTTCTCATGCAATAGCTCTTGGAGAATGCATCTGTTAGCAACAATCTTTCTCCACAGAGAGTCCTGGTAGCCTGTTTTTTCAGCACTATGTAACTATGGCAGCGAGCCTAAATAATGGTGCATATAGCCAGCAGTAGCATCTTAGCAAAACTTCAGCCCTTGCTGCTTCACCAGGTGAGATTTGTCTTGCTGCCGTTGTAATTTATCGCTTTTCTCTTCAGACTGGCCGACTTTTCAAGTTATTTTCTTCATATTGACATGATTTTAGAGGCAGAGGACTGTGAAACGCCTCGGCGATTGCAGATATTGTAGTCTACTTCTTGTGTGATACCTAGCTAGCCACCTATCGCAAGGGTTATCTTGTGAAAAGGTCAAAGTGAGAGTATCCTGAGACTCCGAACAGGACAAGCAACAAAGCCTCAGTTAACTAGTTTATTACATGAAAATCGGCCCATTAACAGGTCTATGTCCCATTTTTACAGATCCAGGTCACCACAGACCGTTGCACTCTGATCTTTAATGATAAGACTGGTAACTGATTGAGATTGGTTCATCTTTACACCCCTAATAAATTGCCATTGACATCATGAAGGTGTTTCTCTCTGGTACATGTGGTGTAGACTCTGGGTTGAACTCCAGAGGATACACCTGATTGCTCGCCTGTTGTTTAGACCTTCACCATCACCTCGACACCAGGAAACACTCTAATCCATGCATACGCCCTCACACAGACTCGTGTACTTGAACTGTGTGAGAGGAAACGCTCAGTTGGGGGGTGCGGGGCGGGGTTATTTCCACTTCATGGCCTTTTAATGTGAACCTGTTATATCAAACCTGTGGATATCAATGAATGTCAATGGCAGCATCCTGCTGAAGGAAGTTTACTCTACACACAAATGAAACAAGAAAAAAAGTTAAAAAACAGGAATTATTTACAAGAAGGTTGTATGTCTGCTTTGGCTTCCTGCACAATTATTTAGTCAGGTTAGTCAGTGAGACATCATGTCCTTGTTACTGTGTATCTGATGCTGTCCGTTAAACCTGCACAATATGAGTAAACTATGCAATGTGTGATAACATTGTTCACAAATATTAAAGAGTGCATAGTAGCTGTATATTACCGTTATTAGAAAACATGAGAAAGCAGATGGGAACAGCAGAAAAGCCTGCCTAACAGGCAGACACACACACAGAGATGAGGCTTCAACAGAAACAATGTAAGATGGAAATCAAGTAACGTAGGCTATCAGCTGTTAGTGAATTGAATAAAAAAAGAGTCTTGAAGCATTTTTTAAAGCATTCAAGAGAGTCTACTGCTAATATGTTCCAGAGTCTGGGTGTGCCTACAGAGACGGTCCAGTCTCCAAGCAGTTTTCAGTGTGCAGGTGGGATGGTTAGTAGCTTCTGATGAGAGGATTTGAGGGGGTCTGGGTGTAAATGTAGGGGGATAGGAGTTCTAAAATGAAGGTCGGAGCCGGGCCATGAAGGGCTTTACGTGCAAATAGAATCATTTAGTAAGGAATGCTTTAACAGATGGGAAGTCAGTGCAGGGATGCGAGTATGGCTGTGATATGCACTGCTTTATTTCTTCTCCATAGCAGTCTGACTGCAGCACTCTGGACCAGTTGTAATCGATGGATGGTGGCCTGGTTGATATCAAAATAAAAGTTAGCAAGTCTGGATGATATCAAGGCCTGCTTGAGTTTTTCTAGGTCTTTTTTTTTTTTACGCACTCACAACATGTTTGAGTTGAATCATGGGGTTCACAGCTGTTCCTTCCATACACATTAAGATAGATATGCCTCGTTCATCTGTGATTACAGCATGAACCTGAGTGTTTAGATACAGTCAGGTCTTAGGACATGTTGCTCTGATAACATTCAACACAGACATCACTAATCCAGCACTGATAAGGTCCTAATGCCACAGCAGAATGTAGTTCAAAGTGCAATCAAAGCCTTACTCATTTCTGCAGACATTCTTTTATTAATACCTCCAAAAACCATTCACAGCTTGTCAAAATATTTAGTATTAACTTTCATTGGGTTGCACCTTATAGCCTGATGGTTAAAAACATATTTTGTGACCTGTACGGTTTTGGTTGAAATTATGCTTAATCACTTTGCAAAGTGAGAAGATGGTCTACTGCAGAACTTCTCAAAGTGTGGGGCAGAAACATGACAGGACATGACAGCCTGGGGGAACATGTTGTGCTGCTCAGTGTTTCCCACCTAGGCCGGCAGCTCAGGTATGTTTTTCCGCCCATATGATCCCTACTTAAGACCAATGAAGCAGATAGTCGAGCTCCCCCCCTCTGTAACCCTTGCTTCTTCACTGCATGATTATAGTTTGCCATATTGGTGCATAAAAATGAATCAGAAGGCAGGAAAATACATTTTTGATGCTTAAAATCTTCTGGGGGAGACCTCCAGACCCAACCCCCCCCCCCCCCCTTACTGTTAAACGGCAAATAGTTAACTTTGAATTGCAATAACCCAGATGTTAAGTTACACTTGGCCCCATTAGAAACTATTTTACTTTAACATGGGGACGTGGAAAATGTTCCTCCCCAAAGAGGTGCCTGACAGAAAATGAAGCAGTGGTGTGGTGTAATGTAAATGATTAGGGTTTGTGTCTGGCAGTGAGTCAGACTTTGTGTTACCTGTGAGGTGATCACGCAGTGTTAGGATGTGTTTGTGACGTATGTGTGTTTGTGTTTAGTTTTTTCGTTCCTGTGGGCAGCTGCTGTAGCTTTTCCATGCGAGTCTTTCCCACATCCCAAAGCTGGCTCTGCTGCAGGGCGGGCCCCGCCCAGCTGGGAATAAACGCTCTGAGTGACTGAATCCTGCTTCTGCTCAGTGTAACCGCTCTGACTGCTGTGGGACTGGAAACCAGCCAGTCAAAATCACCACCAGCTTCTCTGCCATTTTTGTACATGCAGTGTGACTGCAGGAGTGCTGCATTTTAGTCATCATTATGCTAACACTGTTCACTTTCAGTTAAGGTGACTTTGATAACCCCCTAAAAGATCGATGCAAATACTTCAGTGACAACTGAGGCATGCTTGAGAGAATGTGTTAAAAAAACACCAGATGATGTTTTTCTTTGTATTTGTCACTCTTTCTTGTCTGACAAGCTGAACATGGTGTCAGCTGAGGACAATCGCTGTGTTTACTAGCTCACATCCTAATCCTATTTTAGTCTACACGCACACACACTCCCCTGCACACCTTCACTGAGATTAACCTGTGAAGGTGTGCAGGTGAGTGTGTGATAGTATATCCATTAATCCCCGTTCAACTTCTGAAGCTCATCTTCGAGTCAGATGGAGAGAAAGTGTGTGTGTTTGTGTGTGTAAAACATGTGTAGCTAAATCTCTGGGACTTTTTTGGGGGTGTTGAAAATGTCAGTCATTAATAGGGCTGTCAGACTTAACGTGAGAATTCTGAGTAGATTAAGGTCAGAAATGAAGGCAGTGGTTTCTTTGTTGATTGAGTAAATAGCGTGCTATTTTGTCCCTTTCGGCGCACTTTAGGGAAGAAGACATCACAGCATCTTATGAAAAATAAACCGCAGCTCAAAATGAAAATACCACCTTGTGACATCTAAATTTCACTTTCTTTAACGCTCCCTTTAGATACTTTCATTTACTTTTCCAATCTGTAGCAATTTCCCTTTTTAGTGGTTAAGTTAACAAAGTTACTTTCGATTTTCCAACCAGGAAGTAAAGTACCTTAGCTTAAGACAGTACAAAATCCAGAAAAAAAAAACATTGAAAAACTGTTTGGTAATACAAAATAATGGCAATTCTAAGAATCTATTACAACTAGACTTAATAGTGATAAACTCATTATTCAAAGTCAGTGGTTATCCTCTTCAGATTATTCCAATTAATTCAGTAAGGGATTATTCCAATTCATCGTTTGCTGCTTCTAGTTTTACATACTTGGTATTTAAAAGAGGATATTTCGGTGTTCAAATACATACAGGCGCAGTTACCAAACTATGTAGAAAAGGGTGCAGGTTCAGAGATACTGGAGTACTCTTTTAGCAGGACATTAACACTGAGACGGTCTGGAGAGTGTCAGTTTATTTTTCTGAAAGCTGTTAGACCTTGAGACCTTAACCCCATGTACAATAACAAACTATGTTTATTTGAATACCTTGTAATGAGAGTCATTGTGTTCCAGCCCTTCCTCCCACAAATGGAGAAGGTAGGTGGTCTTGGGAATAAATAACCCCTCACTTTACCTCCGTAGTGTGCAAGTTAAAATGTGTATAACATCCCAAAATAGACCTGTGACACCGTGAAGTGTACCTTTTAGTTCATTTATAGAGTGATGTCATCGAGCATGAGATTGAGCATGAATTCACCTCACCTGTTGTATCTTTTCTTCACTCAGGGCCTGATTCACTAAGAATTCATAGTGTTATAGAACAAAACAATTTGCATCATTTACTCCCACTATCTGCTCCATTTAACCCTTTGTGTTTGTTTTGTGAACTACACAGCGTCTTTTAGTCTCATTTGCACAGGTACTGTTTAGAGGGCGCAAAAAGCTGTGCCTCAGTGAATCAGGCCCTCATCCAACCTCCTTTTGCATCCCTCCCTGTTATTTTGACAAACTAGACTCTGCCCTTTGAATCCTGCACTATATTATAACTGTTTTTATGTTACCTCCTCTTCTGTATACCTGTTGTGCTTCCTTACTGTATGGTCAGTGTAGAGACACTCTCACCCACTCTGTGTTGGCTGTGTTATTACAGCAAAGGCAAATTTAAGGGTTATGTTGAAACAAGGGTGAACTGTGTTTAGATGGGAAACTCTTGTGAACATTTAAATACCAACCCTACTACTAACTCTGGTTTGCTGACTCTTGTTCATGTTTATGTTTTTTTAAAATCGAAAAGCGAGAAAAGAGATGGAAGTGGAGAGAATGAGGCATGTTTGAATCGGGAGAAACTGGAATCTAGTGATTGAAAAAGACATGGGAAAGAACCAGCTGAGCTTTGATAAATACCATAAAGTGACCTTGATGGCTCGACTTAAACTTGTCTAAAATACAATTTACTTCGCCCTTCGGGTGACTAATCACTGCCTTATCTGGAACGTTCCTGGTGGTGCACTTTTGGACTTTGACTTTACTTCAAGCACCATTTATGTTGTTATCTTAGAATGCCGGTCTGCTTTGATTACTCTGATGCATAAGGAATTTTGTCTTGACTGTTCTGGTAAACCTTTCCTTGAAAAAGTTGTGTCAAAATGTATTTACTTTGAACCAAAAAAGGGGCAAAATCAGAGTCAGGGGGCTACTCACCGATCTATGGGAAATGTACTGTCATGTTTACCTGGCCCCATAGATACAAATAAAAGCCTGATCAGAATAAAATGCTTCATGTAAACACCTCTATCTGAAGATTATGATCCGATCCAGCCCACTCTGAAAGAAATGTGATTCTGAACAAGAGTGGTGGTTTATGCAGATCTTAGTTTGTGCTATGATATATTCAACACTGCCGTCTAACTATGTCCTACTGCAGGACAATAAGGGCTCTCTAATGGGCAGTTTGTCTTATTGAAAAGAATCTGGGAGGATTTTCTACCACCTCAACTCAGTGCTATGGTGACATGAAAGCAAACATCCTTTGGAGGCTTCCTCTCTCACTCATTACCTTTTGTTAACATTTAACCAAATCTTTCCATGGAGATAGCGTCAGTGCAGAATGAGCAGGTGTGGCCTCGCACCATGGTGTTTCAGGTAGAGAGAGAGAGTGAAGAGAGGAGTGATATGGATGAAGAGTATGAGAAGGTGGAGAAAAATTTTACTTGTATTAATAGCTTGATATGTGTTATAAAGAAACACTAAAAATGGCCTGAAAGCACAGCCAGAATCTAAGGGAAACGAAAGCTGCATGACGGGTATAAAGAAGTATTAGCATATTCAATAAAGCTCTTGAAAACTAGGCTTGACTTCGGCTAAGCATTCCTTGTTGTTACCTGCAAAAGCATGGGATAAGTATCACCTGAGGACCTCTGATCATTTGTTATAATTGTGGAGGATGTCTGTGTTTTTAATCCAGTGTGAATCGATCATGTCTGTAATTTATAAAGTAAACATTCCAGGGCAAATAACCAACTATTTATCAGCAAACATAGGGGTCCTCAGATAATAGTAACCCAGTCTGAATCCATATCTCAGTATTTTGGGTTGGTCATTTTTTAAAGAAGGTCTCTGGGACTGTTCACCCACTTATTCCAGTTGAGAATAGTGAAAGCTGCGTTCAAGCAGACAAGGATTTTACAGCATTTTGGGAGCAAATCCAGCTGTATCAAATGACCCTATTTTCTGGAAGTCCTGGTTACATAAAGGTATTAATGCTCTTGGGGACTTTTGACAACCCTAATGCTCATCTACTTTTGTAAACACAGAGAATATTTCCCTTTCAACCCATCCATGTTACAGTTATCATTGTTAGCTTGTTGGCATGGCTTAGCATTTAGCTCAGAGCTCCACTGTAAGGGGAGTCTCAAAGATCTCTGTGCCCCATGAAAAGATCTCACATTGGGCCCCTCTGCCACAAGCTCAGCCAACCCTGATATATTACCATAACCACACCTCCTGCATTACATAGATTTATTTCAGGACTAATAAGGGCCCCTTCCTACAGTGGGGCCCTGGGTAGTCACTACGCCAATGTACACTGTACCAAAGTTCTCAGAGAAGCTGCTGCCTGTACTGGTGATGTTGTGATTAAAATGTCAACATGTAAAACCTCTAGGATTTCCCAGTTGTCTCCTAATTAATGTATTTTTATCTCCCACACAGCTGTGAGTCACATACCTCCTACGCTAACACAAATAAGTAAAGCCTACTACCCAACATGCCACAGCAACCCAACCCAGTCCAACTATCTCAAGTGGCTGAATGGTTGGGAATGTGAAGATTTGTAACAACTGTGTGTTTAGATTTAGGTTGTAGGAAGGAAAGGAAATAAAAGAATACAGCCTTTTATTAGTGTGTACTTCGAGATCTGCTTCCCAAATATGAAGAGAATTCAGTCTTACAATTTGTTTTTTCACTGACTTTCACACAGAGATGTCTCATAAAGTGTGTGGTGACTTTGATTCAAACGCTGCTTCGGCTTTTCTCCGTTTAATCTCATCATGTCTGTTTCATGCACGTATCAGCTGGTCAGAACCTTAACGTTTGTAACGTTACGGCCTGTTGTACACTGCAGCTGTAAACTTACTGAAAAACAAGACCTGTTACAAAGCGCTGTATATAGTTCCTTAGGGCGCGGTCACACTGGCCATCCGTACCATGCCCAAGCACACTTCAACCCTGAAGTCCAGTTCGTTTGACCAGTGTGACCGCTCCGTGCACTACCTTGGCTTTGGCACACTTCGGAGAGAGGTGTGTTCAGCACGGTACACTTCATGCACGAGCACAAGCACGCAGGTACACAACGCTGACAGCCTTCATTATGGAGAAATCCAGAGTTTCATGTCTGTATCTGACTAACATGACTCAATATAAGACACAAAGTAGCTGTCATGTTCTCTGTGTTGTTCTCTGATGTGCAGACGCGACTCGACGTCCCTTTTTCTCTCTCTCTCTCTCTCTCTCGTCCGCCTGTTTGTAAATGGAGCACACTTCATAATAACATAAAGCATGCATGTGTTGTATTATGACGTTATGTACAAGAGTCCTGTGCAGTGTGACCGCCGTGCCGGCCAGCGTGTGAATGGTGTAGCGGGGGGCCATTCGTGCTTGAGTACGGCACGGTACGGATGGCCAGTGTGACCGCGCCCTTACAAACTCCCCTTTTATTCTCTCCGACTCACACGCCACATGTGCAGTCAGTGCAGACACACACACACATTTTTGTAAAGTTAGTGTCCCTGATAACAAATACTGTTATTGAATTGATGCAGATTTTTATATTACAGTCTGTTATTGGCAGATTTTTACAACCACTTTCTAACTATAAAGAGAGTTCATGGTTATCTAGCTGATTGTATCATTATTATTAATTACAAGATGATTACTAGTTAAAACATTTCAAAATAGACCTGCATTTTACATTTTGTGACTTTCAGTTAAATTAGAGACTTTTTTTACAGTCATATATTTTGTCAGAAGTTTTCTGCAAAATAGTGTAAAATCCTGTCCTGCCTTGTCTCGTCTCAGCTCTTCTCGTTTCTTGAACCCAATGTATCTTCTGGACTCGTGAGCTGAGTGTAGCGTCACACCCCTACAATGTAACTGGAGCAATTACGAAACATTTAAACCCCAAAATAAGTAAAATGAGGGCCAGGATTCAAATACTCTGGAATTTCCCTGAAGTCAAATGTTTGGAGATGAGTGTGTTGAATGAAACATCCTCTTAGCATCATGATGAAATGAACATGGGTGTTTCTGTGACCTCCGAGTGTTTATATTTTCTGTCTCTCTGCAGTCCAACCCTGTGTGATAAATCTGTAAAGGAGGAGATTCCGAGCAATGTTGCAATGACCTCTGTGTGACCAAAACGCTGAGCTATCCCCTTGCGTTGGGCGAGGGTCTGTGTCTGGTTACTTTCTCCAGAGATTCCCAGAGTTCAGGCAGTTCACACATAAATTCTCATCTATTTGTCAGGTTGAATGTCGGTGCATTGCTGACATGTCAACAGCACTTTAATGAGGGATGGCCTCCGAGGAGCCGTCGCTCTGTTCTTTTACACTTTCCTGAAGATGCCAATACTCCATCAGAAAGCCCTCCCTCCTCCTCTGTGTCCCCCATGTGTTTCATTCAGACTGTGTGTAAAGACAGCTGAGCACTTAAAGGACTCTACTGTATGTAAGCTTGTGCATATGAGTCATGGGTTCAGTTTTACACAACTTAGGGGAATTGCAACAATTCTGTTCGGTTGCATTAAGATTTCAAGAAGAAGATGAAACTGTACTGACAGATATCTGAAAATTAAAATCTGCAGAAAAAAAGGCAAATTAGAAGCATGGATAGAGTAAAAATGGCTTCAAATTGAAGTTAGGAGTGAGAATAACTGGAGTGTAGTGTTAGGAGTGTAGCTAATTGTCTGGTTTTGTTTTGACCCCATCGCTCAGCTCTTATTTAGGTTCTAATCAGCAAAGAGGAAATGCTCGGAGTAAACAGGAAAGTCCTTGTTTAGGAATTGATCAAGTTAGTCAAAGCTTTGCTAACACCATACAATAACTTAGTGAATACATGTTAATAGGCCTCTTCACTGGGTGGAGTCTAAACATGGTCAAGAATTTTAAACCATCATTACCTGTAAAATCAAATGATATTGATACGTATTTTAATACCACAGCAACTAAAAATAGAATTAGACACCCAATGTGTGACGCATTTCTTTTAGGTTTATTTTTGGCCTTTTATGTATTTATTTAGTGATAGGAGAATGGATAGAGTCAAACATTGGAGAGAGAGAGAGAGAGAGTGGGGAAAGAATACTTAGCTGTAAACACAGAAGTGGAGGTCTGTGTGAGACAGCGCCCGCTTGTTGTTTAATGTCAATACCAGCGTCAAGGACTCATGGAAGTTTATGGATAGTGCCGTAATATCATAAAAAATGTACGTATCTGTTTTCATACATAAAGGAAGCATTAATTAGCGTCGAGCAACGTTTGGACATGAAGCCAGTTGAACTCAAAGGGACTGAGAGACAGCCCAAATCTCAGCCGGTAAAAGGAACATAGCAGGAATCAGCTTTGTTTAAATAAACTTGTTATCAGTCCTAGTGTCCTTTGCGCCTGTCTGTATGATGGGCTGGCCATCAATGTTTTAACCAACAGCCAACGCACACCTCCATTTAGGGCCTGCAGGGTGTAAATGAAACTTGAGAGGCATGGATTCATAGGAGAGAAAACATTGAACTGTAAGATAAGATACTCCTTTATTGATCCCCAGGTTCAAGGAAGTAAGAAAGTAACATAAAAATAAGAGATAATTAAGAGAGATATAAAAGGTAATGGAAAGACATAGACAGAAGAGAAGACAAGTGATAAAGATGAACAGAAAGAGAAGTAATGAAGGACAAAGAAGAGAGACCAGAGGAGTGGCAGGACAGTCTGTAGTAAAGGGTGGGAATGGGGGTAGGAGTGTTTGAATGTTCCTGATGTTTTGAGTTCTTTCACAGCAAGTCACCACCTGCCCAGATGACTGTGGGAGAGTAGACTGTGTGTGTGTGTGTGTGTGTGTGTGTGTGTGTGTGTGTGTGTGTGTGTGTGTGTGTGTGTGTGTGTGTGTGTGTGTGTGTGTGTGTGTGTGTGTGTGTGTGTGTGTGTGTGTGTGTGTGTGTGTGTGTGTGTGTGTGTGTGTGTGTGTGTGTGTGTGTGTGTGTGTGTGTGTGTGTGTGTGTGTGTGTGTGTGTGTGTGTGTGTGTGTGTGTGTGTGTGTGTGTGTGTGTGTGTTACCTCAATGTCTGTAGCCATTGACATTACAAAAGAGAGGCTAGGTCTTGAATTAAGATGAAAGAGTGGATGGAAGATAACTTTGTCTTTAGTCTATAAGTACATACTTTAGGATCTTCTCCAGTCATCTGTGAGACTGGCTGAATTTCTTTCTGCTCCATTAAAGAGCTAGCACTTAGCACTGATTGACTGATTAGCCACACACAAAAAAAAGATTTTTGGAATTTATGAATCTCAGAAGATAAGAATCTTGATTTTACACATAATCAATGTTTTTTTTCCCCATCTCTGTATTTCCGGCATTTACTTTTTTTTTTTTACAATAATGTATTTTACTTCTACAATAATCATAGAGTCCAAGAACTACACAAGAAAAAATACACTTGTCAAATTTGAACTACAGTCTGTGCTCAATCAAAGGTATAGTTTCTTCAGAGATGACACCAAGAATCTTAACCCACGACAGTTTGACATTGAGATAAATTAGCTGAGACTTTACCAAACAAAACAAACATATAAACAAAAACATATTTTTGTGATTATTTAAGCGATTCATTTCACTATTGATTAAACAGACAGGTCGACTAAAGGTCCACAAACACTCAGAAAACAGAAAAATCAAGCACATTACTTACTCATTGCGATCTGACGCTATACAGCCCCGACTCGTGGAGAATGACTGTATTACTGCTGACACAACATTTAAGCCTCATCGTGAGCCTACATTAAAAGATATTCATAAATAGTTAAACTTAGTCATTCTGCTGCAGACTAGCAAGGTTGTTGTGGTTAAAATAATCTTTTTGACAAATTGTGCACAACCATTATATCTTTATGAAACATGAACCCTGAAACTGAAGCTGAATGGAATCCAGCCTAAATATATTCAGATTTTGTTGCACGTGTGCCTCTCCTGTATATGTCTATATATACCCATTTCTAACTTGTTGACCTTGTACTGTGCCTGCTGCATCACTTTGACAACACCAGCTGTGATGCGAGGACCCTCAGGTTTTAAACTGGGTGTTTATTAGATTAAAAGCAGTGTTTGGTGCATGGATCATATAGCAGTTAGCAGCTTCTGCTCACAAATCTGCTAGTTACCTTCTTAGTTTGGACCGGGACACAGACTTAATAGAGGACTCTAGAGACTTAAGGAAATGCCTGCTTGACCAAAGTACTGCCACAGTGGAAAAGTGGGTGTGTACGTGTGTGTGAGTGACAGAAAGTGTCTCTTTATTTAGTGTGTATGTGTGTAAATTTTAAAATTCTATAGTCCAATTTCCAAGATTCATCTTAAAATGTCCATCCCACTTTAAATGTTAGTCTGCTGCTGAAGTATTTTGTTCTATACTTTTAAATCTGTCTGGCACTAATAAACACACGTGCACAACACACACACACACACACACACTTTGGTGATTCACTTAACTAGGAGCAGGAAGGGTGAGAGATGGAGAGCATGAGGGAGAGAAAAGAGACAGAGAGACAGGAGATACAGGAATGTATGAGATCTAGAGAGACAAGTAGAAGGACAGCAAGAGAGAGACAGAAAGAGACACAGTGGAGAGAACGATGTAGTGAGCAAGAGAGAGACAGAGGGATACAGAACAACTGAAACAACAAGAGAAGGATGGAAAAAGAGAAATACAGCAAGAGAGAGAGAGAGATCGTACAGCAAGAGTTACAGAAAGAGACAGATGGCGAGAGAAAGAAAGACAGCAAGTGAAACAGAGAGAAGGAGACAGTTAGAAGGACAGTGAGCGAAACAGTGACATAAAGAGACAGAGACATTACAGGAACAGTCTGAGTCTATCTGCCGCCTGTGAAACCCCATATGTAAATATAGGGGCTGGGCAACAGTAAACTGAAACACTTTATATCAGACAATACACACGCACACACACTCGTTCAGTATCTTAAGTCCTCCTGACTGTCACACTTTCACCATCTGTCACCAGCTTCCTGCCTCTCATCCTCTTTCTTGATACTTCTCTTTCGTCATATTTCTCTCTCTCTCTCTCTTCAACCTTCTCGTGTCTGGTTGCCGACTCTCGTTTGCCGCCTACATTTCTTGCATTCTTTGGCTCTGACATCACCTCCTCCCCGTGCTGCCATTTATCTTTTCAGTTATTCTCCTTTTGTCTCGTTTCTCTTGCCCCGTTACCCATCCTGGACTCTATCTCTCTCTCTATCTATCATGTAGCGTTCTCGGAGTTGGGGTTCCCCTCACAAGTGAGCTATTGAAATCATCATGTTGTAGATGTTGAAGACACTTAGTAAACTTGCAGTCAAACTCTACACTTAATTTTCTGCTGCATCATTGTACATTGAGCAATATAGGAGCAACAACATTGCAGGTTGTAAACTTAAATAAACCAACCTCATGCTCATTCTTCATATGATTTTTAGCAGGATGGAATAATCAGCAGAGGTTCCCTCCTCTGCAGAAACAGATCAGGTAATAACTGGTATAAATCCTATAAAAGCTGTTAAACATTGAAAACAATCTGAGACTTTATGTCCATGTTTAGAGTGTTTCTCTGACGCCTCTCTTCATCAGGAGTGGTTGCAACATGAGCTGGTGCTAGCTTATTTTGTGGGGATCAGCTGTTTTGGGATCCCTTCAGTGTTGAATATTCACATCGTTTCTGCAAGATATCACATTATCTGCAGAGGTGCTCCAGAAAAAATACATTTATTAAAACAGAAACTAAATAAAGCATTTAAGTTTTAATTATCTGTAGTTATCTATCACTAGCTGCTGCTAACTTTAGCAGTCAAAGGTTGTGCTCAAACTGCAAAGCAGCCGCTCGCCACTAGTAGCCATAAACTGACTGTAGCTAGAGTTAATGGGCTTGCACTCCCTGCTTTAGAAACCCAGATGCAAACAGGCAACATGAATGGATAGCATCTTGTAGGAGCAGCACGGTTCGGGTATTTTGATAATGTAGAAAATGGAGATAAAGTTGTATGAAGGATGTGTCAGGTTAAACTGGCACATTGGCGATGCGTAGCCACATTAAGAACAGGCATGTGGTGGTTTAAGTTGTAGGGAGGACCGAAGCCACACTTAGGAAACCACATTACATTGTTTACCCTCTGAGAATTCTAACTGAATTTTGACTGTTTTCTGAGCGTTTTCTTACCTTTGGACTAGAATTACGTTTTTCATTTAAACAACTAGGACATAAGCTGGCTGTGAACATCCTGATTGTACATTGTAAAATTAGTCTGCTGGATGATTGTAAAAGTTCAGCCAACGTTCTTGAAGTTAAACTTAAGAATGGGCTACAAGAGTTTGTTTTCCGCCTCTCTAAAAAATACAAAATAAAACATTACAACGTAGTTTTAATCAGCCAAATCTGACTTGACTGACAGGTTTCTCTCACAGATTCATTCCTAGGTGGAATTTAAAAGATTATAAAAAGGTTGGAAATTAGTCAAATATAAAGGGGGAGTTATAAATGAAAGTTGAAGCATGAGATGGTGATGGAATGACAGTCTGGCTAATGTCCGGGTTTTGTTGGTCTGACCGTGTTTTGCTTTGTGTGAGATACGTCCAGATTTACAACAGCTTTCAAACAGACATTTAACACTTTAAAGGTTACCTTGATGTTTTCTTTAGCCATTGATTTGTAGTCAAAGGTTTAAGGTTTGAGCCATCTTTGGATTTTCTCTTACAGCTCACACTGTGGGTTGTACTCCGCAGCAAAGACAGGCCAAGAGTTCCTGAAGTATTTATTGTTGTAGCTGTTGTAATGACTTGCGTTAGTACCAGTTGCAAGACAGGCTTTGTTTTGTTTTGGTGGAGGAACCTGCAGAATGTCGGGAAGAAAGCCAGGTCTGCTGCCAAGGGGAACAACTGAAAGAGAAAGACATGAGAGCAGGAGATAGAAGAGCGGCTGCTTCTGATGGTTGAAAGTAATCAATCCCATCCTTACTAAGAATTTTAAAGGTCCAATCAGATTTGTTCATTTGATGCTTTCCTTTTTTGAGTTCATCACCACAATAAACTCATTCATCTACATGAGCCTCATGTTTTAGTTGTAAGACTCTCAGCTTGTAGCCCGACGGAAAAACAACATATACACAAATTAAAGAGAAGACTGCTTTAATCAGTGTTAGTACTGGTCCGTACCTGACCTGTTTGACATGCAGATAACCCAGAAACAAGCTAGCAGCAGCTCAGGTCGCAGCCCCTTTTGTTAGCCTGTGTCGACCAAGGAGTGTTGGAGAAACAGATTTTAAAACTGCTGGTTTCAGTGTTATACTGGTATCAACAACTTGGTCTGTTTGTTTTTGAGAAGTAACCCAAAAAAGTTGAGCACAGGAAAACAAGCTAGCGGCAGCTCAGCTCACAGCCCACCTTAACATCAAAAAACAAAGATGTCACTGCTTTATTCAGAGTTTGAGCTGGTTTCAATCATTAAGGATAAGGAGGATACCTCTATGGAAAACTCCTGGTAAAACATGACGCTTAGAAAATACTTCTGTTTACCAAGCAATACGACTGACAAAATGTGAGTTAATAAGGGTTGTTTTTATTCTCAACTTTAAGGTGGCTTCTCTACATTCTTCCTTATTTCCTCTTTAGTGCTGACTTCTTCTTGTTTTCTAACTCGTAGTTTGTGCTCCTTCAGTATTGCATTCAGGTTTGAGTGATTGCATCACAGTCCCCAAAGCCAATGATGCAGGGATAATCCACATGCACAGGCCACATGCAGGCCCCCTACTCATTCAATGCAGCCCAGAGTCAAATACAAATAAGTTGTAAAAATTAAGAACAAATGACAAAATCTAATCATGAAGGAATGAGAAATAGAAATATTTCTTTAGTAATCTTGATTAGTGATTTTGTTCTTTGCATGAAATAAATAGACACATTTACAGTGTTTCCTCTGGGTTGGAGTTGTAGCAGCGGAGGTGAAGTGGAACAATGTTTTAGTTGCGTGCAATTTAAAAAAATAAATATTTTCTTTAAAATAATGATTAACATTTATTGGAAAAAATAATCAACCAAACACCACCCTATTGTCCTTACCTGGTTTGTGGGCTATGGAAAAAGACGGTAGGAGTCAGAAAGAAAATGAATAATTTATTTCAAAACGATGGTCACATTTGAGTCTGTAGCGCAAATGAATTTAATTTTAGTTTCTAAGGAGCCCTGTCCTTTCTTTTACTCTCTTCCACTCCGTTTCCTCTCCTCTCCTTTACTTTCCTTTCTCTGCTCATAAAAAGAAAAGAATCAGCAGCAGAGGTCATATTTCAGCAGCCGTGCACCTCCGCTGCTAGTTGCATATAGGGGAAACACTGGGCTATGATTGTTTATTCATTTTTGTTTTATTTGAATATGGACAGATATGATACCAACTGAAGACAGCAATACAAGTATCATAGTGTTTATAGCCACATCTTTCCCTGGAAGAGCTTTTGTATAAATAAAAGATAAACAGTTTCAATATGGTTAGACACACATTGAGCTGTGATATAGCTCCTAATACATGAAGTCTGTTAGTGAACTAACCAGGACTTGGTGACTCTTTTTAAAGTGGTGAAGTCCGCAGGAGGTTTCAGGATGTTGCTCCTTTCACAGAAAAAGGTGTTTGGGCAAAATTACACTGTACAACTCTTCTATAGAATAGAAGATAAAAATAAACACAAGTAGGTAAAACGTCCTTTAATAATCTGTTAATTGTCTGTTAATTGCACTGAAAAAGTTGCTTAAATTAGCTTTAATTCTGTGTTAAACTCATTGAGTTAAGCATTACTATTTGAATTTGACTTTGAAAATATAAATGTGGGAATAAAAAAAAAGTCAAAAGAAAGCTTTTATATTTGTTTCTTTCGTTAAATTATAAGTAATTATTACTGCCTAATTGGGAGTATTGTTCCATTAGTAACAATTTGAGCCTCTGGCAGTGAGAATAAAATAATAAGGCCCTCTTTGTAACCACATTTTCTCATCCCTGAACTTGATGAACCTGCAGATGTGCCAACTTTTACATACTTTACTATCCTCTACTTTCCCATTATTGCTCCATCCCAGGCTAATCTTTCTGGAGTCACATGTGGATTTGTGCTTCATGGTGCTATTTAGCCACAAGGCCTCGGCCCATGCTTTATTCCTGATGTCACAGTCTGCAGCATCCTTTACGCCTGGGATTCATCAGCCTGATGAAAACTTTACAGCATAAGTTGAAAATGAAGCAGAGCAACAGAGGGCGTGCTCATTATGACGCAACAGTGCATTACCGATAGATCCCTCGTCCCTAAAGCTTCTTTTGGAGGCTGATTCTGTCCAAGGATATTTGATGTTTTTGACCTTAATCATTTAGGACTGTAACCTCTATATGGGGTGTCAGCTCTACCAACCAAGCTAAAGTGGCAACCCATAATCTATTGCCCACACCATATTTGTATTACTTTTAATGAAATGGTGTCTTATCTCTGTTATTATTGCTTTGAAAATATTATTGGAATCAAAGATAACCTGAGGCCAATGAAATAGAAAGTGGAATCTGGAGCAGTTTAAACCGATACTTCCCTTAATGAAGTCAGTGTTTCTGCCACTGTTGATCCAACGTATCAGGTCAGTGCATCGCTAATGTTTACTGAGAGACCAATCTACCTAGAGTAAAAAAAAATCTACCTAGATACTGCCTTTAATGATCAGACCTTTGTTGTTTTTATAGGTAGTGTAAGGCTCTGTTAGGTGGGAAAAGAACATTCTCAGTATTTAGCATTAGCTTGTGTTGCTAAGCTAGGTTTGCACATGTTGAAACGGAAATTCCCCGTATTCAGGGGGATTTCTACAGGCAGGTTTGCTCTCATGACTTCATTTTCATGCAATGTTCGAGGCCATGAGTCATGAGGGCACAGAGTGTGACATAATTAAATGTAACATGTCGAGGATGCTGCAACTGGGATGTTGTGACACATTGCATTGTGTGCTCTTTTGAGGGCAGCTCAACGTGTGCATCTTTTGTTAAAGCCAAGTGGCAACCATTGGTCTAGAAAAATGGAGCCAATGTGGAGGTGCAAAATCCTGCAGTTCCTCGAGTGTCCACTTGAGGCTGGCTCTGCGAACACCGGAAGTCACATACACATGACTGGCCAAAACGGCGTTTTCTACAGGATAAATAAAGGATGTTTACAGCCTGGTACAAAAAACAAAATAGGTCTGACTTAGTTTTTGTCATCATGAGGGTGAATTTTTTTAATTGGCTCCGTTTTGATTTTGAAAACAATACGTGTTATCCATAGTTTGGCGCATAGCTGACATGATTGACAGATGGGCATGGTGTAACGGTTTGTCAAGAGGCTTAAAACCTGCCTCAGCTCCAGCTCTCAGTCTGTTGTTGACTGAAAGTGAGGCTTAGACAGGACAATACAACAATAGAAAATATTAGTCCTAAAGGCACCCAATGTTAGGTTACTTCTTGTTTATCTAAATTACTTCTGCACACTGTCTGTATTGCACACACCCGGTGGGCAACCTTTCAATACCAAAATGTTCCCATCCTATTTGTGCAATTCAAACAGCGCTCTCTGTCTTTCCCTTGTGGCAGCTTTTGGTAAGAAATATGACTGAAGATCTGTAACCCTTACATTTTAACCTCCAGTTAATGTGGCATGATGTTACACGACAACTCGTTCCCAAGCCGTATTTCCGGATCATATGGGCAGTCGGAATGAGAGTGGAAAATGTCTAAATATATCCGAGATAACTGTGAACAAACTCTGAGGCAGAGGAAGTGAACGAGGAAAGAAGAATTTAGGGGGAGGGGGACAGAGGAGAGAGAGAGAGAGAGAGAGAGAGAGAGAGAAATAAAGAGCGAGTGAGCAGGAGGGGAAAGTCAAGTTCCCTTTTCAGATTTCCCACGGAGTGGAGGTCATGTGTGTTACCCTCGGAGCGGTCAGTGGGATTTAAGCTTTTTTTCCCCCCTTCCCCACAATGTAAACAACATAATGTTTGATTTGTCCCACCACCCAAAGTGGTATATAAGAGTAATGGAGAGAACATCAACATAGCAGCTACTTACACACTTTTTGCGTTTCTTTTGATGACCTACCACACACATATTTCAGTGGAGCATTTGGTAGTCGGCTGCAATCATTAACCCCTTCTCCGATCTGGACTATATAACTATCCCCTAAAGTAAATACAATAACAAACTTGACGGTCAAAAGGTTGCACATGACATCAGAGTCTGCTGTTGAAAAGCTTCTTTGTTTGCCAAAAGGCCGATAAAGAAAACAATGTTTGTATTGTTTCCATGGCTTTATGCCCCTCATAGTGCTTTTATGTCACATCAGTTATTACTGCAGAGTTATAAAAGACGGATAGCTTTTATAATGATGTGAGCTGATGTGGGCTGCCAGGAGAGGACAGATTCTGTTTCTGATACCAGGGGATTCAGTGCTGGCAAAAGTGAGGCCCTAAGCAGAATGTTTTTTATAAGGCCTCCAAATAAATATGAAATGAATAAGTATGAGTCACAAATAAGTCGTCAAATAGCAAAAGCAACAAAAACTTTAACCTGCATCAAACTCATTTCTGAGTTGCAGCCAGACACCTGTGACCCCCGAGGCTCAGCTGGAGGGGAAGGCTGCCACGACTGGGTGGGTTGCACATTTGTCTGGAATCTGCTTGTGTGCCTTGTGGGGTGGGAGAGTTATATGCTAATGTTAGAATTGGACACTTTTTAATAGAACGATTAATCACGCCCAATTCCCCACATGCATAATGATACAGTGATAATACCCAGGTGTCAAAATATCAGATTAACCCTTTAGTTTTGGATGAAAGTGAAGTAAAAGTTGGATAAGAAAAATGGATAAGAAAGGGTTAAAGTCTGACAGCTGAGCGAGATACGGGGGGTCAGATACGGCCCCTCCTTCCTCCAACTCCTCCAACAAATATGCTGCCTCAGCATGAGCCTGCAGGAACACACTGAGACACACACACACACACACACACACACACACGCACACACACACACACACACACACACACACACACACACACACACACACACACACACACACACACACACCTTTCAAAGATTGCCACACTCAGTGAATGTCAGTTTTAAAGGGAGACATATTGCACAGATTAATAAATGATAGCTAAGATGTTGATTGTTTAACAGTTCCACCTTCTTTTCTGTCTTTGCTTTCTGTCCACTGAATTCTCACACAGTGGTGAGAGAGAGAGGGAGAGAGACACAGAGAGAGAGAGACACAGAGATAGAGATAGAGAGAGAGCGTGTCTGGAAAACATTACTCAGATTCCTGCAGCAGGGGCTCTGATTTTTCTGGCAACGAAAAGAGAGAGAGAGAGAGAGAGATGAGTGAGGGGTTCAGGGAGTGAAGGATCAAACGAGGAGTACAAAGTTCAGTCTGACACCGCTGAGCCGAGGACAAAGTGTGTGTTGCTCTGCTCGTGTGCAGGGAGACGTGATGGAGTTATTCTCAGGCGTTGTGATATCTGCCTCAGCAAAAAGCTGACAGCTTCTCACTGAGTTTCATTTAGACACGGGGTGATCAGCAGAGGGCAGTGTGGAAGAGAAGGTGTGTGTGCACTGTTTTTCAAAGGTTTGTCTTCTCTTTGTCTCTGTAGTACTCCAAAACACACAATGAAGATTACACCTGCACTCTGTCTGTAAGTGGAAAAACACTGAATGATTCTTCATGGTCAGTTGTGTTGTGAAAAGCAGTTATAGCAAGTTAAAGCTCCAATTATTTCTTTTTTTAAAGATTTATATTTAGGCTTTTTCTGCCTTTAATGGAGAGAGAGAGAGTGGGGAATGACATGCGGCAAAGGAGCCACAGATCGGATTCGATCCCGGGCCGCCCGCTTGGAGGACCATAGCCTCCATACATGGGGTGCACGTGCTAACCATTGCACCATTTTTAAAGGTCTTTTGTGACATTTGAAAGACACAGGAGTGATTTTCTGTCTGTGTCAAAGAGCATGAACATGACTATGAATGGAATGACCTTGACTGAGACTTTATTTGACCTTTTGTGAGCTGCAGAGTTGACGGAGCAAAATTTTACCACGAACAGGAGAAAGAAGAAAATGCAGAACAGGCGTTCAGCTGCCTTTGGACATTTTTGAAAAAAGCTGAATCTGAAAAGTACGTCTCTAAAAGCGAAACAAAAAGTAACTTTCTTTCTTGTGTTTTTTATCAAGCCTTCAGGTAACACAACATTCTCTCTTATTCATCCTGATATTGCATAAGTGAGATGGATCAAGAGACTTTGAATATTAAGAGGCAGTGAGCAGCACTTTGTTGGATTCATGAGACTATTTGCACGGATTAACGGGAAGCAGAGACTCATCCTAATGAGGTTATAAAACTCGGCTCTCCTGCTGCTGCTCTGCTCTTTGAAGCTTCAGTTTTCGGCCTCTGGTCCATAATGCCCTGCTGTTTCTGGCTTCAGGGACTCTTGAGGTCTCATCTGTGTGTCAAGCATTTTTTCATTTACATTTAGTCCACAGTCTTAAATCCGTCATAGAATTACATTTTAAAAACTTTTGAGTTTCAAACTTGCCACCGACGGCTTTCACTGTAGTGGAAACTTGTCTTCCTCTTCGTTCTCAGCCACACACGCCCATCTCCTGTTAGATGTCAGCTGTTATTAGTGTTTACAAGCAGATGAATTAGACTGGGGAGGCCTTTGATCTGCAGTTAGTGAGTGTGTGTGGTTGTGTGTGGTTGTGTGTGGGTGAGTGTGTGTGTGTGTGCGGGTGAGTGTGTGCGGGTGAGTGTGTGTGCGGGTGCGGGTGTGTGTGGAACACTGGTTTGGAGAAATAACACTCCCTGTAATGATATGATTGGACTAATGATGGTAAGTCCTTGTGCGTGCATGAATACATGCGTGCGTCATATGTGTGTGTGTCTCTGTGTGTGTATTGTGTGTGTGTGTGTGTGTGTGTGTGTGTGTGTGTGTGTGTGTGTGTGAGCTGGATGACAGTGGGACTCCTGGCTGCTTGTCTGGGCTCTGCATCATCTTGAAACCTGCAGAGTGGGAGTGAAGGAGGAAAAAGAAAGGGAGGAGGAAAGGAAGAGGAAACACTTTTGTGCTCAAACTTGCTGACTCTTTATTAGCAGTCATTCTTTGAACCCATCGGCAATCACTGTCCAGAATCTCTCTGGCACCAGATGTGAAGTTCTCAGTTTATTCTGGTGAAGCTAGAGGTTGGCATTATACGACTTCCAGGCAAGACTTCCTTTTTGGTGCAGATTTTTTACGTCTGCAACATAAACACGGTCATTTCTTGGTCCATTACATCCCAGAGTAGAGTCTGTTCTACTCATGAGTTCAAAGTACAATATAAGTTACACAGCAGCTTCACTCAGGCTCACTTCAGCTGTGTGTGTGTGTGTGTGTGTGTGTGTGTGTGTGTGTGTGTGTGTGTGTGTGTGTGTGTGTGTGTGTGTGTGTGTGTGTGTGTGTGTGTGTGTGTGTGTGTGTGTGTGTGTGTGTGTGTGTGTGTGTGTGTGTGTGTGTGTGTGTGTGTGTGTGTGTGTGTGTGTGTGTGTGTGTGTGTGTGTGTGTGTGTGTGTGTGTGTGTGTGTGTGTGTGTGTGTGTGTGTGTGTGTGTGTGTGTGTGTGTGTGTGTGTGTGTGTGTTAGGAGAGGAGAGGCGACAGGGAAAGGAAAACACAGAGAGAGAGGGGGGGGGGTTATGTGTCACCTAACACAGGGACTATTTCCTCTATCGGGCGGGAGGAGAGAGGTGGACCAACGAGTGGCGAGCAGGAGAGTCAGTGCAAGGTGTGTGTCAAGTGTGTGCGAGCAGCAGTAAGAGGAGAAGCCATGGCAGCTGGGTCTCTGGGCCGGGGGGAGAGCTTCTAAAAACAAACCCCAGGCGAAATAGTGGTGGGACGCGGCACTGGAGGCCACATTCTTATAGCTGCACTATTCCTGCGCTCCGGGAGTGAGGGAAAAAAAACACAACGGTCCAAATTACTGGAGAGCGCAGGGGAAGGAGCCATGAAGTACAGACCTCTGGTAAGAAACCCAGACACTCGAAAAAGTCTGTCAGAAGGTGGCAAATCAGTTTAGTTCAGTTGAGGGTTTTCATTTGGAAGATGAGGTTTTGTGTTGTTTAAGGGTTAACTTTTTGTTGGAGTTTGTGTGAGTTGGTAGGAGCTGCTTTGTGTAGCAACCTTGACTGAGTGCTCTTTATCTTCAAGGACACACAGGTGAGGCAGGCAGGTGAGTGAGACAGCCTGTGTTTGTTTGTCATCAGGACACTTCTATCTCCACAAAAAGTTCTATTCTCTCTCTCCTCCTTCATCACAGCATCTCTCTGATTTTGTCACTTTGATGTCAGAGCGTTTTGAATTTGAATCTGTTTGATATCTGACAAGGTGTGTCCATGTGTCCTCACATTCTGTGTGTGTGTGTGTGTGTGTGTGTGTGTGTGTGTGTGTGTGTGTGTGTGTGTGTGTGTGTGTGTGTGTGTGTGTGTGTGTGTGTGTGTGTGTGTGTGTGTGTGTGTGTGTGTGTGTGTGTGTGTGTGTGTGTGTGTGTGTGTGTGTGTGTGTGTGTGTGTGTGTGTGTGTGTGTGTGTGTGTGTGTGTGTGTGTGTGTGTGTGTGTGTGTGTGTGTGTGTGTGTGTGTGTGTGTGTGTGTGTGTGTGTGTGTGTGTGTGTGTGTGTGTGTTCGCTCTGCCCTGGGGCGAGGCAGTCACTCGGTGGTGTTGTGTGGCCGAGCAGCATTCTTTGGCATTCATTGACAGTGAGAGTGACTGTGTTAATGAGATCATGTATCAGACTCTGAGATCCAAAATAAGCTGCTAAATGTGTAAAAAAGGCTTTTAAATAAACGATATAAAGCATCCAAGAGTATTAGAAATTGGTTTCATCATTGCAGTTTCTGTCATCTTCAGGGCACAAAAGTAATCAAACAGGAATAAAGCTATCAGATAGCTTTGAACCAAGCCCTGAAGTTTAGACCATGATCAGTTCAGAGAGGACAAATCCTACACTGGACATGCATGTGCTGTGGATAATTTATCTGAATATTTCCTGGTGCATTCTCACATCAGCTCACCGTCACATCACGTGGAAAATATACGAGGAAGCTGACAGGAAATAGTGGCTGTTTGCTTTCACACGAGCAGCATCCCCCTGAAAACTTTTGTGCATCGTAGAAACACTAGAATGTAAAGTTTAGGGAAGCACAGTGAGTCACATGCACCATTAGTGTGTTTGGAGCCCGGCAGATGTCAATCAAAAATGTCATCAGCCACGCCCACATTTCTGCAAAGCAAGCGGAGCAGAAATGAGTTTATAAAAGTAATCAGCCGTTTCTATTCAGATTATAGTAGATCCCTAATGAGGTACTTTACTTTAAAACCAGATATATTAAGATTAACTGTTTGAAGACACATTTCAATACGCTTCAATGCCTCTTTGTTGGTTCTGAAGGTACTTTCCCAAGCTTGCTTCCCCGGTTTACATTCTTTATTTCTCACACACGCAGACATATGGATTTGCTCAATTTTTCGGAGCCTTCTTTTCTGCTCCTACAGCGTGTGTGTGTGTGTGTGTGTGTGTGTGTGTGTGTGTGTGTGTGTGTGTGTGTGTGTGTGTGTGTGTGTGTGTGTGTGTGTGTGTGTGTGTGTGTGTGTGTGTGTGTGTGTGTGTGTGTGTGTGTGTGTGTGTGTGTGTGTGTGTGTGTGTGTGTGTGTGTGTGTGTGTGTGTGTGTGTGTGTGTGTGTGTGTGTGTGTGTGTGTGTGTGTGTGTGTGTGTGTGTGTGTGTGTGTGTGTGTGTGTGTGTGTGTGTGTGTGTGCGCGTGCGTGCGCGTGCGTGCGTGTGTAGAAGACTGACAGGCTGCTCAGGAGAGCACAATGCACAGAGTGATTTCTGACACAGCTTGTCATTGCTGCCTGCAGGGCGTCTGACTCCAACTCCAATACGTAGTTCATGATGGACTCGCCTCGCTCTCTTCAGACTTGTGATTCATTCTACGCTGCATCAAGTCTCATTTCAGACGAGTTTTGTCAAGTGAAAAGTGTCTGAATGCTTTTGTGAAGTGGATTATTGTGCCTGGACTACAGAGCTGATTCTCCATGGAGTATCGATGGGGTCGGGTAAGGGAGTGCTGCTAAATTCTTGCTTCTGACCTGCCGACTTCTAGCTGTCTCGTATGAATGAGTAATAGGTGCTTTTTATTTATGTTCAAGGTAAACATAGTTACTCAACAGACAGAGCAAAAGATCCATGTCCAGTTATTAACACAAACAAGATATTCATTATTCACCAGCTGCTAAAAGGCGGATTGAAACCTAAGTGAAACCCTGTTGCTCGTCTGTAAAGATGAATGAAATCTCTTGTGTTTTTCAGTCCCTCCTGGATTTCACTGCAGCCTGCATTGTCTGATGTTGCAGCAGCTTTGTAAATAAATAATTGCAGTGAAAGTTGCAATCTTTTGCAAGCTTTTACAAGTTTGATATCTAAGTTTAAACTTCTGGTATTGTGAAAGCCCTCGTGCCCAGTAAAGCAGGGATCTATAAAGTTCTCCAGCTGCTGGTTGTGTTGTTTTGGCCCACATGCCCTCAGGTATGGCTGGATGCATTTCTGCAGCCTGCAGCCCGTCTCACCTGTCTGACTGCTCTGCGGAGCAGCTATTCTGCCTCCCGGGATTGAAATGAAAACATGTAGCCTGCTCAGCCTGGAGGGGCGTTTCCATCGTTATCATACTCAAAACAGGAATACACTTGGATCCTGTATGGGTGTTAAATGGGAACGACATGCGGGAAAGAAGCCACAGGTCGGACCTGAACCAGGCCGCCTGCTTGGTGGAATACAGCCTCCGTACATGGGGCGCATGCATTAACCACTGCACCGCCAGCACCCAAAGAGTCGTGTTTAGTTTAGATTGTTATTGTAATGTCTAAATACCAATCATTTCAGCAACTCTACAAACATCCACATCCCCTTTTGAGCTGCCTCTTAACATAACAGAGGCTGATGCTGCCGTTCTTTAACCACTTCAGCTGTCAATCTCCTTAAGCAGATGTAGCCGACATACTGTTTGGTTTTAGAGGTGTAAAACATCAAATCTTATTTTTCTGTGACAGTGATCAGCTCCGGTGGGCTTAAGACAAAGAGACTAATGACACACCATATAGGCTTATAACCTGGCTACTGAAAATGTGTTGTTGCTACAAATTTAGAGGCTTTGCGTAAACAGATTTTAGTTTATGGTGTGATTTGAAAGGTACTTCCTTGTTCGGTGAATTCTCAGGTTGACCGTGGGCACCTTAAGCTCTTGTATGGCTGCTGATGTCACTCTTGGATTCATTAAAGTCTTATCACACTCACACAAAGACAACATTCACATCTCAAACCTGAATCGACTTTCAGTGTTTCTGCATGTCATGCCCCTCTCTCTCTACCAGCCTGTACAGAACAGATGAGGAATCCGTGCCAGATCACTGCTTCATTGTGGAAAAATGCAGAAAAAGAGCAGAAACCATTCTGCTAGCAGCTGAAACGTCTCTCCATCTGAAACACACATTTCTCTTCTTTGGTTGTAATTCCAGAAGTTTCACAAATATTATTATCTCACAAAAATGTAGAAAAAAACTTCTCTAGTCTCCTTTTATACAAATCTAACCTGGACCTTTTGTACATGAAGATGTGGGACTCCAGTTCGTCCAAAATTTGAACCCCCCTACTCACCAAAAGTAGGTTAAAATCTAAATTGGTTGATAAAATAAGGGAGGTCATTGGCGGGTTCCCCCTATCAGTATAAAACTAACTTTAAGTTCATGAGCCCTTTTTGTATGCTTACTGTATGTGTGACCGTCAGTACTTGTATTGCATATTTTGACCCTTGCTGCCCACCATCGGCCTGATGGCGCCCCCTTTTTTTATCAAGCTGTTCATCAAACTTTACATGTTTAATTCACGTTTACATTTTTACCTGACGTGATGCAGGTTAAAAACAGAGAGAACATTTATAGTAACATGAAGTGTTTCTTGGTTGGTTCAGAGGAGGTTGTTATAATTTTTTGCTAAGTGCTATGTTTCCTGCGGACCATCACACAACAAACCAGACTTCCCAGTGTTGAGCTGTGGCTCCTCAGGGGCTGCTGGTAGACAGCAGTGGTTAGTGATGCTGTCCTGCTCCAGTTTATGGAGATTGGCTTACTGCGGCAGCTAATGCCTCTATGTGGTACAGATCAGCCTTGTGGCCTATTAAATATATTTTAATTAAATAGAACATTTTTGGCTCCCCAGCCATTGGCAGATAGACTGAAACGTTAGTTTGACCTCCTTGTTTAGTGTTAAGTGACTTTGAATCCCATCAAGACAACTAGACAAGTGACATACAAAGTTGAAAAAAAAAACACATAAGTATATCTGTGATAAATGTGTCAGAATTGAGACTTTAGCCATTTACAAACCACATTATTAAAAAGTGCCTCCATCCTGAGCTCTGCATGCTCTGAAAGCAGCAGGTCAGAGGAGGTTTACATAAACAGTGTGACATCTGAGCTCTGTGCACGCACCCAGGGCGATGTAAAGGTCGAGTTGCTATTGTTCTCAGGCCGGCTGCTTTCTCCTCCTTTCTCTGCTTCACATCAACATGCTCATACAGTCTCTTATTTAGAAAAAGAGAGAAACCACAGGGAGGTGAAATAACAAGAAGCAGAAAAGTAAAAAAGTGAGTGTGAAAGTAACGAGACCTGCCATCAGTGTTTGAATGGTGTGAATGGGTAGGTGTGACCTGCGGTATAAAAAGCGCTCTGAAGACTAGAAGATGTGATGGGGATGTAACAGTATATTCAATTTCACGAGAACAAAAGTGTGTGAATACCCTCATGGACCTGTGACGGTATGAATCAATAGGTCTTTAGAAAAAAGAAAAAGCCATATATCGTACTTTGGACTTGTTATTGTGATATTATTGAATCGTACCATGAGATTTTGATAAAGTTTCATCCCTAAGACGTAACCATATAATGCCCCATCCCTTCATGTGTGACTTTTTCATAAAACTGTTAATGTATGGTCAGGGAAATTATCCTCAAAGACTTGGACAAGTCATGGAAATGTAATGGCAAAGCTGTTAATGATCCCTGTTATCTACATGTCTGCTGTGCAAGATCCAGGGAATAGATTTAAAGCTGTTCCACCGTGACATCATGAAGTGTGTGACGGCTCTGATACACACTTTACTACGCCCAATTAGGCACTTTCCATAGGTCTGAATTCTGCACTCGAGGCATACCCAGAATTCATTGCAAACTTGTAACTTGTTTGAATATTGAAGTAGCATTAAATAAAGTTGGGAAAAATAAGACTTAAATGTAAACAAAACAATCAGGGATGACAGAATCACTGACAAAACACCAGTTTCAGCAAAAGGTATGAAATGATATATTGTGTTTTTTATTTTCAAGGCAGTACTTTTACCGTGCGGGCTAGTGGATCATGTAACCACCTGGCTGGAGTCTTTTAATCGTTTGTCCTGGCCAGACTGCCGGTCCCTCTCAGGTCTCCTCTTGCTATAACCTGGCTGCAAGCGGCCGTGTTTTCTGCACAGGATTTGGAAAACATGACGACATCTCAGAAGTGGGTACTTGTTGTGTTCCTGAGACCGGGTGGAGGTCCGGTGTGCAGCGCTACATGCAGGAAAGCCAAACAGTGAAAAGCAGCGCAGGGGAACAATGAAGTAATGGAGAGAGCAGCTGAGGGGACTGAAAGTGAATAAGAGGTAGAATGTATGGAGGAGGAAGAGGAGGGGAGAGGTGAGGAAACAAGGCTCTGGTTTTTCTTTCCTCCCAGGCGCCGTCATATTTGGAGGGATTTCTAACACACCATGACATTTTGAAGTAAATGCACGTCACTTTTGCTCCTCTTAACTTTGATTTAACCTGTTTCCAAATGATGAATTCTTTCACCTTCAGTCTAAGAACCTGCTGTCACGTAATTCTTTCCTCTGCAGCACACAGATCCTACACTGGAATGGAAAGGCCTTTAGTCCTATCCTGAGTGTATCCACCTCCCTCATCCTCAGAAAAAAACTTAATATTTGGCAAGAAAGAATTAACAACAAGCTGCAAATAATGCTGTCAGTGTTCGATACCACGTGTTAAAAAACGATGCAACTTCTGCACTGAAGCTGTAAAAAAAAAAAAAAAGCGTTCCAGAGATTTCATCGTTTTAAAACACATGATTTAGATAGGGATCCAAAATGTTGACAACTTTAGTACCTAGAAGTACACCTTCAGTAGAGAAAAAGCCGAATGTTGGGGGCGACAAATATTGAAAGAAAAGTGACCCCCTTAACTCTCAGACTGCCATAATATCTGGAAAGTTTAAATTTGGATATAGATAGTGTATAAATCTAACAGCCAGTAAAAGAGCAGAAACAGCAAAAACAGTAAGTTAGACTTCATTTTTTAGCTTTCTCACAATCACCTCACGATGTTTCTTGTCTCTTTAAAAGCCTCAAGCCCCTTTGACATTGACAGTTCAAGATCATACTCTTGTGTCCCTGGTGTGGGGAAAAATTGGTCAAGCTTCGGGGATAGTAACCGAGGCAAAACGGAGTCAGCGGCGTGAGTGTGTGTGTGTGAATAAAAGCCACTTTGTTACTTATTTCTATGCTAATTAGAAACCATTAATTTGTTTGTTACCCAGTCTCACTGTAACACTCATAAGTAATTCAGTCCTATGTCACAGCAACAGGTCATCAAACTCTCTTCAAGCGGATAATAAAAACAGCCCGACGGTTGTGTTCTTATTGACCGACCTTTGATAAAAAACAATGTCAGTTTGTTTAGCTGCAGCGTGAACATAAACACCAGCTGCTGTTTTCTGATAAATAAGCTTCTCATCAAGTGTTTCTGTGCAGCACTCAACTTCACTTACTATTACCACGGTAACAAAGTGCGCTGCAAAATCAACCAGGGAGACAAAAGAACAAATAGTTTTAGAACGCATTGCATCAATATTAGAAATGAGTAAATCATTTCAACACAAACATGCATGAGTTTGCATTTCTTACATCTAAAACATCTGTTTCTCTGACACAGGACACTGTGAGCTCTGCTGACCTTTAGTTTCACACATCCCTGCAGAAAGCAAAGACACTGCAGCTGTGTGTGTGTGTGTGTGTGTGTGTGGGGGGGGGGGGGGGGGGTGTTGGCAGATAGAGGGGTGACTGTGGCTTCATTGGTAGAGTCGTTTGTCTCTTAACTCGAGGGTCGGGGTTCAATCCCCAACTCCTGCAGCTACATGTCCGATGTGTCCTTGGGCAAGACACTTAACCCTAAATTGCTCCCTCTGATTCATCAGTGGTGTGTGAATGTGTATGAATGGGTTTAGTTACTTCTGATGGTCACTTTCCACAGTAGCCTCTGCCATCAGTGTGTGAATATGTAGGTGTGACCTGCAGTGCAAGAGCGTGATATAAGCTCAGCCCCATTTACCAAGTGTGTGTGTGTATCTGACCAGCATTGTTTGTTACCAGTAAGGTTGTCACGACAACAGAATTGTCAAATTGATTGATGATTCTAGTAAAAATCTAATTAAATCATTACCTGTTTGAAGGTAACAACAAAAATAGAACTCAATATTGGATAATTATTGTTTTAAATTAACATAAATTACAGGCACAATCCTGCATATTGTCTAAACTGCATAAAAACACTGCTTGTTTGCTTCCATTTTTTGATGGATTCATTCCTCTCTCATGAAATACATGTCGGTTTTTTTATAGCTTTGGTTATTTTCAGTACTTTTGCTCATTAAAATAAAGAGAGATTGTATCGTTTTAAAACATGTGCTATTAGAAAGGTATCACACATAAGATGTGCGATGCAGTGATTTAATGTATTTGGTGTTTGGGGGCAGTGCTGTGAGGAATTTCAGGGAGTATTGTTATTTTTCCTGTACAGTTTAAATGGAGCGATGTAGCTGGACTGGAGTTATGACCCTGGTTTTAATCTTCTGCTCCAGGGTGGTATCTTGTGATAATGCTGCCAGATTGAAGCTCTTTTTATGCTCTTAAGCAGGGAATAATGATCTGTGGCATAAGATAATGCTAACCATGCTAGCCCCCTTTATTTGACGCCTCCTCCTTCTTGTACACTTTTGACTACTTTTTAAATACTTTTCTTCTTCATCATTTTAAAACAACCCCAGGCTTTATCTCCACTCTTCTCTCTTTGTCTCTCTCCATCTCTCCTTTTCCCTCCTGTCTCACACTAATTAACAGTCCTCTCCTCCCTCAAGCTTTCATTTATCTTCTCTTTCTTTCTGTCTTTCTTTTATTTTCTGTTTTTCTCTCTTGAGGGATGAAGACTGGGTATTGTACTGCTCAGCACAACAACAACACCTGCTGCACTCTGTGTGTGTGTGTTTGTGTGTCCCAGTTCAGTTGCCTCAGCCACTAACCTTCGTGTAAAAGTCAACTCGTTGTCGGCTCTGTCTGTTTCAGTACAAGTTAAATATGGATGTGGCTGACATTCGTAATCTCATGCGTAAAACTCAAGTCTCTATTTTAGAAAACGGCTTCCTTGGCAAACGTGTCGATGATCTCAAGCATGTAAGTGTTGCTGTGTTACCTCGCCTCTGAGTCTTAACTTCTGCTATGTATTTTAAAATATGGTGTAGCCTGGCTGTGATGCATTTTTGCTTTGAGTGATGTGTTTCCTCTTTTAACACATCTGTGTTTGAACTTTCTCAGGGACATTAAATGACCAAGGGGTTGTTTCAAAGAAAACTTTGGACAAACAGAAAGTCTTCTCTTTGTTTTTTAGTTTGGGGTCTGTGAATGTTTTAAGACTTCAAACGGTGGTTCTTGGCATCGGTCTGAATGTGCTCTATTGTTGGTTGGGGGGGGGGGGGGTTCAGATTTTCACTAAAGTCCCAAAAGATGTGATGCTCGAGCTAAAGGGACAGGAAGAGCTGAAGGATGTGCAAATGGTTGTACTGCAACAAACGTTGACTCCAGGCTTTGACTTTTATTTGGAGATTTAATGAATGCCTAAATGCCCACATCACTGAAATTCCACATCATGTTTTCAATGCAACCACACGAGTCTAATCGCTCAGATCTAAGTTCTCGTGTGCTGCATTCAGTGAACGTGTAAATACTCTTTGTGAACGATGAACTTAACAAGTCGATCTGTGACTCAAGAGCATAGTCCGAGCTATCCAGAGATGTCCAGCACTGAGCACGTAAATGATGAGACTAGCAGCCACATTTTAACACAATGCTTTTATTCTGAATTTTTGTCCAGCACAATTATTTAGTGAACCAAGTGACTTTCAGGCTCTTTATCTCTCTTGGTCCCTGATAAATGTTTGTATTCTGTCATAACATTTTTCCCTCAGTATTTATGTGGAGAGCTTCTTGTATCAGAGAGGCTTTCATCATAATACAGCTTTAAGACGGAGGCCTCACATCCTGGGGATTCTTCTCGTAGTACTAATAAGCAGAGGATGAGTTTAGTTTGTTGGAAGAGGTGCCCTCTTGTCTTAACTCATTGATTTGATCATATCAACACATATTGCAATTGCATGCAAACATAAAAGGATCCTCTGATTTCATCATTGACTACATTTCTGTACTTTTTGCTTGTTAAGATTGGCTCATGTGTGATCTGACACTGGGCAACAGCTTTGGATAAAATTATAAAATGTGTCTCATATAGAGCCAGAAAAAAAGGAAAAAGTAGCAAGTTGACATCTCAGCTTTTCTTACTCTTCTTCTGTGTAAATAAGGTGCAAAGATGGATCAGTGAATACTCCCTTCCCTTAACATTTTTTTTTTTTTTACAAATCACATTATGTTAATTTGAAAGAGTCAGAATATTTCCACAATGTCGTCGACATGTTGCCCCATTTCCATCTGTCTTCTCAAGCATCTTTTTTTTTCCTGCCCTGTGGTAAAAAACATAGAAGATATCATCTGTGTCGTAGTTTGAATTCCACACCTGATTCTATATCTCCACCTGCAGTCAGTGGTTAGAGGTGTTGCCAGGGAAGACAGCTTCTCTCTGTGTGGAGTTCTGCATGTTCTTCACAATGCGCTTGAGTTCCCTTCCAGTACTCCAGCTCCCTCTGACAAAAACATGCTAGTTAAGTTAATTGGTGACTCTAGGTTGCTCGTAGGTGTGAGTGTGTTTAAAGTTTGTCTGTCTCTGTGTGTCAGCCATGTGATTTAAAAGTGACCCGTCTAGGGTGTACCCTGCCTCTTACCCAATGACAGCTGGGATCAGCTCCTGCCCCCACAACCCCAAATGGGACAAGCGGTATAGATAATGGATGGATGGATTTTAGATTTTTCTTATCTCTTAGTTGGTCTGATTTAAAGGTCCCATATTCTTCTTTTTCTGGTTTTATATGCTCTTTAGTGTGTTTTCCAAGTGTCCTGTGCATGTTTAGGCACATCTATGTGCAAAAATTCAAAGTCCGCGGAAACACGGCTTCTCCTCCTGTTCGCTGCAGCATTAGCTGCATGTAACGCTCGGTTCTAGCCCTCCTCGATAAAAATGTGTCAGTGTGACGTCTTGTCAGTGTGAGATCACTGATCTAAGTCCATTGGCTCGTTGTGGCAAGCCCAGCAGCTCATGTTGAAATTTCCGAGACGCGTGCTGAGCAACTGACCAATAACGACAGAGCAGATCGGCAGACCAATCAGAACAGACTTGGCCCACGTGGGGTCTAACAGTGTGGGCTCAGCAGAGTGTAGCTGACGGACTCAGAGCGTAGAGGGAGCAAGGAGGAGCAGTACATGAAAACAGACACTTTTTAGAACTTTATCTATTGTGAACGTACAAAAGTAGGTACAGGCATAATATGGGCTCTTTAAATTGATGTTTTACTCTCCTCCTCATTCCTTCGCCTCTGAGGATGGATAGTGTGTGTGTGTTTGTGTGTGTGTGTTTCTCCCGGTTTGGGACAAGCAGAGTTCGATTGATGAAGTGTTACACAAACGTATTGTATTTATCTCATTCACTAACCTGCTCGTTCTCCCCCAGGTGGTGGCTAGTGACGGTGTCCGGGCTATGATGGAGTCGGCCCTGACAGCCAGAGACCGGGTGGGCGTGCAGGACTTTGTCCTGCTGGAGAACTACACCAGCGAGGCGGCTTTCATAGAGAACCTGCGCAAACGCTTCAAAGAGAACCTCATCTATGTGAGTGTCACGATTTTACCTTTGTTTGATTATTTGAGCCAGATGAATGCATTAATGATTTTTGACATTTTTATCAGTTTCCATGTTTAAAGCTTAAATTTAAAGATATTTTCCATCTGGTTGGTCAAAAGTCATCTGACAGGATTCAAGCTATCGGATATGAGTCAATCTTTCAGTCTGTTTTTTTAAAATAAAAAAAGTATATACGTAACCTGTTAGGATTAGATAATCCGATCCTGTTTTTTTTATCATGATCAAACTTCAGTTTGTGTCGTTTAAACTTTGAGTGGGATTGAGATATAGTATCTATGATCCAGAAAATCAGTATCATCCTGATCCCAGCAGAGGGCTGCTTTCAAACTGGATCCTGTTGGATTAGGGCCCTGCTAATCTGGATTTAGAAATCCTTAAAAGTCTGTACCTTCATCAGGTTGCTCCTGTCCAGTTTTTCTTTGAACAATCTGGATAAAAGTGAGCTGGATTCCCTGATCATGATAGAAAATAGATGATTACCAAATTTGGACGACCGAGTGCTGGCTGTTAAACTCTTTGTGTGTGAGAGACAAAAGTCTTCAAGTACACCCTCGATCTTCTTCTTAGTTGTAAAATGTCTGAGATGAATACCCAGAATGCACAGCATTGTCCAACCATGTCAGGACTCTCTCCTTCCAGAAACCTTTAAAGACATAACCTTCTTTTAAAGTAGCAGAAAAAGGTTTCTTTAGCTTACTGTTGTTGATCAGACCTCCTGATGGAATAAAATCTTTGTGTGTTTGAGATGCGTTGTGACTGTATGTTCCCTTTCTGTCAGACGTACATTGGCTCCGTGCTGGTGTCCGTGAACCCATACAAAGACCTGGAGATCTACACCAAGAACCACATGGAGCGATACAGAGGAGTCAACTTCTACGAGGTCTCCCCACACATGTAAGAGTCTCTGCACACTTTACAGTACGCAGCAATTTTTGCTTTCACACAAAAATCAGGACAATTCTGGGATAGCTGCATGTGTGAACGCAAACAGACGAGTTGTGAAGTTGGGGTGAGCTGATGTGTCTAGCAGGAAATATTCAGGAAAATTCACTGTGAGCAAGTGGTGATGTCATTTATAGAGCACGACCACAGACTGTGATCTCGGATTGTGAGATTGTTAACCATCTGTTATGTTCCTCCATTTTTAACAGTCATGAATCAAAGAGGAATGATTAATTGTAGTTTTTTGTTCTTACAGGTAAAAAACAAAAAATCTGATTAGGCTAAACATAGTTTACATCCTTCACTGTGGACAGCCTGTTTACTGTAAATCTGGAGTTTGTTGAGCCTTTTTAATCAAGATGATTTCATGTTTGCTGCACCTGCTTTCTGAATGTTTTCACACTGTTTATGTTTAGTATTCATGGGAATATTTTCTCATAGTCAGCTTTGTACTTAAAGCTCCCATGGAGCCTCATGCACCAAACCGTTCTCAGGAAGAAATGTCTTCTTTAAACCCACTTACACGTTTATAAGAAGATTCTGCCATTCACCAAAGTTTCCCTTCTCTGAGATTTATTTTGAGCTAAGAACACTCGAGAGCACTTTAACTCATATTAAAGTATTTTAAAGTCAACTTTAAATTCATTTCTGCCATGCTTAGTCTAAACCCCAAAACATTTAGGTATGAACTAAGCAATAAGGTAACAAATTGTGAATGAATGTTATCAATAAGTGTCCTCTTTACGACTAAACATCCTTACCTACACACACGGGTAATGAAATGACAAATCTGTGACATGGTCATCACTGTGCAGCGTCAGCTTTTGGAATAATTGTAGGCCACAGACATGTGAATTAATATTGAATAGCTGTTATATTGTCCGTATCTCTCTTCTGGTTCTGTTTTTTTTTCTTTGCCCCCTGTGATTTTAGATCAAACAGTTTATTCCACTTTATCTGGTGTGCATCCTTATGTTTTTTTGGGGGGGGGGGCGTTTTAGCATTTATTGGATAGGACAGCTGAAAAGAGACGGGTTTGGAGGAGAGCGATTGATTAGATGACCTGCAGCAAAGGGCCGAGGTCTGATCCGCTGCAAAGAGGACTACAGCCTCTGTACATGGTGCACACATCATAACTGCTAGGCTGTCCTTTATGAGTCCAGTGCTCCACCTGTTCCATCTTCAGCCCTCCGTTAGTCATCTTCACAACCTTTTTGCTACCAGCATGTGTTTCTGTCTGCAGGGGCCTTCACTCATGCCCTTTTATGGGCATTAGTGGGCGGTTACCTAAGCTAATTGGGAACAACAGGTCATTTAAGAACATGTTGGTGAATCTGACGGAGATGCTTCTAAGAAATCTTCTAAAGAACAACTTAGAACAAATCTTATGGAGATTCTTAGGAATATGTTGGTGAATGAGGTCAATGTTCACTCAGACAGTTTGCAGGCGTGTTGGCATGAAGCACAGTGTTTGTTTGACAGGAAATGTGAGGGAATTCCTTCCCTATAGGTCAGCCGGCGACAGAAAAATCCATGGCGTCATGGAGACTTAAAGTGGTGTATTGTCAGAATCTCTCAGCTCTAACCCCCGGCTAGTTTCTCTCTCTTGTTACTTCACCACTTGAGCATGAGGCCAAATGTTTTCTCTCCCTCTGAGTGGAAAGAACGATGTGCTTTTGGTGAGAAGGGATGAAGTGTTGGAGAGAGAACACGGGAGGGAGAGGTGGAAAGAAAAGTAAGCAAATGATGGCACCATGTGAGAAGTTTCCTCCCTTTTTAGAGGAGATTCCTCTGACCTGAGCCTGACCCCCACAGCCCCCCCCCCCCCCCCCCCCCCCCCCCGCCCCCCTGAAATATCACACATATAGTGGACACACATGTTGGGCCCACCTGGCTTTATCTTCAATCCATTAGTCTTGTTTCAAATATGTGTCCAAACATCTGAACAATGCTGATAGCAGAGGCAGGCTGAATAATGATTCTGTGCTTGTGTCTGGACTTTATGATTCACACTGGCAGCTCTCTCTCTCTGTCCGACTGTTCACACACTCTGAGATGACATCATATGTCACAACCAGACGCCACTTTTCCAACAGAGTTGGTATGCTACATTTTTTTTAAACGGAACATCAACAACATGACCAGAGATGTTCCTAGTGACTCATTTCCCTTTAAATCAAATGGAAATGAAAATTCAGACAAGTGGAGAAGTCTAAAGATAAGAAAACACACAAAGCAGACAAAATAGAGCATGGGTTATTTAAAGGCTTTATATGTGATTTTTTGATCCAGCAGATGTCGCCCTTGAGCACCAGCATGAAACCAAAACAACTCGCACTGCATTGTTGTGTTAGCATGCTAATGCTAGCGATCTTTATTATGCTCTTATCTTCACACTGCATGTAAATTTACCTGAAATGAGCGTGATCTAGAAACACAGTTAAGCAGTGAGTGCAGTATGTTATTCTTCTTTTCTCTAGTCCCTCAATTAAACAACTTTTATACATGAGAGGAGGAGTCAGCCAACCGTCCGGGCGATGTAAACAAAGTGAAGATAGGACTCTGAAAACTCTGAAAACATCACAGACAGTGGGACTCGGGTGTTACACCCATTGTAGACAGTCATGACTCACAGAGTTATTTTCAGAGGATATACTTGATTTATATTACATTTAAGTGTGAAAAATCACATAGAAAGACTTTAACATGGCTAAACACTGTCTGAAACAATATCGCCTTTACTCTACGGACAGCTAAAGAGTTAGTTAATAACATAATTGACAGCTATTTTAAATGCAGCTGAAATGGTTGGCACTTTGGGACTTTTATTACTCTGCAGGGAAACTGTGTCAAATTGGTCTACAGATTGTGGTAACATGAACAGTGCTAGCACCGCTAGCCTTAACTCCTCCCTGCAGGTTAACATCCACATGTCTGTGCTGACTATGCATCACTCTGGTTGAGTGGTTATGTATCTGTCAAACCTGACACAGCCTAAATTCAACTTAATCTCCCGTTTAAAAATCAAAGTCCTGACAAAAACATTGTTCTGATCAAATCTGTCTCTGCGCTCCTGCAGCTATGCCGTGGCAGACAACTCATACCGCTCCCTGAGGACAGAGAGGAAGGACCAGTGCATCCTCATCTCCGGGGAAAGCGGCGCCGGTAAGACGGAGGCGTCGAAGAAGATCCTGCAGTACTACGCCGTCACCTGTCCAGCAAGCGATCAGGTGCAGACCGTCAAAGACCGCCTGCTGCAGTCCAACCCGGTGCTGGAGGTGAGACTACGCCGCAGTCGATAAATCTGTGAGAAGTTTGATTTTGTAAAACAGCAAAAAACAGATTTAAAGCCAATGGAAACCCAAATCCACAAGAACCTTCAAACAATTTATTTTAACATCTGATTTAAAATAAAGTGCATAAAGTTTGAAACACCAGAATGATATGATATAGCTGTCAAGATAGTTTAAGATAGATATTTAAGAAGTGTACAGTATGTGCATAAATACTCAAAGGCTTCACATTAAAGCACATTTTGTTTTTCTTGATCTCTTTCTAGTCGACTTATTTCCCATCCAGCAAACCATCGCACTCTGGTTAATGCACATTTCTACAAAGCTGCACAGGATTCTCACTATAAAAACATCTCATATTTATATTTTACTAGTAGTTTAATATAATAATAGTTATATTTTCCAAATTCTTTTTAATGAATTTACATTATTTTTCACATAAAGCTCATAGTAGTGTGAGCTTTTTGTAAACACAATCAGGGATCAAACCTTTGATCTGTCGACTTGTTTGTAGTTATTTTTATTTAGAGGTGTAGGGGGAGTGAGGGGAGGAATATGAGGCTGATCCATGTGCCCACATATTCAGATAGAAGGGATTATTGCCTGTAGGTGTGTGTATGTATGGTTTTGTAAATCACTATTATTTTGGCGCACGCCATTTTCTGGTTTTTGCTGTGCCTACACTTTTAGTATGAATTCTACGCACTGCTTTATTAATGAAACTACAGATTGTTGGTTATCTGTGTGTACGATGTGTTTTTTGGATTGAGAGAGAGTTTACTGAAATGTGAACAAGTGTGTGTGTGTGTGTGTGTGTGTGTGCGTGTGTGTGTGTGTGTGTGTGCGCGTGTGCGTGTGTGTTCATGTGTGTGTTTATGTGTCCTGCTGCTGTCTGAAACAAACACTGCAGATATAACTTTGTTTCTTACTGCTCACCCCCTCATCCACCTCTCTGTCTTCATCAAACTCCATCTCTCTACCTCTTCCTCCTTCTGTCCTCGCTCCTCTCCATCTCTCTCCTTTCTTCCTCCTGCTCTCTCCTCCCTCCAGGCCTTCGGCAATGCCAAGACGTTGCGTAACGACAACTCGAGCCGTTTCGGCAAGTACATGGACATCCAGTTCGACTTCAAGGTGAGCAGAACACTTTTACAACAGATTTAAAGAGGCAGCCTCTTTCACTTTACTCTGCAAGAAGTAAACAAGCTGTTTCACTGCTTTAACAGCAAGGTGAAACCTGTTTTATCAGCTGCTTATTAAACTAAATTACCACCTACAAAAGCAAATGAGACCATCAGAGTGAAGATATATTACTTTTTTTTATGTCTGTACCTCTGGGTTCATGGTCGGTGTCAGATGAATTAATTAACATCACGCTGCAGAAACTGCCTTTTTTTTACACTTTCCATTAAAAACGATCCACTGAGGGTGATACGTTTGACTGTTGAAGACAGCAGGAGGAGATTTTTATGTCATAAAACAACACTGACACATGTACAGGACATAATCAGCAGAGAGATAAGAGGTTCCTCTTTGTCCACAGGGGGTGCATAAATCAAAACGAATCAAAAAGTTAATTAGTGAAAGTGTTCATTAAAGATGCCTTAATTAAAGCTGGATTTAACATTAACATTTCAAACAGTGAAATCTGACTTACTACTATGTTCAGTTCATTTTTAGAGATCAGTAATGGACTTTAAAATCTCTGTCGACCTGCATGTTACTCTGTATCAATCCTACGTCAAACCTCAGTACCCCAGCCTCATCCTCTCCTCCTCCCCTTCCTCCCCCATCTCCCCCCGGCTTTTATCCCGTCGGCAGGGAGCCCCCGTAGGAGGCCACATCATCAACTACCTGCTGGAGAAATCCCGCGTGGCCCACCAGAACCACGGCGAGAGAAACTTCCACATTTTCTACCAGCTGATCGAGGGAGGAGAGGAGGACCTGCTGAGACGCCTCGGCCTGGAGAGGAACCCTCAGCAGTACCAGTACCTGGTCAAAGTAAGTCCTCAAGTTTGCAAATCAATGAAGATGAAGTAATGTTCCTGTACGAGTTGGTGCGATGAACACAATGGAAGAGCTTACATCTTCAACCAAAAGACAAAAAGAGGTCAAAAGGGCTGTTTATCCTTCCCTGCTCTGTGATCAATATATTTTGCAGCTTTTTTGTCCTTTTCCAATCACATACCTGCTCTCCTAATTCTGCAAGCAATTGAATTATATACTTGAATAAATAGCTAACCGATTAGCATAAGTTAGCAGGAAAAAAAATGGGAAAGTCTTGTGTGTCTTGGAAAAGTAAGGAACACAAAGAAATGTTATTTTGAAATAATTAAGTTTTAGCCTTTTCTAATCAGTTCTATAAAGTAAAAAATAGATTTTTATTTGATCAAATCAAATCCATTCGTAATGAATCGATCTGCATTTTAATGAACCGTACCCGAATCAGCTCGTAGCTCTAGAGCAGTGATACTCAAGTGTGGCTCATTTGGGACTAGATAGTAAAAAAAAAAAAAATCATAAGTAATTATTTAAAAAAGGGAAACATTGTCTGCAGAAATGATTCTTTGCAAGTCATGTCACTGTGTGTCCTGTACATATTTTAGGAAAGAAAGAGGATTTTTGATTGTGCCTCTTGCAGAAATATTTTTTTGTAAATGTGGCTCTTAAGTCTAACAAGGCTGTAAATACAGCACTGCTCTCTTTCTCACTGTCTTTGCCCTCTCAGAAGTCATTGGTCTGTACTCTGTGTGTGTGCGTGTGTGCGTGTGTGTGTGCGCGTGTGCGCGCGCGTGCGTGCGTGCGTGTGTGCGTGTGTGTGTGCGTGTGTGCGTGTGTGTGTGTGCCCAGTGGGAGTCGTGGTTAATAGGCTCTCTCAGTGTGACGGACGCAACTTTCCTCAGGGACAAAATCAGCCTTAAGGCTTGAGCTGTACCTTCCCTCATAGAGCACACACACACACACACACACAAACAGCTGCTGAGCAACAACACTTAACTTTTGTTTGCCAGAATAGGTGTTTACATCACATATAAACAGGTGTTTACATGTTAAGACCTATTTACACTTCACCTACTTTATTGAGTTTGCTCAGAAACTTCTCTCTGTGTTCAGAGTAGGACCCGACCAATAGGGATTTCTGGACCGATACCGATAAATCTACAAATATCATCGCAAAGCTGCAATAAAATTAGCCGATACTGATAGTCACTTGATATGCTCATATCAGCAGATATTATCGGCTGGCCGATTAATCGATCTGTTGTTGATGTTTCTACGTTTGTTTGTTTTCTAAAGGGTAACTGTCCCAAAGTGAGCTCCATCAACGACCGCAGTGATTGGAAGGTGGTGCGGAAAGCTTTGAGTGTGATCGGTTTCAACGAGGACGATGTGGAGGTAAGTCTGAAAGCTGTGTGAATCATGACGGATGTGTTTGTTCCCTCACACAGAGGAGCGTGGAAGTGTAAACAAGAGGAAATCTCAGGCTCAAAACTACTGAATAACCCTGTTAACACATTGAAACCAAAACATTCTCTGTACATGAACTTCATTTCAGATGTTATCTCTAAATCTGATTTTCAAATAGAAATTTAAGTGAACTTTTTTTACACCTTGTACACAAAAATGATCTCATGAAAAACAGCATGTTGGTTTGATCAGGCAGCTGGATGTGTTCAATGATAGCTCCTTCACTTACAGATCGCCATTTGAAGACAGAATACTGACGTCCCTGTTAAGCCTCACATGCGATGTGTACTGTAGGGCACTGATGCAGTATGGTTGGGCGACGTCGTCATGCCCCAGTTTTTAGTCTTTAGTTACTCTGTAGACAAACTTCAATCTTTTTAAAGTCTGATTTTATCGATCTTAACTATAATTCATCTTGCCTTTGATTTCATTTGGATGCATTGATTTCTTCGCTACGCTCTCAAACACTTGAGGAGTGTGTTTAATTTGTGCACTTCAAAAACAAAAACACTTTAGTGCAGGAGTTTTCTCTTTACCCTGAACAAAATGCAGCAGGTGGCAGCTCTGACCCCTAAACTTTGAAAACTTTGTTGATGTTTATAGTTGTGCAGAGAATGTAATTCTTACATAATTTTGACTTCTTTGACAAATTGTTGTCCCCAGATGTTTTCCCTAGATTACCGATATTTAAGATTGAGACTTTTCATGGCTGCACAACAGCTTTTACAATAAAGAGGTTTTATTACTCCGTATACAGACTTACAGTGTGGAAGTTTTTAATTAATAGTGTTTGTTACACAGTGCTATGTGGCTGTTATTAAATGGTGAGATCTTATTTGTGCTCTGTGTGGGAGTCCTCCTCCATGTTCACGAGTCTGGGCCGGCTGCCAGGGATTCTTAGATCTCACACAGCTTCTGAGGGAAGAGCAGGTGTGAGTGTGTGCGGCTCTAGTTTGAAACTCGCTGCACATTTATATCCTGTTCGATTCTTAAACCCTTGAAAACAGTCCAAGAGTGGATGCAGGAGATTTTGTTGAATAATCCTGTGTAGAACATATATATCTTACAAAGGGGCTAAGGCACAATTTGCAGTAGACACATACAACTTGTGTAGACGGCACTAAAGTTGTGAAGAAATAATCTATCAAAGACCGTTTAACAAAATGAATCATGGGCGCTGATTTCCCTCAGTCAGTAGCAGTGTTAACACAGTAACAAAAAATATATTCGTCAACAACCTTTTATCCGCAACAAAGACGAGACGTTGACCAGCTTATAATAGATCTTTGAGAATATAAACTCTGACAACACATGAGGGTTTTTTTTCACTGCTGAAGCAGGGGAGAGGAGAGATGTGTGTCCGCCACCAGGCAGAGATCAGGAGGTGTGTGTGTGTGTGTGTGTGTGTGTGTGTGTGTGTGTGTGTGTGTGTGTGTGTGTGTGTGTGTGTGTGTGTGTGTGTGTGTGTGTGTGTGTGTGTGTGTGTGTGTGTGTGTGTGTGTGTGTGTGTGTGTGTGTGTGTGTGTGTGTGTGTGTGTGTGTGTGTGTGTGTGTGTGTGTGTGTGTGTGTGTGTGTGTGTGTGTAGCAGAACGATGGAGAGAGCACAAGCAGACATGCTAACGAGCATTAACGAGCTAATGGTAACCTGTACAAACACTATTTTTGATAAAGCAGCAGCATCGTTATCAGCCTCAGGTACAGCCTAGAATGCAGTTTCAGGTGGTGCACCAATCTGACAGCCCCTCCCAAAAACTCTACCTGTTGCAGCCAAATTTCAGGGATTCAATTAAACAATGTGATGGTGCAAGCAGAAAGCTTAATGTTAGTTCATTGTTATTCATTGTCAGCCATGAGTGCTTTTCCAGAATTAATATGCATATTTTTGTTTGACAGGCTGGAATTGGAAGTGTACTCGCATTTAAAATCTCCCACACTGAGCACAAATAAGTTCTCACCATTTAATAACAGCCACATCACACTGTGAAACAAACACTATTAATCAAGGTGTTGGAATAGAGAAAAACTATATCTGCACATCTTTTGACGATTCCTTCTGCAGAGTTTGTGTCAAAGCCGACTTTATCTGTTGTGTCACTCATAAAGATAACCTCGGCAGTAACTTCAGAACTGTTTCATCTCACCGTGCGGCAGCCTCTCTCATCTCCTCACCTTTGTCCTTTTCTCCTCCTTTATGTCCCCACCCTTCACCTCCTCATACTCCTTATCTTTAATTCTTCGTCCCGTGTTGTCCTGTCTTGGCCTCACCCCCCCCCCCCCCCCCCCCCTCTCTCTTTTGTGTTTTCTACATGTAGGAGTTGTTGAACATCATCGCCAGCGTGCTCCACCTGGGGAATGTGCAGTACGGCGGGGAGGAGGGCAACGCCTGCATCACCTCTGACACACAGATAAAGTACCTGGCCAGGGTAAGAGGTTCAGAAACACTCCTAACAAAGGCCCAGACTAATTTTTATGAAGAACACTCTTGCAGTACTAGCTCTGTACATTTTGGATGATACAAAAAAACGGACTAAAATGTCAGTAGTGGGATGTTGGACATTCAAAATCCATGATATTTCCACCACTGTGCATCCAACCTGTCTGTCAAAATACAAGCAGAGGAGAAGAGAGGTGTGTGTGTCTACCAGACAGAGAGCAGGATAATGACACAGTGAGCACAGGTTCTACTAGAGGACACCCTCATTAAAGGCTTTATATGTGATTTTTTGATCCAGCAGATGTCGCCCTTGAGCACCAGCATGAAACCAAAACAACTCGCGCTGCATTGTTGTGTTAGCATGCTAATGCTAGCGATCTTTATTATGCTCTTATCTTCACACTTCATGTGATCTAGAAACACAGTTAAGCAGTGAGTACAGTATGTTATTCTTCTTTTCTCTAGTCCCTCAATTAAACAACTTTTATACACGAGGGGAGGAGTCAGCCGGCCGTCCGGGCGATGTAAACAAAGTGAAGATAGGACTCTGAAAACATCACAGACAGTGGGACTCGGGTGTTCATTGTAGACAGTCATGACTCACAGAGTTATTTTCAGAGGATATACTTTATATTACATTTAAGTGTGAAAAATCACATATACAGCCTTTAAGGTCTGTCTCTGACAGTTTGGTCTTAGACATGCACACCAGTAGCCTTCTAGAGGGGCTCTGGTAGTGCTCCTCCTTACAAAAAGGAGCAGATAGCGGTCCTGCCTGTGGGTTGATGCCCCTCCTACAGCCCAGTCCAGCTCTCCTCGTGTAACTGCAGGTCTGTTGGTATCTCTTCCATGACATTCTGGAGGAGCTGGACTACCTGTGCAACCTGACTGGGCTGCAGGTAGCGTCTCAAGCTACCAGTAGTGACAAGGACTGTAGCAGAACACAAAACTAGAGAAGAATCAGTCAGGAAGGATGAGGATAGAGATAAACTGTCTGTAGCCACCACATGTAAGACCACTCCCTGTTTGGGGGTTATCTTGTTTTTGCAGATTGATATCCCTGAAGTTCAACTGTCCCGGTGTTATACTGTGACGATTAAGTGTCCCTTTAATATTTTTCAGCGGTGTAAATGAATATACTTTGGATACAACACATTTCTTATTATCTCATTATTCATCATCTGACAGATCCCCGGTCTCATGAGCTGCTTGAAGTCTGACACTGTCTTTGGTGTCTGTTTACTCGACTGGAGGTCGTTCACGTTTCTTTGTTGAGGCTGGTTGTGATTTGTGCTAAAGTTGTTGTGCTCTTCCAGTTGTTAGGGGTGAACGGGTCGGTGCTGACAGAGGCACTCACACACAAGAAGATAATCGCCAAGGGAGAGGAGGTTAGTCTGGACACAAACTCTCATTGTCAAACAAGTGTGTGATAAGCATTTGTATACAAACCTTTCCTGTCTGTGTAATGTCTGCTCCACTTTAATGATATTCTAACTTGTCTGACTGTTGCTACTGTGTAACACTGTTATTGTCTCTCTGTCCTCGTCCTTCCTGCGTGTGCATGTTTTTGTTTCTGTGTTTGTGTCTTTGTGTGTGTCTGTGTGTGTGTGTGTCTTTTCCTTCATTAGTTGATGAGCCCGCTGAACCTGGAGCAAGCGTCATCAGCTCGGGATGCTTTGTCTAAGGCAGTGTACGGACGCACATTCACCTGGCTGGTTAACAAGATCAACGCTTCACTGACATACACGGTACTCTCACTCCCTGTTTACACAACAATTTTCTGCAAAAGACAGCAACCATGTGTTTTGGTGTTCGTTCACAATGCAACATTGTTTTGTGCATGAAATTGAATGTTTTGAAAACAGTTTCCAGAGTGCAAACTTTTGAAAAAGGCCCCGTCTCTGTCATCATGTACACTGGCAATATGCAGAGTTCCTCTGAAACAGAGATATGCTCATTATGGTTCCTATCAGTAGCCATGAACAAGCAGGTGGACAACAACAATGTTGGATGTCGTAGTAGTAATTCTGGTGTGACTCCAAGTCGACTTGAAATGTACTTGTTTTTCAGCTTAGAGTCACACGGAGTAGCAACCCCACATACCTAAACTCAAACATTTGTTTGTTAGCCAATTTTGTTTGTTTACACCGCTCTGGTGAAAAAATAGTATATGCACATGTTGTTTCATTACAAGACGCCAACTACTGGCCTGGCATGTATACTACAGATATTTTTAGTTTTTTTTGTGGATTGGTGTGCACAGCGGTCCGTCTCAAAACACTTTTCTCTGATCGCTGAACTTTTTTGGAAACACAAAACAAGCTTGCAAAGTTCTCATAAAGGATGTTTTTTTTTTAATCAAAGGGGAATTCCTGTATTTTGTAACCTAGTTCTTATTTTTACAAATGTTGGGGTTTAAATAACTTTAAGGAACTAATGCTTTAGAAGTATTTTTATTCATTCTGAAGATACATAAATCTGTCCGTACCTTTGGAGTCTTTCATCCTGAAGGCGGTGTAAGTGATGCTTTGCCTGCAGTACAGGACCGTGCGTATTGTTTTATTTAGCCTTGCTGTGCCAACCACCTTAACTCGGTGCTCTAAATATGTGAGTCACTGGGTTACACCATAACCCCTGTAGCCTGGTTTATCCAATCAAAGTGGCTGCACTAAAAGTCTATGTTTGTTTTGCCATCTTTCAGAACAAAGAAGTTGCTCGTCTACAACTGTTCAACCAGTTTTTTGTTGCTTTGTTTTTATGTGACACACAAACATCTTACATGTTCTTCAAAGTAAATGATTGCCTATTTGAAATGAGCCTTTTTGATGAAAATGATTTAAAGAGGGATTAATGTCTGTTTCTGTTTTTTATTTAAGTTTTACTGCTTAACCAAAAGGACTATCTCTGTAGCATCCTTTCAGTAATGCTGTTAGAAACCTCCAATATAAATTTGAACCACTCAAATGATATTTTATGCCACTATAGTGTATGTTTCTGCTAACCCTAATTTAAGTTTCAGGCTGTTTTTAACCCAGGATATAAACATGAGAACAATTCTTTGATTTAAAATAATTTAGTGGAGGAATGATTCCATCAAAATGAAAATCCGGACAAACTCCTGCAATTTTCCAAATGTAATTAATTTGTGCAGGGGTTTGTTTGTCTTTTTTCATGAACTCATTCCTACACTACAGTATACACCTGGCGCATGAAATACAGGTGACAAGTATTTAGCTAATTTTTAATCCAACACTGTTGTGCAATCAGATCCTGTTCAAATGTCATCTATTGCAGCACAGCTCCACCTTGTGGACATTTATATATCCACAAGAAGAACATGACCCAACATGTCTTAATATGTGATCAAAACATCATCTTACTGTGTCAGCTATTCATTTAAACATACATTATTACTGAGTGACTGGGAGACATATTTAAAACAATTCCTCTATTTCATTCTGAAATGATGTTTTTAGGTCAAATCTTTATCCATAAGTTAAATGTGTCCTCTTCTAAGTATATATTTTTTATTTTTCTAACAGGATGACTCTGTCAAGAATTACTCTGTCATCGGGCTGCTGGACATCTACGGCTTTGAGGTCTTCCAGCACAACAGGTAAAGTTTGACAGGCAGAATATAATGGTCATCACCTGAATATAACCTGATGCTATCCCACATCGACTCACCACAACGTCACACTTAAGATTTCAAAGGAGGCTGGCTGAAATAAGATGGAGTAAAAGTGTGATTGTTTTATTTTACAGTGTTAGACAGCTTTAAGTAGCTTTTAATTCCTGTAACTGTTAATATAGTTTTGACTTGAGTCTTGTCAGAGAGGTTACATGAAGCTTACTGTGACCATCTCGCTCCACTTAGAAATGAAAATAGCTGAAGGGGGGCATATCCCCTCCTATTGTAGAGGGACAGGGACAGAAGAACAATTAAATGGAGATATAACTGGCGCTGCACTTTCTTTAAATGAAAATGTACTGAGCGTCTGAATTATTTAAGAAATTATGTTATTTTTGTAACAGTGTGATTTGTCTTCTTTTCATTCAGACCTTGTGTTTGTTGTTGTGTGTTTCAGCTTTGAGCAGTTCTGCATCAACTACTGTAACGAGAAGCTGCAGCAGCTCTTCATCGAGCTCACCCTCAAGTCGGAGCAGGAGGAGTACGAGGCTGAAGGCATCACGGTCAGACATCCTTTACTTTCCCTCCTCTTTGTTTCCCTCATGTTAACACACCCTTTTTGTTCCTCCAGCACTCAAACTGTGTAAATAGCAAATGAGCTTGTTTCCTTATCAGCGCCCCAGGAGTGTGTTGGTCCTCAAATGAGGTGCGGTCCTTTCATGAGGACGCACCTTAGACCAACTAAAACCTGGTCTAAAGTCTAAGTCTGTGGTGTTCCTTTACGCTTTAGAAGGAGGGGCAGACATCAGAGAGTCCACAGTGCATTTCTACTGAGTTTGTTCCACACACACAGGATGCACAACAGCACACCCACTCCACAGTTTAATTAACATCAGTGCATCTGCTGATACATTCAAAAGTTTTTAATGTGACAGAGGGCTGAGAGACGACGACCGCCAACAAGCTCTCCTCCACGCATGCTCGCTCTGAAGTGTGTTCTGTCTAATACAACATAAACACACACACACTCGTTCTCATGCAACACTGAGTCAGATATTTAATCATTCTTATACTTAACTATGAGTGCCACAGACAATTAACAGATATTAATACAGACTAGATTCTAGAAAGTTTTTTTTATAGTTTCACTGTCAATGACTGTTAACCTTTAAGCCTGAAACTCGTCACCTTTCTTAACCTGCTCGTCTCTCCTCCTCCAGCGTCAGTTTAGGCTTAAAAAAAAAGCTCTTGAAGTCATTGTAGCTGCAGTTGTGTTTTCCATCTTGAAATGGGTTATAATAATGAATCACTGTTGAGGCTTTCACTTAATGTGATTTACAATAAGTGCTCTAATTATAGAGGATACTGCTCCATTAAACTGTCAGAGTAATGATGCCTTTAATTTATTCACATTAAAAAATCTTAAGTGGTGCATAAAAAAATGGCATCACAAAAGAGGAGTCCGTTGGGAAACGTCTCGGAGATCATGTCATATTTATCTTTTAACAACACAGAAAAAGTTCTTCAGGCTTTTATTTCCTCACAGCTGGATTATTGTAACACGCTTTTTACTATAGCGCCGATATAACACAACTCCACTGCACTCTTTGTGCATTTAAATTCTTCACTTTTATGTTTGTTTTGTTACAGTTTGTGTGTTTGTAACAAGGGCCTGTTGTCTTAGGTCTGGTAAAAAATGCACTGGTCAGGACGCAGGTTGTGGGAGACAGTTGGACAGACCTCTCAAAGAGCCCATTATTATCTGACATGAGGACTGTGGGCTGCTCTCTCTCTCTCTCTCTCTCTCTCTCTCTCCGACCTCTCTGTGCAAATGATGTGCCAGTTAGTGCACACATAAGCTAACTGTGCAGCATCCATGTGTGTCCACATACAAGTGGGTGAGCAGCGAGGCTGTGTGCCAGGATGCCTGACATTCTGCACATAACTACATTCACAGTCATCAGACAGCTTAGAATAGTTGTAGTTGTATCTAAAAGTCTGAAACGATGTTCAGGCTCTTTGTTTGAGCAGCTCTGTGTGAGTTCAATCGTAGCCGAGTTTGGACATCATTTCTAATTTAGGACAAAGTTTACGCTCTAGACTGTCTGCTATTCGTCAGCTGCAGGGACGTGGTCATTGAGGATTAGACAGTGATGTCATTGTTATATGGAAGTAGACTGTCCACTACAAATTTGTGTATCTGCTGGCGTCAACTTTGGTGTAGCTTGGTTGGACGTTAGAGCACTGCTCTATAAATTAAACAGCTACTGAAAAGACATTTGATTCAGAAAACAGCGACGCTACCACCAAGCTACTGGAAGATAAAGTTCAACTACTAAAGTTTCTGTTTGTTGGTTAACATAAGTTATTTTCAGCTGTTTGTCTTTTCAGGGACAGATAGAGACGAGAGTAAACACAGAAACAAACACTACAGGAAGTAAAATGCTGCTCACTGATTGGTCACATCAACTTAAAACCTTATTTCTGGGGCGCCAGTAGCCTTGTGGTTAGTGTGCGCACCATGTACAGAGACTAAAGTCATTCAAGCAGGCGGCCCGGGTTCAAATCTGACCTGAGGCTCCTTCCCCACATGTCATTCCCCACTCTCTCTCTCTCTCTCCCTGATTTCTTCCTGTATCCACTTCTCCTGTCTGTAAAATAAAGACATAAAAACCCCCAAAATAAACTTTAGAAAATAATAATAATAATAATAATTTCTAACACTATATTTTGGTTAGTTTGGATGTTATGCTGCTCAAGTTAAGATGAAACCTGTGTCTCCATGGTTACCAAACAATAACCAAAGTTACAAACTGAATAGTATACAGGTAGAGTTCAGTGTGGACTTAACACCAGAACTCAAGACTCAACTTAAACAGAGCTGCTGACTCAGGACAACGTGAAGAAAAACAGCAACAAACACATTTTAGTGATGTTTTTATTTCTGGATAACGCCAGTCAATGCCCATTATTGTATTTATTTTCTCTTTATGTAATTTGTAATGTGTGTGTGTTTGTGTGTTTGTGTGTTTGTGTGTTTGTGTGTTTGTGTGTGCAGTGGGAGCCGGTGCAGTACTTCAACAACAAGATCATCTGTGACCTGGTGGAGGAGAAGTTCAAAGGCATCATCTCCATTCTGGTGAGGAGACAAACATACCGTATATCTATATATATATATATATATATATATATATAGATATATACTTTATATACATCAGGCTTTAAGTAAAAACTAAATAAAGCAAAGACTAGAGAATTTGATCCCAGAATTGGAGAAGCTTGTAAAAGGCTGTTTTCGAAACTGCCTACTAAACTACGAGTACGTACCGATTTTGACAATAATACCTGGATATACTAATTTGGGAAAATCTACAGTATACATCAGACCAGTCTTCTCCCGATCTGTTTCCCACAATACAAAGCACTTGGTCAAAGATCGAAATGACTGACAGCAACGGCCATCGTAACACAGGAAATAATCACAACCAGACCAAACCACACAAAGATACCACCGATTATCTGTTTTGATTCTCAAAATCATGAAAATTAAACTGAATCACTTCTCAGCTTTTTTCAGACTGTAAGTGGATGCGATGCTGTAGCACAGTGGTGTCCAAACTTTTTTTCTTGCGGGCCAAAATTGTCGTGTTAAAATCGCTCGCGGGCCACAGGTTTTGTTTTTTAAAATATAGTTGAAAAAATAGTAAGGCTTTGTAGATCAGAATCAAAAGGCTCGCTAAAGAAACCCTTTAATAAAAGAAAATCAAATATTTTGATTTCTTTGTTCTACTTTATTTGTTTTTTTCTCAGAATCAAGCCTGTAATGTGGTTCATTTTTTTGGAAAAACTTTCTGCATTTAGCTCAGGTCATTAAATGGTTAAACAACAGTCCGCTTTGCATACGTTTTTGTTTTCATAATTTACAAAAAAAATGTGGAAAATAGTAAAAGCTGTAGATTTAAAAAAAAAAACAACAACATACATGTTACTGAACATTTTCTATTTTAGGAATATTGTTCAGCCCTTGTTAACATGAAAAATAAAAATAAGATAATGTGCCAATCTTAATCAAGGCCTCGGGCCAAAATCTTCTGATTCTTCATTTGAAGTCAGTCATGAAAACATAAAACGTGTATCAGTGTTGTTGCACAGCCATAGTATGAAGTTTTTGTAACATGCACACATGTAATAAAGAAAGACAATGAACCCTCTCTGCTCTTTCTGTCCTCCTCTCACAGGACGAGGAGTGTCTGAGACCCGGAGACGCCAGTGACTTCACCTTCCTGGAGAAGCTGGAGGACACAGTGGGAGGACACGCCCACTTTGTCACGTCAGTCTGAGTCCTGCTCCTGTCCTTTAAAACGAATGCAGCGCTGCAGTTTGGTCTTCTATCACTGAACTTGTTACAGTCATTTGACTTGTGTGTTTGTTACTTTGTGTGTGTGTTTCCCTGCAGTCACAAGCTGGCTGATGGAAAAACCAGGAAGGTAATGGGCCGTGATGAATTCAGACTGCTGCACTACGCTGGAGAGGTCAACTATAATGTCAACGGTGTGTGTTTGTGTTTGTGTGTTATCCATTTAACACACGCACAAGAAGTAATCAGAAAACCTTTTTACAAAAACAAAGCTAGTTTAATTAGCTTAGCATATGCTGGATTAATCAACAACAATAGAGGAAGTCTGCTAATATCAGCTTTGAAAGTGTCCATCTTGGAATGAGACGCTGAAATGAAGGAGATGTTTAAAAAAAAGTTTGAGGGATTAATCTGCAAAAAAATCATCTTACTAAACTGCAACAATAGATCCTTCTCACGCCGTGTTGTTCTCAGAGAGGAGTAGAAGAACTTTGCGGTCTCTACTGCTCCCATTGAAAGAAGCCATCTACTCTTCCCACTGAATATTTCAGCTCAACCGTGGAGAATTCAAGTTGTAGATATTGCTATAGTGTCCATTATTCATCAAATGACAGGCAAACACATCTTAATTTAAGTTTACATGTCTCTCCATTGGATGATGGATTGCGAGTTTACCGGGTTACTGCGATTAGTCGAGGGCGCAAAATTCATGATTCTTCACGGCAGCAGCTGTTTCTGCCGTTTTCATTTCAGCAATGATGACATTTATTCAACCCTGAAAAGCTTAAGGCGACTTTAAAGGAAATGACACTGTTACAGCAGCTACAATCAGAATTAGAAATACTTTATTAATCCCTTGGGTAAATTCTGTAAGACATTATATAAAACACTTGACATAAGAACATTTAGGCACAAAACAAGACTTCAAAAAACACAAATTTACAAATAAAAGATCTAAGAGAAGTTATAAACAAATCTAAGTTTTATAACATGAAAACCAGTGTTGTTATCCTGAGATATGATAGATACAAATCCAGATCCTGAGAAAACAAATAAAATGTACTCATTATCACAGAAAAAAGAGAGAAATTCAAATATGGATGTATGTCCTTTTAGGGCTTCTGTAGATATGCATGTTGAACAGCTGGAAGACTTCTGGTTTTAAAAGCACCTTCAGAGGGCTGAGTTTAACTGAGAGTAGTTTTAAAATATTTAATAAAACATGAACACAAACTCTGAGCTGCGGAGCGGTTCATATGACCGATGTTTATGCACTGATGGAGGTAGGGCTGTGAAAGTGCAAGCTATGCTTAATTAATGGAGACAGCGAGGGGAACAAAGAGAGGTTTAAGTTTGAATCAACAGCAGACAGCATCAGAGTTTGATTCAAGGAGAGAGTGTGAGAAAAGATGGATGAAGATATTTTCACTCATGATAAATTATGTTTTGAGGTAAAAATAACTATTACACTAAAGTAAATTAATTCACCCAACACTGGGATCAGAGATGACTTAATGCAGCAGGTGACGGGTGATACTGTGGTCTGTTTGTGTCCTAACATAAAACTTCTTCTCTTCTTCTCTCAGGGTTTTTGGACAAGAACATGGACCTGCTCTTCAGGAACTTAAAAGAGGTGAGTTTAAAATAAAGGAAATAATCAGAGGGCTTCATTCACCAACCGTTCTTAAAAGCCTCTTATGCAGTTTTTTAAAAGATTCACCAAAGTTTTTTAATCTGTGATTTATTCTCTGCTAAGAACAAAATGTAAGAAAGATGTTAAGATATTGGTGAATGAGGTCCACTGACCTTTGAGGATTATCAGTCAAAGCAGTAAACTCACTTGTAGAAAGTTACACAGTGTGTCTCTGATCCAGAGGTTGAAAATGTCCTCTGTGTGTGTTAACAGGTGATGTGTATGTCAGAGAACAAGATCCTGAACCAGTGTTTCGACAGGGAGGAGCTGAGTGACAAGAAACGCCCCGACACGGTGAGAAACCACTGAACATACACTGTACATAAGGACTGGACAGGCTGAGGTCGGAAAATGTAAAAATGTACCCTCTATGTTTCCTCTTGACCACTTTTCCATGTTGACCTTGACAAAAAACATAATGAGCTCAAGAATCAAGCAGAAGTTAGGGCGCAGGTGGCCTAGCGGTAAAGTCGCGCCCCGTGTACGGAGGCTATCGTCCTCCAAGCGGGCTACCTGGGGTTAAGTTAGACCTGATGCTCCTTTCCAACATGTCATTCCCCACTTTCTCCCAGATGTCCTACTCTTTTCACTGTCCTATCATATAAAGGCATCAAAACCCAAAAACATCACTTAACTCAAAAGTTAGCAAAAGTTATCTGCATCCATCCCCTGATTGTTGAAGCTTCATTTGTTAGCAGATGGTCAAAATACTTTTTCTCTGTCACTTAAGGCTCAACTAAGCGTGCCCTTCCAGAGAGAAATAACAAACTATACGGTTCAGTTATTTAATTTGTGCAGCAGTCTGAATATTAGAAGAATTCAAATGACTTCTCAGAAGTGAATTAGATGGTTAAACTGAATCTTTACAACAAAGTCAGTATCCTGTCAAAAACAAAAAATAGAACAATGAGTATTTGAAATAAAAATCCAAACACAGCGTAAACTTTTCCATCACAGTCGGAGGTTATTTTTTTGTTAAATAGATTGTCCTTACAACAGAGTGATTGGGACAAACATGTTGTTGCTGTAAAGGTTTTGTGAATAAAAGTGGGAAGGAATGAAATAAATATGAATCTGGAAATACTTTCCCAGAGATAAACAAACGGCGATGTGTTTCCCCCCTCTGCAGTGAGGAGTGGGAGGTCTGATGGGGTATTCTCTGCAGCCTCCTGCTCACTGAGAAATGCCCTGACACTTGCATGCCCTTCTTACACACACACACTTGAACAGGGTGCTGCAACAGTCCCAGTCCTCCACACTGGTCCCAGTGTTCCAGCTGTACTCACCCTGCTTGTGTCGCTCCACTGAGGTCATCATTATCATCCGTCTGCGGTCTTTGATTCACACAAGCTCTTCAGTTTCTACCTCGGGGCTCCTGACCGTCCTCTCCTCTTACCTCCGGTGTTTCTCCTCTCCTCATCCACCTTTCTTCTCTCCTCTCCGTCTGTGTCTGCCCCTCCAGGCGGCCACTCAGTTCAAAGCCAGTCTGGCGAAACTCATGGAGATCCTCATGTCGAAGGAGCCGTCGTACGTCCGCTGCATCAAGCCCAACGACTCCAAACAAGCAGGTATGAGGTCACTGTTCTCTGCTCGGTACGACGCTGCAACATGAGGATGCAGAAATCATTTGAGTGTCCTTTCACATCTAGAGTCATCAGACTGAAACATAATGGTCAAATAATAGAAAATACATTCAAAGTGTAAAACATGAGAACTAAAAGTTATTTAAAGCATGTTGACTCTGAACTTCCTCCTCAATAGTCTTTCTTCAGTATACTCTTAATCAAGCAGCTTTTTTATTTTGAATGCACATTTCTGTTCTCCACAGTAGTAGGAATAATTATGAGCTGACATATTGATATTATATTATTATTATATTATATTGATGACATTTTAAGGAGTTAAGAAAAAGAGAGGCTTTAAAACAGAATTATCTGATTGCTTATTGATATTTTTAAATCTGAAATTTTTTAAAACAGATGTGTATGGAAGCCCTAAGCAGACATGCACACATACGCTTTCTTTAGCAACACTTTTCTGTGATCACAAGTTAATTTAAGTTGTTTTCTTCAGATCTTGAGAAATTTCTTTCTGTATCTCGGGAAAACCAGCGTTGTTATCTCAAGACAACGACATAAATATAAGCCGAGATCTGGAGAAAACATGCGGCTCTTACTAATTACCATGGGGAGAGGGAGTAAATTAAACTGTATGGATGTTTGTACGCTCAGGGCTTCCATAGGTGTGGAAGCAACAAAAACATAATAATAAATAACACACATGTTAAAATGTAAACATGACTGGATTTAGAAGAAAAGTGAGTTATGAGCTGTGAACTTTGTTCCTAAAGATATTACAAGAATAACATTTTAATGTTCATGCCTTCATGCTATTCAGAAGTGTACTAATAGAGGAGCAGACAACATGATGAGGAACATGAAGCATCATGTGAAGTTATTCTTTAGTAAAAGTTACACAAACAGAAAAACATCTCAACTGTGCAATACAGAGCTTTCTATATGTTGCTTTATTCCTTCAACTTGGTTCTTTAGTACATAGCCTTTCTAATACTCTGCACTTGTTGTCTTTAGTGCTTAATGTCGAATCAATGTTTCCTATTCTGTGTATACGAGAAACTGTGACGCCTGAATTCTCACCCAGGGAAAAATCTATTTCTGTTTCTGAAATGTTTAATATTTTGACAGCTCAGCACCATACTGTCAAAAGAATCTTAAAAAAGGAATTTAATTTCAAAATGACTCATGAATTAAGTAGCCTTGTCCCCGACTAAAGATTTACATAGTCAAACCTGATTTGTCAGATTTTGCCCATCGTCGACCATCAAAAGTTTTGTTGTTGTTTTTTTGCCCTCATTGATCCGTATTCTCCTTTGAGTTTAACCTCATCCTTAAACTTTTGGTCTTCTAGATCTCGACCTAGACTCAATCCATCCTTTTCTCACTCATTAAGTCTGCATTAAAGTTATAAGCTTATAACCATGTTACACATGTCCGATAAAGCAGGCACACACACTGATGGCCCTGTGTGTGTGGATTCAAAAACCACAGCAGCCTCAATCTGTCAGACCATCGACAAACAAACCGCCTCTTTTAACCATTTGAAGATTTATTGAACTCTCCTGATCATTATCATCCACCAAACTGAGTCCAGTGTTTCCCCTACCATTATATTAGGGGGGCGGCCCGTGTGTGACCCCTCCAACGCTATAAACCTAGGGGAAACACTGAAGTCCCAACAATTTAAATCCAGTGAAAGATTTAATCCAAACACATAACGATTCACTGAACTGTTACAAAAAACTCTGTGAGTCACATTGAAGAAGGATAAAACTTAACCCCGGTCCTATCAGGCTTTGTTGATTTTCCTCAATGTTCACTTTAATTAGATGTAATGTCTTCATTTGGTTTGCTCGACTGTTAAATAAATGTCTTTTAAGTCATTTTCAGAAAGGGTTGTTGTTATCGGGCTGGCCTTTGTTTCTCTCCACAGACGGCCTTTTGTTTCACTTTCACACAGCCTCTCTGTCCTCCATCACTCCTACTGCTGATCTTTCTGCTTTTCTCTAGTTCATCGTGCTCCAACTGACTTTACTTTTTTTTTTTTCATCGGACTGATTTCCTCTCCCTCTTCTCCCCCCTCTCTCCTCCTGTCTCAGTTCGCTTTGACGATGTGTTGATCCGTCACCAAGTCAAGTATCTGGGGCTGATGGAGAACCTGAGGGTGAGGAGGGCCGGCTTCGCTTACAGACGGCGCTACGAGGTCTTCCTTCAGAGGTGAAAAGCACTGAATCAAACATGTTTATTTTGTTTCTTAATGTTATAACTGGAGTTGTTACGATACCAGAATAATAAACTTCAAAAAAATACTAGTTCAAATCAAATGCTATTGATACCTGTTTGTTACCACGGCAACAAAAATAGAAGTCATAGACAGCCACAATTGTGTAACTTTTTGTTTTTAATTATCAAAAATTACAGGCAAACTAAATTGCTAAAATATTTCTAGTCTTTTCTCGTGGTTTCTTTTGGTCAAATGTTTTTCAGAAGGTTTGTAGTTTTTTTTGCCGTCCTTTGAGACTCCATTGATCTTTAAGATAACACATATCTTTTTTCGTTTTGAACACATGGTATCAGATTGTGGTTCCGCATGAAGCTCCGCCTTCATTACGTCTTTAACACTTTCATATTGATTTTACATTGGTTTCCTAGTCTGTGAATTCACATTGTGTTAAGGCATTGTGGAAACACGACATGTACATGTAGAGACGCAGCTCCAGCACCACTCAGACACACACACACACACACACACACACACACACACACACACAGTGCTGTCCTCGCTGCTGTTATTCTTCTGTTAGGAGGGATCACCCCCCCCCCATTACGGGACATTCTGTGACTTTTATATTAAAAGAGAGAAGTCAAAGGGGGGTTAAAATATCGCCTTTAATAGGCTTTAATCACGATATTTCACAACCTAAGGTACAAGCTTAACAAAAAAAAAAAAAAGGAACAATAGTAGAATAGTTGAAGTTTTGGATTTAATTAGGACAAACTTGACTGACTTTTAGAATTCTGAGCCAAGAAGTCACCACCCAAAGCTTCAGACTGGTTAAAGGATCTCATGATGTTCTTAAATTTGGAGAAAATTAAGTACAACTTGAGGGGATCATGTGAAAAATGTGTATCTGTCTGGAGCCCTGTGCTCAATTATATAACCAAATTAAAGACACTACAGGACAGTTGATTCTCTAACTATGCTCTATATAACATTGTAAGAAGGAGACACATATCACTGTTATATCGTAGTTTATTATTTTACTATTATTTCTTATCATTATTATTATTATTATTTTTATTTAGTATTATTATGTTATTTGTGTGTGTTTTTGTTTGTTTTTGTTTTATGCTTGTCTTTTCTTTTCCCCCCTGTTATTGTAATTTAAGTGTCTATGTGTGTGTGCATGTATGCATGTGTATATGTATCGGTGGGGGGGGGGAGTATGTGACATGTTACCAGGAAAAAATTGGTCCTTAATGATTATTGTGTCTCGATACCTGTCAAATGAATAAGGAGATATTTCCAAAAAAGAATTCTGAGCTGTTTAGACTAAAATAATAACTTGTGTGTTTGTGTTTTTTTTTTTTCAGGTATAAGTCTTTGTGTCCCGACACGTGGCCAAACTGGCAGGGGAAACTGGCGGACGGAGTTGCCACACTGGTCAAACACCTGGGATACAAGCCCGAGGAGTACAAGCTGGGCAGGTCAGCAAAACAGATCCAGAAAGAATCATATTCTTAGATACATCATTTAGACCTTTCTTCTTTTTATCAACACTGTCAAACTTTCTCTCCTTTACACCTTCATGTTGAAGTTCCTTGTGCTTCTTTTTGACTGTCTGTGAATTACTCTGAGCTGTCAAAGTATCTCAAATGGTTTTATTTTAATCTCAACCTTTTAGGTCCAAAATCTTCATCCGTTTCCCAAAGACTTTGTTCGCCACTGAGGAGGCACTAGAGACCAGGAAGCACAGTCTTGGTGAGATCCTCTGACATGACTGATGGTCTTTGTGTTCCATATTTCATCATCACCCTAGAGATTCAAACCCTTTGTCTTCTGTTTTTTCTGTTTTTGAATCTCACAGCCACCAAGCTGCAGGCAGGATGGAAAGGCTACAGCCAGAAGTCCAAATACCAAAAACTCAGAGTCTCAGGTGAGCAAACTCTGTCACTTCCTCTTCTAATGATTATACATGCATTCAGGGGTTTGTGGAACAGCTAGTCCAGTTATTTGTGCATGAAAGTTGATGATGTGTTGCCCTGCAGCGATTGCCATCCAGGCGTGGTGGAGAGGGATCCTGGCCAGGAGGAGGGCCAAGGTCAGGCGACAGGCTTCAGATACGATCCGCAGGTAGGAACCAGCAGGTGGCAGCACTGAGGGGGGGTTCATGTAAAACAGGTAGCAGACGCTGAAAGCACCATGAATTGAACATCGTTTGACACAAGGATTATCATGATACCAGAATATTAAACTTCAATATGATGCTAGTGAAACTGAACTGTTTGATACCACAGCAGCAAAAATAGAAGTCTGAGACATATAATATTGTAAAGCCTCGTTGGGACGCTATCACTCTGTAGCAGAGAGTGTTTCGTTTTAAAACACGTGGTATTGAAAGTAACACAGTGTAGAACATTTGATAACCTTACTCATCGTAAAAAAGGTTTGCCTACAACTGATTTAAAACCTCATAAAAATAATAATGTCAAATTATCAATTACAGTCTGCATATACTCCAGTATATATCATTTATTAGGTCTCAAAAGTGGAATTATTGTCATGATCACTCGAAGTCTGAACGTGATGGCCCTGAAGTTCTACTGCAAAAACATTTCATGAAACACAAGAATATGTCATGAAACGCCAAAAAAAAAGTGTGAAAGCGGAAACATTACCAGAGACCCAAAATGGGAGAAAATGTGTTTAAACACAGAATGTAAACAACTACACCCATCCACAAAGAAACCATTCATAACTCGGCGGCATGTATTAAAACAATTGATGGTAACAAAATCTTAACACATTTTCACTTATTTTTTGAAAAACACAAAATTCAGTTTGAGTAAGTTATCTCATTTTTGTGTTTTGTTTAAATTCTTGAATCTGGTTTTTGTTATTTCTTAGTGTTTTGATTAACTTTGATACACACATATTTTTTGTGTTCTCCCTTTATTTAAAAACTTCTTCTCCTCGTCAGGTTCATCAAAGGCTTCATCTACCGCCACAAGGAGCGCTGTCCAGAGAACGAGTACTTCCTGGATTACGTGCGCTACTCCTTCCTCATGAAGCTGCGCAGAAATCTGCCCAAGAACGTCCTGGACAAGAGCTGGCCGACACCTCCCGCTGCTCTCACAGAGGTTTGGACATGACACACACACACTTATACACACTCATACACACATATGAATAGATTAACAGAGCAGTGCAGTGTCCAGAGTAAGAGTAAGGGTCAAAAACAGTCATCAATGCTTCTGTGGACTTAAAATAAGTGATTCAAAAGAATGATTTTAAAATGAAGATCTTTCAGGATAGTTATCAAACTGTGTCTCCACATAGAATCAGTGTAAGACTATTGGAAGTGGCAGAGCTTGTATATAAACTGTGTGTGTGTGTGTGTGTCTGCAGGCATCAGATCATCTGTGTAAGCTGTGCATGCAGAACATGGTGTGGAGCTACTGCAAGAAGATCAGTCCTGAGTGGAAACTACAGGTGAGTTTTGTCTGCTCACCCCCCCCCCCAAAAGGTTTCTGGTTTCCTTCACTGTTTTTAAATCTGTCTGAGCAGATGGAGCAGAAGATGACCGCCAGTGAGATCTTCAAGGACAAGAAGGACAACTACCCACAGAGCGTGCCCAAACTGTTTGTCAGCACCAGACTCAGTGAGACTTATCCTCTTTTTTTTTAGTGATTTTCTTCTTTGAGTTCTGTGTGAGATTTTAACAGCGTGTCTCCTCTCGTTCAGATGGCGAGGACATTAACCCCAAAGTGGTTCAGGCTCTTGGCAGCGACAAGATGAAGGTTAGTGAAGTTCCCTCACAAAGCAAAGGGCTGTCTTAAAAACTGTCGTCATGGTTACATTACCACACTCTGAATATTTGTTCCTGGCTCACATTTTATTTGTTCCTCTGCTGTTAAAGACTGTTAATTAATCAAATGCATCAGGTTTAGAACCAGTTCACCTGCACTCTGAAGGTAATCAAACTGTAGTGACCGTCCTCCCTCTCTCCAGTACGCAGTGCCGGTCACCAAGTACGACAGGAAAGGCTACAAAGCTCGACCCCGGCAGCTGCTGCTCACCTCCAACAGTGCCGTCATCGTAGAGGAGGGCAAACTCAAACAACGCATCGAATATGGAGCTCTGAAAGGTCAGAGGTCAACATCAAGTCATCGGGGGGAAAGAGGGGGGGCATGTGTGTTTGTATCTGGACTGACCTCTCATTCAAACTCTCCTGCAGGTATCTCCGTCAGCTCTCTCAGCGATGGCTTGTTTGTTCTACACGTGCCCAGTGACGACAACAAACAGAAGGTGAAACCAACAATGATTCCATCTTACCAGAACCAATGCTGCTGCACACTCTAATTTAAGATCTATTTTTGGGCTTTTTATGCCTTTATTTGAGAGCTAGGACAGTGGATAGAGTCAGAAATCAGAGAGAGAGAGAGAGAGAGAGTGGGGAATGACATGCGGGAAACGAGCCAGAGGTCGGATTTCAACCTGGGCCGCCTGCTTGGAGGACTACAGCCTCCATACATGGGGCGCGCACACTAACCACTGCACCACCAGCACCCAAAATTTAAGACTTTTAGAGCCAAAAAAAATGTGCAGCATTGGTTCTTTTCATAATTAATGTTGGGCTGAAAGGTTTTTTATTTTGCCTCGTTTTTTTGCATATCTTGCAAGACCCGCAAAATTATTCTTTGCCACTGCCAACCATTCTCTTTATTTTTCATCCTGAAGCCACATTTTCTTGAAACTACATTTCCTCTTCTTCTTCTTCTTCTTCCTCTTCTCATGTGATACGCTGCTGTAAATGCTTCAAATCGTCATGTGAACAAATAAATAAATATTGATCATTTAGCAATAACTACACAGTGCAGATTTCATTAAATATTCAGGCACCTTTCATTCCAAGCGCACATCTCAAATTAAAGACCTTTGACAAGTAAAGATAAGACTTTTTAAGAATCTAATTGAAGAGTTTTTAAGTATCTGCAGGATCCCTGGCACGTCTAAGCAGATCTCATGTATCTTAGTATGAGAGTGTACCGTGTTTGACTGTGAGGTTTGAACTGTGTGGCTGTGCTTGGGGTTCTTCTCAGGGAGACGTCGTCCTGCAGAGCGACCACGTGATCGAGACCTTGACCAAGATAGCGATCTGTGCCGACAAAATGAACAGCATCAACATCAACCAGGGCAGGTGAGGAGCACAAACCTGTGTCACTGTGCCTGTCGATGTTAAAGGCATTAAAGAGTGAAAAGATGTCTTAACTGTCCCTGTGTGTGTCTGCAGTATAAAGTTCACAGGGGGTCAGGGGAAGGAGGGGATCATAGACTTCACACCTGGATCAGAACTACTGGTGGCCAAGGCTAAGAATGGACACCTGTCTGTGGTGAGTGGATAACTATCCTCAGTCTCATTCAGTCTGTTATTTAACCTTTGTTCTCTAGTGTGACCTCTGACGCGACCTTTCCTTCCAGACGGCTCCCAGACTGAACTCCAGATGATTGCTGACCGACCACACCAGGACCTTTGACCTCCTGACCTCCCATCCTCCAATCACACGACTTCGGACCCCCGCTCTGCCTAAGCATAAGTGCTTCCAATTAAAAAAAAAAAGAAAAGAAAAAAAAAAGGAATCAAAATCAAGCAAAACTAATTGATATATTTATGTTTATATATATTATATTTTTGGGATTAATACTTTTGCTGTTTGAATATTCTGATTTTATATATGAGGCCAAGGAATAACAAATATTTTTGTGCATTTTTCTTGCACCATGTGTGTTTAATTGTGCTTTATTTGGGAACATGACCAAGACAATGATGAGGGAAGAGTGGGAATAAGAGACAACCATGTGCAGAAGTGTTGTCGAAGAAAATCAGGGTTAGTTGTTGTTGCCTCTTGTTTTCCTGTTTACTTCTTCTGCTTGACTCGTAGGCTTGGTAACTGTCTGGCTGACACTATTTACAGGGTTGGATTGGTTGTTATGAGAGCATAGAGGTGTGTAGAAAAAGGCTGACTGTGTGTACTGGCTGTTGAGAGGTTCAACGATGAGGATGATTGAAATGTTTTCTATCAAATGGAGAGGCTTCTGCACGCTGAAGGCTGGTCAGGTCAGATGGTGTTTCATTGAATCAGAGTGAAGCTGGATTCAGCTCTGGGTATATTTAAAGAATCAATCAATACAGAGTTTTGATACAAAAGGAAGCGTGTCAGGAGGATTTGCTTCAAAGAAATAAATGGAAAACATCGTAAATGCTGCAAAAGGAACAAAGTATGTGAGCAGTGGTCGAGAAAAGTGAAAGGAAGATGATAGGCAGCTGTGTGCCTTTCTCCTTGACTAATTTATTTATAATTAGTATAAAGAGCTGTATATTGATGTATGAAAAAAAACATGACACTCTGCACCGGAATGAGTTAAGTGTAGATAGAAACCGTCATCCTCTGACTGATTTTTTGTTTTATTTCAACTCTGTAACCTTCGTCTTTCACTCATCAACATTTCCTGCATTACTCCACCTCTCCTCACTTCTTTGTCTTCTAGCCTCTTCCCTCAGCTGCCTGTCCTCTCTCTCTCTCCCTCTCTCTCTCTCTCTCTCTCTCACTCTCTCTGACTGAACTGGTCTGATGGCCTGACTAGGGTTTGAACTGCTACCAGAATATGTAGCATTTCCTGCGAATTTTCTTTTCTAGTTGTATAAATGGAGAGAAATCTTGAATCTATCGTTGTTTAAAATATGAGGGATGTTCGTGTTTAGTCGACTAAACGCCATCAGCTTCGTTAGTCGGCACCAGAATTACACACTTAAAGTCTGTTAAAAACATTATTAATACTTTTATATGTTGTGCTCAAGCTGTAACACAGCTACCTGCCACTAGTCGGTGCTGTAGCTCTTCTTGCTCTACTACCCGGATGTTAACAAGCACAGTGAACAGATAGCATCTCTTTGATAGTATTTTGATCTAAAAAGAAATTGACAATTTTGACTGTTTTCTTTTTTACTTTAAGACTAAGACGGTTAAACAGAATTTAAATGTTTGCTAAACAGACGAGGGAACTAGCCTAGAAACATTCCTAGTTTGAAACATTCAGAACCCTTTTAAGGGTCAAACTCACCAATTAAAGCCTTATCACTGAACTTCTTCTACTTCAGAGATCCTAACATTGCACTCTGATATTGACAGATATTGATATTAACATGTCTCCCAAAGTGTCAGAGTATATCTATGAAAAATATAACTTTTTTAACAAGTCAAACATCAAGAAAATGTTGAGCTAATAGCTTCAATGTCAAACCCAAACACAATTTAGCTTAATACATTGCAAAAACTCAAATCTTAGGAAGTTCATTTGTTTTATTTCTAATGAAAAAATCTCATTTGACCTTTTATTAAGCCCCATTCAACTGACAGGTCAAGATAAACATGTTATTTCAAGATATAAAAAGCAAAACATGAGGCCTGCATTGCTTGAAATTAGTTTTAAAAAATGCCAAAAGGGCAAGAATTTTACTTAATTGTTTTGACATTAGGTGTCTAAGTTAGTTAGTACACCTCATTTCAAAACACTGAACAACTAGTTCAAAATCAGTGCGACTCAAACAATTGAGTTTGAATTGAACTGAAATAGTTGAGTGCACGCCTGGTGTAAGATAAATGTGGAAAGCAGTGAATAAACAGACACAATCTGTTTGCCTCTTTTTTCCGTCTGTATGCTAGGCTTAGCTAATAATCTCCTCGCTCTATCGCCTTCTATTTAATTTAAATGAATAGAAATGTGTCATCTGAATCTCAGCGGAAAAGCTTGTTAATGCATTCTGCAAAAATTCAACTTCAACCTTCAGTGCTTCTAAAAAAAACACATTCTTAAGGACTTGAGTCGTGTAAAACTTTAGGAAAGTTTCATTAACGTCTGACAAAATGAAAATATGTTTTATTATTACAGATATTTGGCCCCAGTCAGGTTTAAAGCCACATCAAGACCAGTTCTGCATCACACATCTCTCTTTCTAATGTTGACCAAAGACTGATCTGAAGAAGACTTGCTCCAAAATGTTTCTTGTTTCCTTCTTTTTTCTTCCCTCCAGACCTCAATGGTGGATCTTTATTTTCCTCTGCACGAGACTGGTGCAATAAGCCGAGGCAGGACTGTGCTACTGCACACGAAACAAACTAGCCAAAGACCATGTTGATTTCTCCTGATTTTATTGTTTTTGTCTAATGAGTTCTACGGTATTACTCTGCCAGTTCTGAATGATTAGTTTTTTGTTCAGAAGGGAGATCTTTATGTACAGTTTGTGTTCTGTGTTATGAATGAGAGATTCAAGCCAAGTGACGGTTTGAAGATGTGAAACATTCGAGGAGGAAATGCTTCTGTCGTTGTTTGTTAACGGAAAAAAAAAAACCATGTTCATGTGCCTTGTTGGATATACGACAGATGAGTGTGAGAGTTCAAGAGAAATACCTCCCTGACAGAGTCTTATCTTTGTGGCCATTTCTAAAGTTTCCCAGCAGCACCTAAACGCCTCATCCCTCTGTGTGTATAAGCTTTATTCAAACCAAATCCTCCAAAGGTTGTCTTTAGATTTACAGATGCACTCCTGTTATTGGTCCTGACTTTACTGTATGCACCACACCGATGTATAATTATGCCAACACACTAAGAGAAAAGATACTAAAGATTTGAAAAATAAATTTGAAAAAGTCAAAACAAAACGAGACCTCGCTGTTTGTGATTTATGTTTTCTTTCTGTTTCAGCTGTGAGTTTGTGTTTTGTTTGAAAAATCTGGAATCTTTTTAATTTTAGTTTGGAGGGGGTAATGGGTCATTTATTGATATGGCTGCCGATGTAGCGAAACCCTAAACTGGATTGAAAACAGACCGTTTCTATGTGGATGTATGAAATGTATTTGCAGTGATATACCGGTGCAAAGGTATCGGAAGGCTACTTTATTCAACGATAAACTTTATTGGCAATACTTAAAGGCTTTATATGTGATTTTTTGATCCAGCAGATGTCGCCCTTGAGCACCAGCATGAAACCAAAACAACTTGCGGTGCATTGTTGTGTTAGCATGCTAATGCTAGCGATCTTTATTATGCTCGTATCTTCACACTGCATGTAAATTTACCTGAAATGAGCGTGATCTAGAAACACAGTTAAGCAGTGAGTACAGTATGTTATTCTTCTTTTCTCTAGTCCCTCAATTAAACAACTTTTATACTCGAGGGGAGGAGTCAGCCAACCGTCCAGGCGATGAAAACAAAGTGAAGATAGGACTCTGAAAACTCTGAAAACATCACAGACAGTGGGACTCGGGTGTTACACCCATTGTAGACAGTCATGACTCACAGAGTTATTTTCAGAGGATATACTTGATTTATATTATATTTAAGTGTGAACAATCACATATAAAGACTTTAAAGCTCCTGTGAGAAACCAATCACAAAGGGCAGCTTATCATTTTGCTGTTTAAATTCTGTTTATATAATTCTCATCCAGCTTTATTTTAACAGTCAAATGTATCACTAAAAATCTACCAGTTTACTGCGGGAAATATAAAAAAGAATATTTTAGCAGCATGCAGTTTATCGCTTTGTGTAACACCTTCCCTGTGCCAGCGATTTCAAACATCAACACAACTTTTCCACCTTAAAATATTAGTTTTAAAGTGGGTCTAACTGTAGGTCTATCATAACTTTCAACATGGAGAACAGCATTACTCCGATTGTCCACAGAGCGCCCTGGTCACCTGTTTTGAGCACTATGTAACTTTGGCTGGTGTGAGAAGTGTATACGGCTTTACGGCTCTACAGTAGTTCACACAGCAGCCTTCAGCTACAAAGCAGCCAGTTAGCACGTCTCTTACTGTTTGATACGATGACTGAGGCTAAGAGACAGAAGACGACAGTGATGGATGGAGCTAAGAAGAGAAAAAGAGAGAGTGACCGAGCAAGAAGCCGGACTGGAGGAGATACTGGACCTCGACTGTCGACATGTTTCTTTGGTTTCTCACAACATCTTTAGGGAGTTAACAGCGATGTGTTCTTTGAGACCTTCTGTGGGTAAAGCGCACCAAAACAAATTCCTTAACATTGGTTCTGTAAGGTGTACTATGTATAAATAAGTCAACCTTAATGCTGATGACTACGTTATCTTTTGTACGTCATAAAGAGGCATCAGTGTTAAATTCTGTTTGTTTCATAACCAGCTGAAATCTCCTCACAGGGTCTTTAACTTTAACATACTTTGTGAAACAATTGATCTCAGTATTTGAACACTAGGTGGGGTGAGTGAGTCGATCTTTTTATTTGTTTTTAGCATTGTTCTCTGTATCACATATATTTAGTCAAATATGTATTACGCTACATCTGCGCATATTGGAATAAGATTAAAGACACTTTATTTTTGTGATAGGTCTATATCAGTCTGATGTCACACTCATATTTTAACCTTTTCTTTGTGTGTTGCTGTCAGACGCTGCTGGTATGCTGCCTCTATCCTTCTATTGTTCTTGAGTAGGCCTACATAATAACCTCAGGTTTAGTCTTTGGGTCAACGCTCAACAGCAAACAACAGTTTGTTTTCAACTGTCTAAATATGTAAGAGTAGTTAAGGCACAAGCATACAGACTGACTATTCATGAGATGAATTAAGCAAAAAAAAAAAACTTTTTGCAAAGTTGACCAAAGCCCGTTTTCAAATAAATGCAGTGTTGCTCAAAGTCTGCTGGAACTGTTATGAGCCTACCATGTTACTGTAGTTTTAAGAAAATGATATATTTCGGTTGATGTGTTTGAGTCCTCTTCTCTATCTGTTGCAGTCTTGTATTCAGTATGAAGTAGACACTGACTGTCCTGCTCAGAAGCAGCCACTAGGTGTCGCCCTCGGTGTGAAAATCCAAGCAGCGGTTTTTGTTTTCAGCTGCAGCTGAACCCTCCTCTCCTGGACTTCTAGGAGCACAAATGTTTAGGCATGGACTTGGAGGTAAACAGTGAGTCACCACATATGCTGAGGTCAGGAGTTATGTCCTATATGTAGCTCTCTGTAGGCGCGGCTGGAAACTTTAAACATAAGCCCTGTACATTTGTGACAAAGAGACCAACAGAGTTGAAGCTTGTTCATACATTTTCACTTCAGTGAGACTTTTCTGAGTCTTTGTCTCATAACACGTTGGATTCAGGATTAGAGTATCTGGACGACCTCTATGTCTGGGTTGTAATTATTAAAGCTGGAACTAACATGTTCTTTTCCTAGTAACCTTTTATCTTAATTACTGTTAATGTATTTGAATAGTGAATTCAAAAGAATGCTACTTTCACGTTACAAAGTTGTATATATGGTATTGCCATGTATTTCAGCTCTTATAGGTCACACAGTGTTGTTCTGTGTTGTCTTATTGATGAATCTTCTGATTGGCTCATTTCATAGGAAACATGTCCATTACATCTTTATCAACACATTTACAGACGGTGTCCGAGAAAACCTGAGAAAGCTGTTTTCCCGACAAAATGTTTAGTATTGAGAAATATCACACATGTAATATGATTGCCGCGCTCTGATTGGCTTCTGTATGTCTCTAGCTCAGCCGTCAGCCAATAGGGAGGCAGTGTTGTTTTTGTACACTGCTGCCGAGCTGCTATAAAGCTGCAGCAATGAGCAATGATGAGAAGTGAAAGAGTGATTGAAAGAAACCAACGTGTGAATCTCCACCGGTGCTTTGTGTGTTTGTCGTCGGGGGACATTCGGACGTGCAGACGCGGATCCGACAGAAAACAGAGCCGGTCTTGTTTTGTGCCCTGAATCCAGGACTCAGGTAGGATGACCGCACCAAGGATGCTCCATGCAGTTCACTTTACTGAAGGAGAAGCAGACTCATGTTTGGACATACTCAAATGAATCAGTATTTTCTCATGACACAGGCATCATGTAGGGACAGTCTCTTCTCTGTTAGTGTTTAATGGCTGCAGAGAAGAAGCTTCAACTTAAAGACTTATCAGTGTTTTTATCCACTCAGTCATTTCCTCTCCTCCTCTTATTGTGTTGATCCTGTTTATTGACACATTGATGATAAGGTTAAAGCAGATAAAGTTCACAGTTTCTTTCATTGTCATCATGATGACAAACACCATTTTCCGTTTCCTTGTTCTGCACGATGACGGTTAAAAGTTCAGATTTAATTTGTGACATTAAATAAAAAATGTCATAGAGACATGATGTGGGGCAGCAGATTTAAAAGTGGAGCCTTTCGGTTCTGCAGGTTTTTCTTGTTGCCAGCTGTTGTTTCTTGTGTCTTTGTTTCAGAGGTGATGACGGTAATTCCCCTTACTGTTGTTGATACTGAACAGCTGAGCGCTTCTAGTTTAGATGCGTGAAGTTACCGATCAACACCCCACACATTTCCGGGGAAAGTGCAGATATTTACTTCAAGTTAAAAGCACGGATTTATTGACAAACTTGTTAATAAAAGTAAGACTAACAATTAAACAAATACAATGAGCAGTAAACATATAATCATCAACCAACATCACAAACAAACACAAGGTAGCAAATGTTTGAAAACAAATTCGGTCTTATTAACTATTAAGGCTGTATTTCTTTGTTTTTCTCTCAGGTGTTGTTAAATTAAGACAATTTTAAACTTACTATTTTATGTGTTGGTGGAATATGTAGGCCTGCTTCATGTAGGCTTTTTTTTTTTTACCAGGCATATCCAGACTATTCTGTGTTAAACTGGAAAACTGCCTTTATAGACTTATAACTCTTAACTGCACAGCACATCTTATATTGTCCCGTAAAGTGAAGTTTACTCCCTTGTAAATCAGATTTAGGCCAAGCTCATATTTTATTTTTTATCTTTTTATTTTCCATTCATCTTCTTTTTATCATTCTTTATCTGGGCTACTTTCTATTTTTGACTTTCTCTCTTGCAGGGATCAATAATAGTATTATCTTGTTGTTTCTTATTCTATTTTACAGTGTGTTGTCTATTATTTTACCTAAGCTGTGTTTTTTGTGTTTTGAGGTGGTAAAAACTTAAAAATATTCACCCTACAGCTTAAGTTTGGTAGCTAGAATCAAGCCTTAATGGTGATCATAATACCTTAAAACCAGAAACGTTCGCTTGGCTTTTATTTTGAAAGTAAAAACCGGAACACTGGGGGTTTTGTTGACGCTAACTGGACTCTGTGCTGGGAGGAGATTGGAGATGCAGATTGGGGAAGGTGGGGGGGTGTATTGTGCGGATGATTCCAGTCCAGTTCAGACCAGTTCTCTCTCTGCTCTTCATTCACAGCAGATATGATGATGACTTTGTTCTCAGAACGACGAAGAAGCTCCGACCAAAACAAAAACATTACAGAGAAGAAGTGCAGAACTGTGGAGCCTATTTCATCGTTTTATTCTTTCAGTCTTTATTGTCCTCGATGTTGAGGGAGATGAGTGACATCAAGTTGCACTTAAGACAAAAACATTTTTTCATTCAGAGAAGTAGGACAGCGTGGTTACAGTTTAAAACACTTGTAGAATAGGAGGAAACACAAAGGAAGTGAATAAAGACGCCTGAGGGTGCATAGCTTCTTAACATGGTTCAACACAGGTTATATTTGCATCCTGCATTCCTCGAGAGCAAAGCTTGTTGTTTCTTGACTTTCGAATAGTACACGCTCTTATTTAAGACATAAAACACTTTATTGTCATTTTATGCAATAAAACGAAATTTGTCAGAATAACTAACATTATTACTAGTTCACGTTCTTTTAATTATTTCTTTGTTCTTACATTAATTTGTCATTTATTTCAAGGATAGCCCCTTGAGATGCATCATCTCATTTTCAAGGGGGTCCTTACAAAACATAAATTAATCATAATCAAAATCAAAATAAAAGGTAAATCCAAAACATTTAAACACAGAGACACCCACACACACACACACACACACACACACACACACTTAATGCTCCCCCATTACCCTTCATTGTAAATCCAAACAGGCCTAACTACTGTATAAAACACGAGCACGAGCGTTGACAGGTAAAGACATCGAGTCTCGCGCCGCACTGGTTCGAACCGGCTCGAGCTTGTGTTACATTCAGGTACAGCAGTACAGCAGAGGAGTTTCCTGTAAACACACACTTGTTTTTACCAAAGAGCACTCGTCTCAGTCGACACAGATTCACTCAAACACAACACTCATCCTGTTTATGTTTTCACACAAACAAGGAAACATATCAAATATTTGTGTCCTGTCTAGAAGGCTTTAACCTCCAATTTAAGGATGCCTTCTATTATTCATTACATCTCCTATTTATCCACGACCCTTTAAGAGCTGTACTCGATGTGTTTATAAATAGTTTATTGAAAAGGTTTTAATTTATATTTTCTGTTCTGTAACAGCACAGCATGAACAATGTTTTATTCTATGATATAGACCTCACTGTTGTCTCCCACCACTGGTTCTGCTCTGAACGCAACATCAACCTCACGTGTAGCTGCTGCACGAGCTATGTCACCAGCGGCCAATCAGAAAGACAAGTGGGCGGGAGTTAGTAATATTTATAGGAGGGGTCTGCTCAGCAGAAGGTCTCAGCTGTGTTCTGTTTGTGGAAGAAGTCCCTCCTCAAAATGAACATCAGGCAAGGACAAAGAAATGTATTCAATCCAGACCCAGAGACTCATTATAAACTATTTAATGTGAACGCCAGCTTTAATAACAAAGAAGGTTTATTCATGTAAAGGATTTGACCCTGGGTCCCCCCCCCCCCCCCCCCCCATAAATGAAGAGAAACAGACTACAGCTCCTGTTTAAAGATGGATAATCAATCTGAACTATAGATAATCAGAAGAACATATCCTTCATGTCCTGACTCCTAACTACTCCCTCTGTGCTTCCAGGCTCCAGAAGCCTCCCTCCATCAGTGAAGTGCTACCTCCAACCCTGCTAAGATGGCTCCGACCTTGGCGACAGCTTTCTCCCGCCGCTGGTGGATGGCGGTGACGGCCGTGATAGAGAACCTGCTTTTCTCTGCTGTGCTGCTGGGCTGGGGATCCCTGCTCATCATGCTCAAGTCTGAAGGCTTCTACTCGTACCTGTGCAAAGGACCAGGTGGGTCAGCTTTGTGTGGGTTATTACACTTAACAACGGTGAACAATGCTCGGTGGAGGTTTATTTGAGTAGTATACTCAGCTATTTTAAAGTATCTAAACCTATATAAGTAGGCTATCTCAAATTGAATGTAAATAAATACTTCCACAGTTATGTTTTTCTTTGGTTACTAATAACTTTGCAGATAAAGACGGGACATAAAACTCTAACTGAAAATGGCAAATAGGATACACTCTATCTTTAAAGATGTTACTGATGAGTAAGACCAGCCGATGATCTGCAGGTGAGATCGAATTAAACACATTTACGGACATCAAAAGACTTTTTCTTCAAAGGTCAGGTTTCACAGTGACCTGCACGATTCCCTTTTCAGGGCCCCCATGGAAAGATCTCACATTGCGGGCCCCTCCATCACAGCCTCAAATCAACACTGACATATTAACCTCATCTCCATTACACACATGACCCGTTAACAGATTTGACTTAATGTTGTCAAAGTTTTCCTCCTATGCTACTTTTTAAAAGCGACACATTTGAAAAGGCAACAATCTCTGTTGTTTTAAATGACTGACACTCAAAAAGTGCTGCAGCTTTTAAAACAACAACAACTAGGTCTATGTCATAAGAAAGGTGCATGAGAGAACAGGGAGGCCAACAACAATTAAAGCCTGATGCACAAATCCCAATGTTACTAATATATTTGTACAATTTAGACAGTGTAGTGTTGTAAGTTCTGTTAATTCAAAATAAGAAATTGCCCAACACTGGGTGGATAGGACTTCTATTTTTGTCTCAGTGGTATCAAAAAGTCTGCCCTACTTACAACCCCCCCCCCCCCCCCCCCCCCTCTACTACGCACATGTTATTGATCCAACAGTGTGCATTTCCTCATGGAAAACAAGTAACTAGGGCAGCAGCAGGACTTGAAGCTCTGGACAGCCTTTGTAGCAGCCCTGATTTGCTCCTGCAAAGTAAACCAGGAGAAAGATCACAGCAGGTTATTTTATTGTCATTGTGTTCTGTTCTTTGTCCCATTTGATGAAAGGCGGACACAGACAGTTGCTCCACTCAGTGACTCTTTATTAGTTTGAGCTGTTATGGAACAAAAATTGCTTTGGGGAAAAAAACTAAATCAGATGAAAGCTTTAGTTCCTCTTATAACCAGGATTTTTATAAGCACTCTTTGTCACAGAAGCAATGCAAATCAGATTAAAACAAAACGAGAATGACAGCTAGTGTCTATTTTCATCATCAGTGAGGTTTGTGTAGTCGTCTCCAGCTCCATGAAAGCAGACTGAAGTGTGAATGAGTCCATTCATCCCTTCATTCTCCACAGTGCTGATCACACAGGCTGACTTAGTGTCTTTGATCTGCTGATTGAGTCTCCATCTGTGTGTTTGTCTCTTTGTTTTCTACAATGGAGCAGTGATGAAAGCCCTGTGTGGTTGAGTCGTGGAAACCAAGACTTTTTTTTATAGATTTGTTTTTGGGCTTTTTATGCCTTCATTTTACAAATAGGACGGTGGATCGAGTCAGAAATCGGGTAGAGAGAGAGAGTGGGGAATGACATGCGGGAAAGGATTTGAAAACGGGCTGCCCACTTCGAGGACTAAGGCCTCTGTACATGCAGTGTGTGAGCTAACCACTAGACCACTGACACCTCTTCTTGATTAATCAAGAAGCTGTAAAATTATGTCTATTTGGCAAATGCGATGTATTCATACAATTTTAGCCTTGAACACAGAATAACTTTTTTCTTTTTTAAGATGGGCTTTTTGTGCCTTTATTGGAGAGATAGGACAGAGGATAAAGCTGGAAATCAGGGAGAGAGAGTAGGGAATGACATGCAGGGAAAGGAGCTACAGGCTGGATTTGAACCTGGGCCGCCCGCTTGGAGGGCTTCAGCCTCCATGCATGGGGCGCGCGCACTAACCACTGCGCCACCAGTGCCCCAGGAGTACAATTTTTTAACATCATTTGCACTTCTAGATCTGAGATGCAAAGGAAAATGTCTTCTATTTAAGTAAGGTCTGCCCCCTATCTCGACTGACTCGTCCCCCCCCCCCTCTGACCTGCTGAAAGCTGTTAAATCAGCTTTGGCTGAACATACACTGTTTTTGTCAGGTCAGGTGCCACACACACTGTTTTTAAGGTGAGCAGGAGTTCCACTCACTGTAAAGTAAATGTATTTGTCCTCAGGGGGAAATGTGTAGATGTTCAGCATTGTTCTGCTTCTGGTGTGCAGAGGAGGAGCTGTCTGACTCATGGACGTTTTGGAGAACTTGAAGTTGAAAGTAGAGCTTTTACTGTCCTCCTCTGGTGGTGTGAGTTGTGCGTTTGCCTCGAGTTCTTCACACAGCAGAAAGAAAGAGATGTAACTTTGGTGTTTCATGTTAGCCTGAGGCTGTGAATGATCTTTTCAATGCCCTCTTGATCACATCACCGCGACTGCATCCTCATAAAAGCAGCCTGTAATCACAAGAAGCAGAAGCACTTCAGACAATTGTACACATTTTTGTTGATACTGCCACTGTTGCATTAGAGGAGGCACCATTACTTCTTGTGAGTGCTCCTCTGTCAGTGTGATGTTTCTATGTGGATTGAGTCCTGTGTCATGGAGCTGTCTGCATGTAAATAATAGTCATAACAGTGGAGCCAGGGAAAACAAGTTGTTATTGCATCCTAATCATGAAAACAAAATGACTGAAGGAGAAGAGTCTATTTGACATTTTCTGTATGGTTCATTGAAGAGGAAGGAGTGGCATCAAACAAAGAACACACACCACATACTATTGACATAGAGAGGAACACCCTCTGAAGGACGGCAGGTTTAGTCAACCTGCACAGTGCTGCGCTGTATGTGTGCTTGTGGGGCCAGGGTTCTTCCTGTATTGACTCAGGTCTGTTGAGGCCATTTCATGAGTCAGCAGATGAGCCTGCTAGGGGAACCACTGCTGCTGTCTTATAGACCTACAGTCAGCACTTAATGCCCCTCTAAACCCTTTAAATATCAGCCTGTAGGAAAGCACATAATGTGCTCGATGTTATCACAAAATGATTTCCAAAGCTGATACAGCAGCTTTCAGCGTGGCTCGATCTTCACTGAGCGGAAACCTCCAGGTGTTGAAAAAATGAAGTCAAGAAGTGAAAAAAGCTGCAATTCCTCGAGTATCTGCAAAAAACAAGGCCTTCCCATTAGGTCCCATATTTAAATGTCTATTTAAAAGCATATTAAGGCTGTAAGTTGTGGATGTCTGGTGGCGCCATGTTGATGGAGAAAGGGGAAAATTTGGTTGTATTTTACTTCTGAAGGAAATATCTATTGCTCCTTTTTGCTGTGTTTTTTTTGTGTGTTGAAAAATGCCGAGTTATTGGCATTTAAAACCTGTTGCTGCCCTCAAACTGTCGGCTTTGTTCCAGTGTTTTCCTAGTTAAAAATATGCTAGAGGATGAGCTAGATGGGCTCCACAACCATGATATACATTTATCCCATCTCCACTTCACCTCTTTGCCTGTAGGTGAATTTGCCCAGAAGTTAGTTAGAGTCAGCGTTCCAATATGGCGACCGCCACTGTTGTGCTTCATAACGCCTGTTCATAAACACTGACACTACGTCCATGTTTATACAGTCAGTGTACTTGACTGCAAATGTTGGTCTGCGGCTCTACCAATTAAATATCAAAAAAATGATTGATCTTAACATTATTTTGTACAGACATTCATGGTCTCAAGAGGATGAACCGTGCTGAATGTGCAGACATTCAAGATGGAAGGATACATTGATCCAACAAGAACTGTGACTACATGATGCACACACACCATATATTCCAATCTGCACATTGCACTTTGACACACTGACACTTTACACTGTTTACATTATTCTATATTTTGTATATTCAAATATTTCTTTTTAAATTTTACATTATAGTTATATATTACTGTATATATGTGTATTAGTAATTTGAGTGTTATTGCATGGCCTTGCGGAACAGTCTTTACATTTCACTACACATCTGTATGAGCATGTGACAAATAAAAATCTTGAATCTTGAATCTTGAAAGTTAACACGGTCACCCTGTGAACCTTAACACCGGTAAACGTTAGATAGTTAATATCGCAGTATAAGCTGTGCAGTACGAGGCCCTGAGAGAATGTACAGTATGTACTGCAGTAAAAAACACCAAAGCAGTCATCAGATGTTCATTTAGCCCTGTTACCTTTCCCCCACTTTATCCTCACCTCAACTTTCTGTACCACGATGCATTTAATGTGACATAATAGCTTCCTGTTGTTTCTCTGCATTTTCCCCCTTAGCCCAGTGAACAACATCAGCCCCCCCCCCCTTTTAGCTGTAAGCTGGCTCAACAGAGGTAGAAATAAACATCACACTCTCCTCTGAGACCAAAACAGGCCCTGAAAGCAGATTTATTTTGTTCTCGTGTTAGTATGATGCAGCACAGACTTTAGCTGCTGTTTACAACTTACAGCTGCAGGACTGAGATTAAGAAACCCCCCCTCCTCCAGACATCAAATATGTTGGAAACAGCTGAGTCTGTCTCTATTGTTCTCTCAGAGTTTGACCAAAAACAAGTCAAGGTGAGCGAGGAGCTGTTTTATTTGTATGCTATCGGTCTGTCTGATGTCGAGTATCGTCAGAAGCAACAGTCTTAACAGAGCTGATAGACCAAAATAGACTCAACATGAACTCAGTGGACTGTGTGTACAAGTGATTCGGCCTTGTGTGTTTGGATGAGGGTGTCGCATAAAGTTCCCCTCCACCTAGCTCGCCAGGGGGTCACTTGGGAGGGAGAACAACACAATACGAGGTAAACAAGCGCCCGAAATAGCCTGGTTTGTTCATCTGACCTTTAATGAGTCTCATTGCTTTATAAATCAGCCACTCAGCACCAAGAGAGGGAGGGGGGACATGTTGGAGGTCAGGCCTCTAACCCTTACATATTACAAATGTGTTCATTTGAAACATCAAGAGGTTGTTTATTCACCATCACACCTTGACCTTTTAGAATGACGAGTCACAACTTTGATCTGATCCGTCGTCGGAGTTGCCAGTAAAGAGAAAACAGATCGTGGTTGTTGCAGCGAAGCAGATACTCAAAGACTGATCTGAAGCGCCAATACTCCATAATTTAACAGATTTATAGACGAGTTTCAACCGGCTGAAGGAAGGTTGTGACGTTGGAACATTTTCACTTCCTAAAAACTGAGAAATCAACAAATAAAATGTTTTTTTGTGCAATGTGTGCATCACAGAATAGTAGACTGACATATCTTTTTTATGCCAGGCGTGTTTCAATTTTTAAAGTTCACTCTCTTTTGTGAGCACCAGGATAAGAAATCCAGTAAAGAATATGTGTTTCAGTGTTCTGACATTAACATCTGAAGCCTTTTTCCTCTCTTCTCTCATTACTGTCACCGTGCAGACAACAGCTCCAGCCTCAACATCTCCAATACGTCCACATTAGAAGAACCAGCCGAGGAGTACCTGGAGCAGAACGGCTGGCCCATCTGCAACGACCAGGACGAGATGCTGAACCTGGCCTTCACTGTGGGCTCCTTCCTGCTGTCGGCCATCACACTGCCCTTGGGCATCGTCATGGACAAATACGGTCCGCGGAAGCTCCGACTTCTGGGCAGGTAAGCCTGGAGCACGAAGTCAAAGTCTACTTCTCTTCTCTGGATTCTTACATGTTCGTTTGTTTTGGTATTTAAATGCCCTGTCTTTGTGTCCACAGTGCCTGCTTTGCTTTCTCCTGCCTCCTCATCGCCTACGGTGCCAGTGACCCCAACAGTGAGTGTCCCTGCACGTCATCACATACATCTTTTTTTTTCAAGATTTAGTTTTGGGCTTTTTGGGCCTTTATTTGAGAGATAGGACAGTGGATAGAGTCAGACATGGGGGAAAGAGAGAGAGGGGGTAATGACATGCAGGAAAGAAGCCACAGGTCGGATCTGAACCTGGTGCCGCGCGCCTGGAAGACTACAGCCTCCATACATGGGGGCGCGTGCACTAACCACTGCGACACCAGCGCCCCATCACATACATCGTCTAACAGCATCATACATTCACTTATGGGCAGCATCACCTCTTCATCGTGGTCCTGTTCCCCACACTGACACACAAGCACGCAGGTCCACAATGCATTGATGCAGCTCTGCCACTAAAATCAATCAGAATCAGAATCAGAATCAGAATCAGAATCAGAATCGGGGTTTATTGCCAAGTACATTTACACATACAAGGAATTTGACTTGGTGTATTGGTGCTAAACAATGAACAGGGAAATAAAGCAGAACTAGCAACAACTTAAATAATACAGTATAAGAAGATATTACAATATATAAAATAGAATTTAAAAATGTAAAATATAAAAAATAAAAAACACAAAATGTACAAAAGGTGCAATGTAGGAGCTGTGCAGTGCAATTGGATAGGAGGAGTGGAAGTAGCCATGAGTCAGCAGTTTAACCACATCTGTCCGTGTCACTGATGTGCTCTTCCTCTTGCAGATCTGTCCATGCTGATCTTCTTTGCTCTGGCGATGAACGGGTTCGGAGGAATGTGCATGACCTTTACTTCTCTGACAGTAAGTGGGAAAATAAACTTGGATTACATTACCTGTAGATTTAAGATGCTCAAACTTGATGCAGTTCATGCAGATGTTAAACTGCACTAGTGATCCTGCTGGAATCGTGTTGTTATTGGAGAATTATCCAAAATGTTGAGTGTCAGGCAGAGAGACATATGATGACAGCTCATATGAACATATGAACACCCTCTGCAGGCTGAATGTGCACTCATAGAGTCCACATGGCTTATTTAACTTTTGGATAAAATTCTTGGAAGGTACAACACACTGGTAGCTTGATATTTGTATGAAGGTATGCCTGTAGCGGAAAAAACATTAGCCCTTTTCAGACTGCTTTTTTGCGCAATAGTGCCATAACTAAGCTCAGCCATCATCCAACTTTGTACATTTATATAAATATATATTTAAATTGATTCTGCGACAGCGTAACATTGTCAACCCAGTCTGTGAATTCACATTGTGTTTGGGCGTTGCAGAAGCACAGCACAGAACGCAATGTTCAAGACTAAGGATGTAAATCAAAACAGGGAGACCAGAACAGTGTGCTACTTAGATTTGACATGTTGGGTAATGAAGAGAAGAAAAGGGAGGGGGGATGCCATGATTTCAAAAGACATGTTGTGGATATGAAGAGCAGAGCGAGACAGGGGACAGGACACTGAGGGAGAGAGGAAAAAAACAAGTGTGACTGAGGAGAGAGAAGGAGGAAGAGAGACATCAGAGAGAGAGAGAGAGAGAACGGGGGAACATTTAAAAAAAAAAAGAACGGTTGAGGAGACCGGAGACAGACGGCCGAGCAGCTGACAAGAGACCCCTGGGAGTTAAAGGATGAGCAGAGATGTGGGGTGATGGAGTGGATAAGGACAAGCCAGCAGTCAGGATGATCTCATCAGTCGGAGGAGATGTTGCATCATCACAGGAGAGGCAACGTGAGGGAGAGAGAGTGGTTTATAAAGTCAGCGAGTTTGCATTCAGTGATCTATTATTCACAAACTCCAGAGCTGCTGCTGCTGCTGCTGCTCTCGCTACGATCCAAAAAAAGACCTCTCCTCATTATTATTTCATCCACACAGATCACATGCATCCTAAGCGTGAGTGTGTGCATGTCTACAGGTGTGGGATTGTTCCAGCAGCACAAGGGGGGTTTGTAGATGAAAGCAGATTTTTTAGGGTGTTGGTTTAGATTTCTATAACTCACACAAAACATCCTGGGTATTCACCCCCCCCCCCCCCCCCCCCCCACCCCCCCCACTACGCAAATCATCACAAGTTATTGTGTTATTACACGGCAGATATTTTCTTGTAACAGCGTCACTTGAAGCCTGAGTAGACTGTGACTTTTTCTGCACAAAGAGCAGAGACAGATTGTTGCTGAGGAGACAAACAGGAAGCAGCGACAGGGGAACCACCCAGACCTCCTCTGCTTCCTATTCAGACTGCCCACAGGGACCCTGACTGTCACACACAAACACAAAAACACAAAAGTTGCTCAGCTGGTTTTTCACTGTGCCCCTCCTCCCCCCTCCCCAAACCCTCAGCCTCTGAGTCTTTAGTCTGTGCTCAGGGTTGTTTTTGTCATCTCCGGTTTCAGCTGCTCGCTCTAAAGCTGGACCTGCACACAACTGTCTAAACGAGTGCATGCAGGAGTACTGTATGCTACTGTAGTCAGCTGTGTGTGTTGTTTTAGCTGTGCAGGGTATCTAACCCACAGCGTGTTGACTTACAGCTCCCTGCAGGCCTCGACAAATGTTTCTTTGCTGCTGCTGCCTTGTTGCAAGTACCGGCAGGTCGTATATTTTTCCTTGAAGTGTTGTCTCCTGCTGTCTAACCACGCTAATGTTAGAATAGTGGTGAGCTTTCAGGAGACGTTAAAGACTTCATAAACTAAACTTGTCCTGAAAAAAAGACATTTTTATTGGGAGGTTGCAGTCAGCGAAACTAAAAACTAAAAACTTCACACTTGATTTAAGCTCCACATTCATGCAGGACAAAGTGCTACAAACAAGGGAGCGATAGATCAATTCACCTTTATCATAACTACTTCAGTCCTGAAAAAGCTAACATGTTTGGAGCATGGCAGGTATATTCAGAGCCGAAGGAAAAAGATTTGATCTTTGGCTGTTCCCCTCTCGCTGCCCTTTCCAATATCTGTGGGAGCGACGGGTTGTTAGAGAGGTAACCGGCTATTTAAAGAAACCTGCAACCTTGATTTCCCAGGAACTCAAAAGCTCTGACGCAGCATGTCATGCATCATGGGTCTTTGAATTTTTGTAGGTCAACATGATCTCGGCTCAGTAAGAGTTTGCTTCAGTCGTTCGGTTCTTCTTTATTTCTGGGGGTTTTTTTTCTCTTGGATTTTCCTACTGAGACACAAATCTCATGGCCAGGCTGCAGCTTCAAAAAGTTGAATTGAACATTTATATGACATGTTTGTTCAGTGATAAATGATTCCTTATTTTTGTTCTTTTAACGATCACTGTTTTAGATCATGTATATATAATATATGGTGTCTGGGACTTCTTTTTTAGTTGCCATGGTATCAAACAGGTGTCCATGTTGTTTGATTGTAACTGGAATAATATCACATTTTAAATTCTGGTTTCATGATAAACCTTATTGGGACCATAACAGTGGATTTCATTCACTGTGCTTTCTTTCTTCATCACTCCTCTTTTCATTTTGCTCTTTTCCCGTCTTCTTCTTTTCCTCTTCTAATTGTTTTACTTCCTCATTCTCGCCTGTGAATGCACACTCAGCACTCAATGTCCCAGCTAATGAAAAACAGGGAGTGAAACTGAGGAAAAGAGGAGGAGGAGGAGGCAGGGTGCTTATTCATGCCCTCTCCGCCCTCCATTCCTTCCATTTTTCCAGCCTGTAAACAGCCTCATGTTACGCAGAATCTCACAGTCTTTTCCTGAAATGCTACATGTCCATGCTCCTCCTCCTGTTCCTGTCCTGTTGGCTGCACGTGTTGGAGCCCCCTCTTATTTCCTGGGTTTCATCTCCATGTGCGCAAAGCCGTGCTCGCCACCCTGATCTGCTTTCCATCAGATGCCTTATAATGTTTACTTCCTCTGTTCCCATTTCTGTCACCAGATCATCTGGGAACACTTTTTAAAGCTCACTGATGACCTCATCAGTCAAAAAGCAAACACTGATGTAAATGTTTTTTCTCTTTTTTTTATTGAGAAATCTTACTGTCTGTATTTTCTCCCCCAATGACTGAAACATCCAGGGGTGGGGGCTAGAGGAAAAACACAGAGTGATTTCCTGTTAGGTGGAAAATTTATGAGGTGCACATGCACTTCATCCTGCTCAGTGCAGGGATGAGAGCAGGGAGGCAGTGAGATCAGTGCATGCACTATATTATCCCTGTTAGAGAAGGCGGGGTGAGATGGACGTACAGTATTTGCTCTGTTTTCTGCACGTGACCGCAAGAAATGAAGAGAAGATGGAAAATAAGGAGAGTGAATGCCAAAGGTCAGGAGTTGCTGAGTAATCTGAGATGCCAACGAGCCAGACAGAGCAACAGCGGCTGTTATCAGGCTCATGTGGCCGGGCTTTGTGTAGTGAAGTGAAGCTTTTAGGGTTGTCCCGATACCAGAACTTCTAAATAACTCTAGTAAAACTCAAATATATTATTAATACCTGTTTGATTCCCTTGGCAACAAAAATAGAAGTCCTATAGGCACCTATTGGGTCATTTTTTTGTATTATTATTAGAAAAAACAAATGGAGACGTTTCCAATGTGTTTTGTGCAAACTTAGAGTGTTACCTCTCTGTTTTTTGTTTGCCAGAGACATAAACATAACCCTTGACTCTTCAAAATATTCCAAAATGACTTGAGAAACAGCAAGGGGAGAAGACTTGTGATGAAAGACACAACAGAAAACTCAAAGTTCTTGGTCTTTTTCGATTCTCTGATTTTTTTAACATTTTCAAAATCCAAAACAAAAAACGGCAACCAGAATTTACATTTTTAGACACTTCAAATCCATTATTACCCCTTTACCTTTTCTGAAGATTATTTCCTTTTTAATAAAGATGGAAATAACAGGAGCAACATGTATTGTTTCATACTGAAACATTTAGAAGTGACACAAAATACAGCAACCGGTATTCCCAGGATAAAGTGCAATGAAAAGGAGACAAGACATTTTAGGAGGCAGGATCACTCTCCGTGACTGAAGAGATGTCCTTTTTAAAAGATTTGGTACTTTATATTACTTTACTTTTAATTATTGAATTAACTGAGATTGAATCGTTTAAGAAAAACAAGGTATCAAATACTTTGCACGCCTCAGTTGATGCAGGTTTTAGGGATTTGTGTGCAGCTGAAATAACCATTAATCTCTTAAAGTCACAGAGGGGTCTTAAAACTCTCTCTGACATGGATCTACCTTTCCAGGAACTTGTTTCTTGTGGAAACATTCTGTCTTTTAGGTGTGGACGTCAGCTGGTATATAAAACTGGACTCTTAGTTTGAGTAAAAGATGACGTCAGGTCGATAGAGGAATGCAGGCAGTCTGGTGTTTGTCTGCTGCTGTTTGCTAATCTTACAGTCCACTTGGCTTCTCTTTATGAAGGATGGAGGCCGAGCCGGTGAGAGCTGGTTCTCAGTGGAGTTTCCACTCACTGCAGCAAAAGCCTCTTCCTTCTTTCGTTTCTCTGTTCTGTCCTGTCAAAGGCTCTGTCCAGTTTCCTCTTTTTCCTTTTGGCCCCTGAGCTCAGCATGTTGTCTTGTTGTCCCTCCTAGGCCTCTTTGTCACTCATGTTTCTGCCTTTTCCTTTTTCATTTTCACACGTCAGCACATGCTCGTATCCAGAGTGAGGTGTACCAACGCATGGTGGCAAAACAGGAAACTTTTACTGAGAAACTCTCAAAACAGGTTAGCCAGGGATAAAGATTTGAGTCAACTCCCGTAAACACATTTTAGATAGAAAGATGTGCAGACGGAATTTTTTTTTTTTTTTTGTTCCCTCTCCACTGTCCTGTCAAATAAAGGCAAAAAGCTCTTGAATTGTTCCAGGACATTTTGATTTTGGCAGTGGCTCTAGAGCTTTTAGGGGAGTTTAAGAAGTTTCTAGATTAGCCAAAAAAAGAAACGTTTTCCACTGAGGATTTAGTTTAATCCATCATTGCCCATGCCTAAGAGAATTTTCTGGTTTTGCTAAGTTAATTGTCTTTACCCATGAGTCTTGAACAAAATGTCACGCCGAGTCATGGCAAACAGCGGTGCTTGTTTTAAATACTGAGTCACCTGGATACTGTTCAAACAAAACCCTGAAATGCAACATCTACATATTGATGAAATGCCCTCCCTTCACCTGCTCTTAACCGTCACCGAACGCTGATCTCTTATCTACAGGTGACTGCTCCGACGCTGAAATAGACCTTTAGTGGCTGTCCAAACACTGAGCCCATCTGTGTGTGTACCCTTCAACTGTGCATGGATACGGTACGACCACAGAGCTAACAAAGAAGCTATTCAAGAGAGAGGCAACAACAGAGGAGACGGGCTTTATTATTTGAAAGAGTGTCCACACAAAAGATTGCTCTTAGTGTTTTTAAATGAACACCTTTCTCTGGAGATTCATAAAGAACGCAATGCTTCTTATTTTTGTACTTCAGGGGAGGTCAGGAGTAGTTAGGAGATTAGTAGAGCATGTATCTAATGAGGTAGAAAAGGATAGATGAGGAAACAAACAGAACAAACAGTACTACATAATCACATAACCTTGATGGGGATACACAGGCAGCACATTCCTTTGAAGGACAGAAACTCAACAAAATAAACATTGTCTCTTTGCAGGGAAAATATCGCTCAGATGTTTGTTTTTCACCAACTCTTTTTTCCACTTTGACGTATCTCTATACTGAAGCTGTTTATTTGATTCTGACATTGTTTATCCCCAAGAGGACGAACCCAGCTGACTCTTGCACCACTTTGAAGTTGTGTTTTTTAGTAAAAAGTTTCAACAATAGTTGGATGCATTGAACTGAAATCTGTTATGTTCAGTCATGCTTGACTCAGGATAAAACTTTATCACTTTGGTAATCTCTTAATTGTTTGTCTGAAGCCATTTGCACCACAGAATGTTCTCTCTTGTACACTTGACTTTGACTTTGTGTATGAGCCAATCAGAAGCAGTTGTCACACATGCTTCTAGAAACTTTCAGACAGGCTGGCCCTGGAATCCTTCTGAGTTGTCTGTTCATACAGGTCGCTCACAGCGGGAGAATATCCCTGTAGCACAGGAGGGTGGGAGTGGGGGGAGGTGGTATTTCCTGGATGTTTCCTTCTGCGTTCTCACATCAGCTCAACCCGAGTTCATGCAGAAAATGTATCTGTTTGCATTCACACGTGCAGCTCACCCTGAGGAGTTTTGTGCAAATGTGAAAGCACCATTAGACTTTAAAAAACATGGACGCAGTCTCAGTGACATCATCCACTGGTTTCTAAAGATGTGTTTTGAAGCTGAATGATGGCCGTCGTTATATTGGAATTGCTGACTCTACTTAAAACTTTAAATCTATTTCATTATTTCATGACATTGAACAACAGGTTGATGCTTAAAGAATGATATATAAATGTTATTTTTAGGGGGGTGGGTTGTGGGTATTTTACCTGCTTTTTCATCCTTTGCCAATCACATGCCTGAATACATTCACCTCCCCTTGTTCTTAAGAGATGTTCTTCACTGATCTCTTAAAATGTGAGCTTAACTAAGACCCTGGGAACTTCAGATGAGCTGGCAGGTTTCCATGGTCTCAAAAGATCACCTATAGGATCCACTGTTTGTTTTTTCATGCAGACACATTTCATGGCAGTGACATTCATCACGTCTGTTATCTTGTGTGTACAGTTGCTGCACAGTCAGTTGTGTGTGCGTCTGTTAGAGCCTGAAGCTACAACACATTCTTTGTCCTCACTGTCACAATCACACCTGTCTACCTGACTGATGTGTTAGTGACTACAACTACAAAAACACTGTTATCTGCTTCTTATTATGCCTGACAGCTCCTCCTCACAGCAACACACACGCTCTAACACAAAAACTGTTTTTGCACCCATTAATCCCAACTTCTACTTCCACGATTAGCAGAACAAATCAGTGTGTGGCGTGTTTTCAGGAAACTCAGCAGCTGACTGTGACTCAGACCTATTAACCCAGAAAAGCTCCCAGTGCGACGTAACCACGCAGCATCACAAAGACTAGACTTCTGTTTTATTCTGGTTGGAGCCTGTTCCTGCACACACACACACACACACACACACACACACACACACACACACACACACACACACACACACACACACACACACACACACACACACACACGCTCACACTCACACACACACAGACAGTTTTCCTTCTCACACGGCAGTTTGCTTAGGTGATTTTCTCGTTTCTTTCCTTCTCATCTATGTTTGTAGAAAATACTGCCGGTGGCGTCTATGCTTCCTCCAAATGAACTTGTTCCCAGAGTGAATAAACAAGTCAGGGTGTATTTACGGGGAGAGACGCAGAGGAGGTGAATGACAGAGAGGATATGAACTGACTCACACTGCAGTGGCCCTGTTTCTTTCTATCTGTACTGATGGGAAATGATAAATTCCAAGTTTTAACTTCAAAAATATTATTGTGGTTAGAGTTTCTAAAACATAAAGACTTTTTCACAGAGTAATAATAATAATAATAATAATAATAATAGATTAGATTTATATAGCGCTTTTCTAAATACTCAAAGATGCTTTGACAGGAAACAACAAAAAAAAAACAAAGCAAAAACTAAGAGAACAATACAACATAGAAGTAGTGTCAAGGGAAGAGGATGAGAGTCAGTGGTTGTAGGCGGTGATGAAGAGGTGAAAAAATAGGCAAGTTTTATCATTTATCATAACCCTAACCCTGCTACTTTGTTTCATCAAAGTATTTACAGTTACTTTAGAATAATTGCAACTAGGATATTTAATGTCAGCCCTCCGTCTCTGTCGCCAATCTATGCAGCTTTCCCATCTCCCTCCCAAAAAATCACATTATTCTAGAAAAGTGAAGCTAAATAACTCTATCCGACGCTAACTTATTGTGAATTTGCAACCAGAGTCTGTCTGTCTAGAAGGGATCATCAGGGAGAGCCGTGGTATTAATGCTACGCCCCAAACCCACATTTAACTTCTTAATCAAAGGTCAAAGGTCGGTACAGTCCACAGCAGAACACAACAGATTGTTATGTCGGGTTGAAGCAAACACTCACAGTAATGGAAAGTTCAACGACTCTGATTTTAGTGTTCATTACGTTTACTCTCACTTTTTCTCCTCTACTCTGATAAACTGGTGCACGCAGCTCTGAAAGATCCTTATTCGTCAACAGAGCTGTCAATCATGGTGTTTTGTACCGCTTTATTGCATCAAATCACTGATTGAACCTAAGTTCAGATAAATGAACAGTTGGACATAAATCAACAGAATTAAATTTACTGTAATGACAGAAACAAGGTTAGAGAAAAAAATATTTTGATTCCATCATTTGACCCATTTTCCTATCTGTCATTATGAAGGAGGCTTATGACCTATATTCCAGCCAGTCAGCAGGAGCTTGGGATGTTTTGGCTTCACTTTTGGGGAGATGTCATGTCGTCTCTCTTTTTACACTATAGAGTCGATGATCACAAGCCAGGCAATCTGATAGAAGTACAAACCTGAGGAGAACCCTTTCACATGAATACTTATTGCTAAAGAGAAAGAACACACCAACTTTCCTCCAAGTTATTTTTTTTATATTAATAGAGCTCTTGCAAAAGACCAGACGTCAGAAATGAGCAATCATCACACGACTCAGGAGGAGGAAGTGATAGAGCAGCAGTGAGGGAAATCTGAACCTGTTGACTCTGCAGAGCTATCATTCATCGTGACCACATCGAGTCCGCTGAGCCAGACACGAGCTGAGCTGGTCATTTATGTGTCCTCTCCTCTACCGGGCTAAAGGTCAGCCATCTTAACCCCCACTGTTGACAGGCAGTGAGGCTCCTCCTGTAGAGCTTGATAACTAGATTCTTCTGCTGCAGTACATAAACAGGACAGGGAGCCCCCGTTATTTCGGATGTTGTAGCCGTTTTTTGTTGCTCACCTTTGGTCCAATTAATCCGGGGAGTGACGTCTTACCGGGGTGAAGGGGTTCAAGCATCTGCCTAACAAGCTTCCCCCCCTGTTGAGAACAAAGCAGCTTGACAATGACAATGGGATAGGGAGTGCAGTTTTGACACATATTTACACTTTTGGATCGCCTCTTATCCCAGTTTGAACTTTAATATTTTCCATATGAAAGAAATCAGAACTCCCATTGGCAGCAAATGTATGAATCTGCAAGCCACATGTTGCTCTCAAGCTTGGTGTTGTTGTTTTTGTGCTCTCTGTTTTTGACTTCTTAAGGAGACTACTTACGGTTTCAAGTTGGCAAGTTAAGAAAAACATGTGCTCTCGGGTTATTGTGCAAGACTTTGGCTTTTTCTCTTGATGCTGGAACAAAAACAAGATTTGAACAACGCTGCTGCAGACAGAACAGGGCGTGCACGGTGACAGGCCTATCAGCATGAGAACACCGGGGTCAAGTATTTGCCTGCATGGGTGTGATTTGCTAAATATTTAATTGTAGAAAGATATATTGAATCTGACATGCAAACCACAGAAAATAAACAGAATCCAGCCAGCCTTTCAACAGCAAAGATTCACAGGACCCTTTTATTTATTTATTTATTTATTTTATTTATCATTGTTGTTTAATGTCTCAAACCACTTCCTATACCCTCCCCCTACACTCTTCCACTCCCTTTGCACATTCGCGTGGAAGTTCTGCCAAACTGAGTGCCTTTGGGACGGCATGGGAGGGGCTTATTAAACCCTCCAACAGCGAGTCTACACCGATACTGACTTACCTAACAGGTGTTAGGCTGTTTCTTCATCTGCAGAAACACCTTTAATTAAGATTTAAAAAATTGCAACCGCCCATTATACAGACGTAAAAATCTAAAAAGTTTTCATTACATTGAGGATCTTGTAAACAATTTCCTATAAGTAGAGGAATTGTTAAAAGTTGGTAAAAAATACAATTTCTCTACTGAAAGTCAGTGAACTCAACTAACGGACTTAAACTTAGAACTGAGGAGGATTTCTAAACCATCTGACCAAACCAAAGAGAGCACACATGGAGGACTACACACAACATAACAACAAGTTACACAAAGGAACACCAAGTTTGTCCGCAACTTATTTCAAAACAAGACATTCACGATGATTGGATATCTAGGATTTGTTGTTTTTGTTACTTTGGTATTGAAACAGTTATCAATATCTTTCTTTTTGAGGTTCATTTTTGCGGTGCTTTTATGCCTTATAAGGGATTGGACAGTGGATAGAGTCAGAAATTGGGGACAGAGAGAGAGTGGGGTATGACGTGCAGGACAGGAACCACAGGTCGGATACAAACTGCATTGCTTGCTTGGAGGACTAAAGCCCCTGAATGTGGTGGGGCACTAACCACAAGGCTTCAAGGGCCCCTTTAGATTGTCTTTACTAGAATCTAAATGTTAAATTCTGCTATCATGACAAACCTACTTCCTTCTGCTCCCTCCACAGCTCCCTAACATGTTTGGAGACCTGAGGTCGACCTTTATTGCCCTGATGATCGGCTCCTACGCCTCCTCAGCTGTGACTTTCCCCGGCATCAAGGTAACCTCACACATTTGTTATGATTAATAACATTGCCTGTTTCTTCCATTTCACCCAAAACACAATCATCCCTCAGCATGTTTCATTAAAGCTCAAAAGAAAAAACAAACCATTGCTACACCAGAATGACATATTGATTATCCATTTAATATGTCTGGTTTGGTCCCCTGTTCCGTAGGTGATCTATGACCTGGGTGCCACCTTCATCGTCATCCTGCTGGTTTGGGCCGCCTGCGCCTGCCTCGTCTTCTTCAACTGCTTCGTCAACTGGCCTCTGGAGCCCTTCCCCGGCCCCGAGGACATGGACTTCACGTAAGACAAATACTCCATTCTGGCACGCGCACACAAAGATGATGAACATTTCTGTAGCCTCCAGCTATCAAGAAGCTATGATAATACTATTAGTTAACCTCAGGTTATACCGGCTGCAGATGGCTTCAAACTGAGCCTCGACAGTCTGCATTCCCCACAGAGATCACTGCCTTACCACACACACGTGCATGATTGCATGCTCATACACTCTTGTGCAGTAAATCCCAGCTGTAATGCAGCAGAGGCCTGAAGACAAGAACCACCGTAAAGACTTAGATCAGCTGGCTTTGCTCTGGTTTAACCTGGATACTTTTGATCCCGACCATCTTTCTCCTCTCTTTCCTCAGAGTGAAGATCAAGTTCAGCTGGCTCGGCTTCGACCACAAGATCACAGGGAAGCAGTTTTACCGGCAGGTGACCACCGTGGGGCGCCGCCTCAGCGTTGGTAACTCTATGAAGCGTGAACACCAGCCGCCTAAAGACCTGGCGACGCAGGAGGCCAACAAGCTGTGCCTTTCCACCGTCGACCTGGAGGTGAAGAGCAAAGACAAGGAAGAGAGTAAGTCTGAAACAGAAAACACATTTTCAGATCTCTGTCGTTTTAGTCGGCTTCAGTAAGAATCTGGTGGAAGTATCAATCAAGTGAAATAAATGAGAAGATCTACAGGATTGGAGCCCGGATTTTATTAAAGTGGAGTTCTATGAGGTACTTGTTAATAGACCAATTTGGAGTAGACATTATGGCCTACATTAGATGTAATCAACAGATCTAGCTAATATTCATAGAGAGCATATACTGTTTTGACCTTCAGTTACAGAATGCCATGATATTTTAAGTATGGATGCTGGGTTTCTCCACATATGAAGATGTGACTTTGTCCATTTAGTTGGATGGTTGTCCCAATGAGCTGACAGTGAGTAACGGGTCAGGAAACCTCCGACCGTTTCTGAGGTTTCCTGACCCGTACTCACTTGCTAAGGGTTAGCCTGTCACTGTCGAGACGACTTGTCTTCTGCTGAAAAACTATTCAAGTAATTGAAGAAGGCGTCTATAGGTGGTCCAGAACGTTCTGATGTGAACTGACCTCAAGCTACCGCTAGCTAACTTCCTGCTACCCTCCCACAAAACACATCATCACTGCGTACAAACATCAAAACTGTATACATTAAGTGTAGTAGCCACAGGAGGTGCCGGTAAGCTTGGCTCCTTCAACTGATGCACTCAAAAGAAAAACATTACATTCTGAATTAAGGCAAATATTCACATAATATGCAAATTAAGGCAAAATAATGGATAGACATTAACAGCAACGTCAGCATAAATAACAAGCAGACATCTTTCCCATCTAACCTGTCAACAGATTTACCTCACAGTTCTGACCTATATCTGTCCACAACAATTAAGCCCAATATGTCCCCCCCCCCCCCCCCCCCCCTCCAAAACAGACCTTTACCTCTGCCCTACATCCCTGTTAATCTAACCCTAGTCACCCCGACACCTCCAGGACTCCTCAGGCCCTCCTGACTCCTCTACACCGGGGTCAGGGTCCCCCAGCAGGGGGATTTAGTCTCTTTCCTCTCGGTCTCTTTGGTACCAAACGGACCGTGCAATTGGTTCAGATCCCGTTTTTTTGGAAGGCTGCTCAGCAGGAGTGTGGCCTGCTGGCAGGGAACCCTTCAGAAGCATTGTTGTGGTTTGAAGGCAGAGCGTTGTTTCATGTGTGTGTGTGTGTGTGTGTCTGTTACTGTGTGTGTGTGTGTGTGTGTCTGTTACTGTGTGTGTGTGTGTGTGTGTGTGTGTGTGCAGTTAGGATGCCCATGGTTGGTTTAATAACAGCTGGACGTTTTCAGTCTGTCAGGAGCTTCAAAGAGGTCCCAACATGTTTCCTTCTCTCGTTCCTTTTAACTTTGAAAGAAGCTGTGAAGATTGCAGCAAGCCGAGGTTGCTGCAAATTTCAAAACTTTGATATTTAACACCACACGTCTTAAACGATCTCTGTTATATTCATGACCAATAGTCTCGAGAAGAACCTAAGCTTTAAAAAAACATGACAGATTTTTCAGTCATATTTTTTACCAAAAGCTGCGGCGAGTGAGAGATAATGTGAAATGTTGCATTGCCTTGCAACCATGAGGTGTTTGCCAACACTTCCCTTAAATGAGCCTTGGATAGATACTTGTTGTCCTGGATAATAAACCCATCTGCTCCATCTGTGCACAGGTACTTAATTGGTTTGCCCAGTGCTTCACCATATGGCCAGTTGTGTCCAATTTCCATTTCTATTAACAACTTTGATTAATGATCAACCTTTCATGGAGCACACACCGTTTTCCTTTAGTCACCTAGCTGCTCAGCTGCTCATGCATTAGGCGTGTTACCGTGGCAGCCTGGGGCCAGAGGGAATATTCAGACGGCTGTCTCTTTCTTCTGTGTTAACAGGAAACTTCACCCAGAGCAGGAACCACTCGGTGTAGTTTTCCATCATATGAAAGAGAATTTTAAAGAAAAGAAAAGAAAGAAAATCTTGCGTAGAAAAAGATAGGTTTGCACTAGTAGATAAAAGATGAGAGCTGCTGCTTTACCTGCAGGCTGGGGAGGCTTAAAAAAGGTGATAGAGGACATGTTTCTTTAATTTTCAAAAGAATAAAATTACAACATTTAATTGGGAATTTTCAATATCACTTTGTTTAGTAAAGAGTCTTCAGTCTTATATGAAATTTGACAAAAACTCACACTGCCAATAGTGGTTGTTAGACCAGATGTATCTGCACACTGATCTGATGTGAGCTTTAATTTCCTCCACAGCTCAGTCCTTCATGAAGAGCGTCCTCAGCCCCATCTTCATGCTGAGCCTCATCACTATGTGTGTGACCCAGCTGCGCCTCATCTTCTACATGGGAGCCATGAACACCATCCTGGAGTCCCTGACGGAGGGTAACCTCGAGACAGGTCAGTAATCATCTTATTTACAGGTTCTACATACAAATGTAGAGGTTGCGTAAATTATTTTTTTTGTAGCCAGTTTGTAGTCTGAGCTGTATTGATCAATCACGTATAAGAAGGCTTTGGTGTATGCTGAAAAATCAGTCTGTAAGGAGAGCAAAAGCACACCGGCTCCATTCTGCAGTGATCTGATGATAATTTAGAGCCTGGCTCTACTGATGGTGCTTTTTGCGCTGTCAGCACCCATGTGCTCAGTTTCAGAGCACTTCCCATTGTGGCTAGGTTATCAAAGATATCTTCTGATTGGTCGTGACCAATGAGTCTGTGTTGATAGCTCTCTGTGCTTAAAGTTTTTTATTGAAGCTTTTATTGAAAGAAATATCTCCAAGAAAACATGAAAAGACCTGTGGCCACTTTCCTGCATGTCACTCCCTACTCACTTATTTCTGACTTTGTCGTCCGTCCTTTCTTTAAATGAAGGAAATAAAAAGCCCAAAAATAAACCTTAAAACTCTAACATCTGGCTTCACCAGAATTTCTGAGAATTAACAGGGTTTATTTTTTGCGTTGTGACACCTAACAAACCCTCTCTCAGCTGCTAAGCTAACCTGCCTTTTTGCTTGTTGTTCTTCTCTTCTCTTATTCTCTTTTCTTCTCTTTTCTTCTCTTCACTTCTCTTTTCTTCTCTTTTCTTTTCTTTTCTTCCCTACTCTTTTCTTGTCTTTTCTTGTCTTCTCTTCTCTTCTCTTCTCTTCTCTTCTCTTCTCTTCTCTTGCTTGCTTCATGCTGCCGTTTCAGTGGAGAAGATGGAAGTGGGTAAGAGACATACGGCTTACCTTACAAACATACATACCGCCTACACTTTCAGCCTTTCTTTTCAGCTGTCTGTGTTTTCTAATTTCTCCGTGCACCTAAACTCTTCACGACAATGATTAAAAAGCAGTGAAAACTAAAAATAACGGTGCATCTGTTCTGCCTCTTAGTGAGCGTCTACACGTCCATCTTCGGCGTGCTCCAGCTGCTGTGTCTGGTCACCTCTCCTGTGATTGGCTACGTCATGGACTGGAAGCTCAAAGACTGCGAGGATGAGAACGACAAGATTACCAAGAGGTGAGACTGCACACTCACATTTTGTGACATTTCTCAAAACATTTTAAGAATTGAAATAAATCAACAGAGTAACACTGTAAACACACTCAGAAGAGAGAGTGACAAGGACGCTTGAAAACATAAAAACAAAGCCTGACTTTATTTTATCCAATCAGGGAGCCTGGAGAGCCCAGACGCCCCGACAAACTGATCCAAAAGATCGTCAACGCCACCAGAGCCTTCATCTTCACTAACCTGCTTCTGGTTGGATTTGGAGTTGTATGCCTCGTTCCTAACCTGCCCCTCCAGGTACACCCAAAACACACACACACACACACACACACACACACACACACACACACAGGGTGGGAAACTACTTCATGTCATTTGAAGGGGATGCACCCTGCCATGTGCTCCTGCAGCCCCGAGTTAACACTGCAGTGGTAGAAAGAGACGCTGAGAGATGTACATGATGTACAAACAGGAGACTCACATGGCAATGCAGCTCACTCCATTTCTTGGTGCTATGGTGACACCTACTGGACAGATGAGGCGATGCAGATGTATTTCTCTGTATCTTGTTTAGTGTGTCTCGGTTGGATTGGATTCCCTTTTAAAATGAATGAAAAGTTGTTTTCCTCTTCTCCAGATCCTGTCCTTCATCCTGCACACTATCGTCAGAGGCTTCATCCACTCTGCAGTCGGAGGCCTCTATGCTGCTGTGTAAGTGTGTTTGACATGTTCACAAGAACAGCAGGACAACATAATTACACTGATCCACCACTAACTACAAATGCTGCATGGCCAAAAATACGAGGACACATAAAACATCACATCCATACAAGATAATCCAAGATCCGAGATAGAAATACTGGGAAGTTGTTAAAAGAAATAGATAGATGTACTTTATTGATCCTTAACTGGAACATTTTATGATTCAGCAGCAGGTTATCCAGACTTTGAATTGTAAGACTAAATGCACAAATATTAACATAATCAAATAAAAGAGTATAAATAACTCAGAACTGTTTCTCTATGTAATTAAGAGTGACAGCATACTGAGGGCCACAAGTTGCACAATCATGGATGTTTTGAAGAATGACCCACGGAGCACCACCTCAGCCTTGCTATGAAATCTGATTATATTTGACATGACATGTGTTTTGTCCTGTGCAGGTACCCATCCTCTCAGTTCGGCAGCCTGACAGGCATGCAGTCTCTGATCAGCGCTCTGTTCGCCCTGCTGCAGCAGCCTCTCTTCATGGCCATGGTGGGACCCCTGGAGAAAGACCCTCTATGGGTAAGATGAGACAAATAAAATAAATGCACATTGAACTTGAAACAGAATTACACTTTAACATATTTATAGTGATAACTTTATTTGCATAGCAACTTGAAAGCAGCAAAAGCACAAGAACTCAAACAACAACATAAAACCAACACAGCGTTAGAACCCCCCCCCCCCCCCCCCCCTCATTTGTAAATGAAGAATGTGTCTAAATGTCAGGTTGCACCTCTTTGTCTTTGTGACTTACTTAAATCTTCTTTTCTTCATCATATTAATTCCATCATTGTAAGCACTAGCTTTCCTTTTGACCGCCTTCCTGCCTGCAGCAATGATATAACCGCTAGCTCCTATAAGATTTGCATTAGCCCTCTAACACAGACTGTTTTCCTGCATGCACCAAAGCCTGCTGATACCTGATTGGTCAATACAGCTCAGAAAACAAATTTACTACACACAGAAAAAACAACAACATTTAATTTGCTGACAATGCAGACCGCTAGAACAGATTCTACTTTTTTATGTAGAGTCTGTGAATAGAGATAAATCACTGTGACTGGAGAGCGCTGAATATTAAACCAATAAATGATAAATGTAAAAGTATTCTGACGATGCTGAGAACGAGAGAGACGGACGATAAACCAAAACAGAACACTGTCCTGTTCTGATACTTTTGGTTAGCGTGTTCCTTTATCCAGCATTCGCCCCGACTTTCTGCAGCCGTGCACACAGCCATTGATTAAGTCTGTTTGTTGCCAGGTCGAGGCAACTTTAGACAAACTTACAGAATGTATGGATCCGTGTTTATGGATTGTTTTTAAAAAGGTTGCAGAGCCAAAAAAAAAAAAAACAAGGAGGTTTGCGGTGAGAGATAACAAAACAGGAGAGGGGGAGATGGCTTTGATATATGATATAGTTAGAATTACAATGTGAGCCATTTATTTTTGTGTGTATTGACCTTTTTTTGTAACTAATACACATTTAGACCCCAAAATATGTAAATAAGTAAAAATGACCCATGATTAAAAATACCTGAGTTCTGTTTGAGAAGCTGTTTTTTTATGTTGTGTTCTAACTCTTTTGTATTTCTTCAGGTGAACGTGGGCCTCTTGGCGCTGAGCATGCTGGGATTCTGCCTGCCCTTCTACCTGCTGTGCCACAGCCGCCACCTCCAGCGCCTGCGAGACGAGCGCGACGAGGACCCAAAGATCTATGTCAAGATGACCAGCGACAGCAAGCCAGAGGCCTTCGTCTAAACAGGAAAGGAGAAGACGATCTTTAAAAAAAAAAACACAGAGGACGAGCTACGGTGAAAAGAGAGACGGACACAGAAGAGAAGAAAAAAGAAGAGGTCCTTCTCTCTGTCGCTGAATCCAGACTACTCACTACCTACCTTTCTCAAAAATCACACTCACTCACCTCATTTAACTGCCAATTATGTGTGGTCTGACATGACTGCACACACCACTGTGACAAACAGCTTCACCCCCTCTGATACACTGTGAGAAAACACACACACACACACACACACTATGGAGAGGTCCCACTCCCTCTGTAAGCGGAGGAGAAACATGGACTCATGGAGGGAAAGAAGCAATGATGAACTTTAAAAAAAAACCTTGCTGAAAGTCTCCTCTTCACGTCCTCTCTTTACTTTTTTTTGTGTTTATGTTTCTGCTGTCACATTTGCCTCTGACTTTATGTAAAAAAACAAAACAAAAAAACAAAGATGTCAGCCAATGAGGAGCCACAGTTTGGAGAATTTGGAGGTGACAATGGTAAAAAAAAAAAAAAAAAAAAGCAGTGACAGTATTGTTGCTTTAAGAAGTCACCTCGGGCCATTGTAAGCAGCAGTTACCATGACAACTCTTCTCTCCGGTGTTGCCGGTTCAGGCGACGCAAGCTAGTTTTTCCGGATTCACACTCAAGAGTAGCAGCGTTGGACAAGTTATCTTTGCCTCCTCTCGTTACTCTAGGGCATTAACTGAGAAAGGTTCAACACACACACACACACATACACACACACACACACACACACACACACACACACACACACACACACAGCAGGATTGGTAGCATCAGTCCATTTTGAAAGACAGTTTGATGGCTTTTTAATCAGCACGCGGTGCAGATAAATTGCATCAAAAAGTCTGCAGTAGCTCTGTGTGTGTGTGTTACATAATGCACTATGAGATAAAACTGCATCCTGAGGTTTGAATACTGCATGATGCCAGCGACAGTGCTGGTCCTATTTTTACTGTTTCACGCAGTCACTAGTGCAGGAAAACACATGCTCAACTTGCCATGTCCTTCAATTTGCTCATGAATTCCCTTCTTGTGTTATACATTCTTAATCTGTTGTGTGGTTTTATTCAAACATATATTTACTTGCAATATGATCCCAGCTCTGTGGAAACGTGTTTAGTCTAGGAGGTGGACTGGACTAAGGTATTAGATCTAGTGTGTTTTTGTCAGGGTGGGAGTTTTTAGCGTACAGGAGGAACGTTATACTCACATGAGTTTTGGATTTGTTGTAGCAATAAGTGCTTCTGTGAGGTGCTGGGCAACATGTCGACAGTCGACACACAATCACACACAGACAGGCAAACATGGACATTTAACAGGCTGTAATCAGCAAGGTGCTAGACAAATTACAGAAATATGTTTTTTTGAATTTTACTTTAAGGTTCCCATGAAACTAAAAGATTCTTTAAGGAAAAAAAGGTAATTTAGGCTGTTTTCAAACAGGCTCCTGTGAAAAATGTTTTCAGACAGACTGCTCCTGAAATCTTCCTGAGATGGTTGTTGTCCCTCACAGAGAGAGGAAGAGGGAGGGGGGTCTTAGGAGGCAGGACAGGATGTAAAAAGAACAATGAAGACGAAGTCAGACGCTAAAATGAGAATATTTTCCTTTATATCAATGCTTCCTGTAGGACGACACAGTCACAATATCAACAAAAGAGCAGAGAAGAACATGCTGATGAAAATAATGAAGCAGCTTCATTTGAACCCTTTTCAGATTCAGATTTGTTTTTCATGCAGCTCCATTGGCTCCTTTTAATGACATAAAAAATCTGCTTGTAGTCCTTTTGGTAGTCTTCTGTTTTTAAAGGAAAATCAGAATCAAATATCTCTCTGTTAGCTGTTTCATGGGAACTTTAAAGGACAGTTTGTTTCACTTCAGACGTAAGAGCTGTTTTTTTAATTTTTTTAATGGATTCCAAAGAACCAATCAAGTAACCATTTTAAATTACTCTTTGCTGTTGGTTTCAGTTTTTGTGTTTTCCTCTGTACCCTCAAGTGAAACTACAACAGCCTCTCTGGGAAACTTGAATTCACCTCTAATAATAATCTGTATTTAACGTAAAGGGAGATTTAATTGAAGGTAGCAGGCTGCTAGAGATCCAAAACCTCGAGCTTCTGAGGACTCGACACAGATAATGAGATGAGAGTGTGTGTAGAGAGTAATACAGGGAGGTAATAATAACCGCTGACTCATTCAGCCTGCTGTCTTCAAACACACACCAGAGAAGCTCCTCAGATATTTTCTTACCTTGCAGAAAGGCACTTCCAAAGACAGCCATGACCCCTCAGAGTGCCTCTTTTCTGTGAATAGATGATGGGAGGGAGTGGATTTGGGCAGGATGTGGCGTACTTGTTCCTCTTTCCCTTCTATCTATCCACACACGTGTTGCTTTCATCTATCCATAAACACATCCTCAAGTGTTTACTGACCGAGCTGAGAGACGAGCCTCTGCTGCCCCAGTGAGTGACTTAAGAAATGAATGGCACATGATGCACTTTAGACCTCTAAAAAAAGGACCTCAGTCACGTATTTCTGTACGGCTTGCCCTCCCTGTAATTGTACGCTGGTGCATGATGCAAAGAATGTAGACTTTAGAGCTTCAGATGTAGATTTATAACTCGTAGAAAACCAGAAAGATGCTTTTATTTTTTTATATTCACAGAAACAAAAGATCTATCGCTTCATACGTCGCTATATATTTTGCCTTAGGGTGCACAGAAAGCATGGCAGAGGTTTGTCTCTCGGTTTGTCAGTAAGGGTGTACACAGCAGAACTGTAGTCTTCTTTATCTGTAACAGAGCAAAGAACATTGTGTGGAGGAAAAAAATTTGCAATTTTTAACTGTCCAGTGAGAAGATGTGTGAAGAAATCTACATTGTCATTTTGATTTTTTAACTCCAGAAGTGTATCTGACAGACAGCTGTGTATCACGTGTTACAAGGAATTAATCAGTTCAATTCAAAAAGCCAATTGTAACATGTCATATGTCAAAGTCTTGTCCGAGGACTCTGACCAATTTTTTGACCTTCCCTTTGGCACCAAACGAAAAATTGGTTTGTGCAAACTCACATCTACTTTCTTTGCAATTCTTTATTCAAACTTTAACACTGTTGTATCCCCAAAAGTAGAAAACTGGTTTAACAAGAACAGGTTTCAACAACAGTTTCCTCAACTAATGAAGGTCTGAGTCGTCTAGTTGTTTACCAGCTCTGCTTTTTGTGACGGATCTGAAGAACAAGTCCACACTTGAGTCTCATTTTTAGAGCAACAACTTTTCTCAAGGACCAGGAGCATTTTGAGCATTTCCATGGCAAAGTCCAGCTCTGTGTGTCAGCAGCTCTGTGTGACTTTAATCGTAGTCTATCTTAAACCTAATTTCTTGTTTAGGGATGAGTTTTACTTTTGTGATGTGTTGCACCTGCTAAGATTGTTCCAACATAGGCTGACAAATCTTTCACCTAGCTCCTAGTAGTTGTCATGTCCTCTTTAAAATGTGGTTGTCATAGTGATGGTTTTGAAAGGTGGGATCACTTGGAGGATGAGGAGGAGCAGATGGTTTTACCGGCTGTTTGTAATCAGCAGTGTGTTCTCAGATTACATCCCTCAGAAATGTTTGATGACTTTGTTTCTACTCCTGCTTAAATTTTACATGAGTGGAGATTATTTCATCCGCCCAATAATCTAGTACTGTTAAATTACCTTACGGTGTAGTTGAAGATTCCACCACTAGATGTCACTGTTGTTATTTGACACTAGTTATAGACTGCTCGTAGTTCATTCTTTGAGCTTCAAATATTGAATTAGTTTCAAAAGAAAGAGAGAAAACAAAATGAACAGAAACAAGGTGTTGGTTGTGTTCGTCGTCTTTGCCGCAGTAGTTGTAGAAAACCCTCTTAAAGAGCTTCAATGCAGAGTTTACACACCAGTTTTGTACTTCAGAGATGCAACAGTTTGAGTTTTTGCAAAGAAATGTACACTTTTTGTTTGACTTCATGCAACTTTATTCACATTTACCAATCTTGAAAACCCATGTTAACAATTCAAGCTTCATAGAGCGTACCTGGCAGTGTGCTGGTGTGTCTCTGGGACTATAAAGCATGTGCAGGTACACTCTGGTGCTCCAGCATCACTATGAATGTGGAAAAAAGATGGACGTGGATTCTTCATTTTTCAAAACTTCTCAGCACTTTCCCCCTCACTGCCGTACCTTAAATGTCTCAGAGTCAGCCGGTCCTCAGTGCCGTCACCTCACCTGCTACTGTATGATGAGAAGTCTATAGGTGTATTGATTGTGTTTTAAAGGTTGTGTGTGATGACAGGTAAAGGGGATATCAGCTGTTACACAGACGCCTTCCCTTTGGCACAAACCTTTTTGTATTTTTTTTCTACCTGCCATGCTCCATTTTAGTTTTACCGTCTTTTATGATTATACTTTTGTTTCATCATGATGTTTACGATGAATGTGTATCTTCATGTTCTTGTGTTTTATATTTGAATTTCTTTTGTCTTGTACCACAGTATAGCCGTTGTCAATTATATTTCAAGATTCAACTGAAAAAGAAAAAAAAGGCAGATCAATATATGAATCAAAATAAACAATAATAATTTGTATAAAGATGTGTCTTTTGATTTTAATGCTGTGAATGTGAATCATTCTGCACTTTTGTTATCTTTCAGAAAAAAACAGGTTTTGTTTTTAAATTCTGACTGGCACTGCTTTCCAGAGGTGTGGACTCGAGTCACAGATTTGATCACTTTGGACTCGACAAAATCATGACAGACTTGCAACTCGACTTGGACTTCAACACCAATGACTTGGGAGTTCACGTGGACTTGAGCCTAATGACTCGAAAATACTTGAGGTTTTAATGTTATTTTAGGTCCCATATATAATTTCTGCGATGCACAAAAAATGGACGGAATCACAGCGTTTTACAATGAAAATATAATCAACTGTGAACAGAATATCGTGGGATTTGCCTCAATGTTTTCACTGCTGGCATTTAATTTGGTGAAGAGAGCTAATGACTTGTTCAGGACTCGAAATTCAAAGGTTAGGACTTTTGACTTGACTTGGGACTTGCCTGTCTTGTGAATTGACTCGGGACTTGCAAAGCAATGACTTTGCCCCACCTCCGCTGCTTTCTCGAGCCCTTTGTCGTCACAAATATTAGTGGTTTACAGGGTGAGCTGTCTGTGTAAACCCAAACAGCTGAGATTTTAACCCCAACTTCACCTGGATTTCTTCCTGCAAGCCCCCTTGGAAATTTTCTATATGAAGTCTAAACAATATCAACATATTGTGAATGTGTCAAACTTAAGATAGCATTGATATGACAAAAAATATCATCACAGAGTCAGACTCTGTTGTTTTGTCTGACACTTCCCCATTGTTTTTTTTGTCTCATGTCCCACATCCTGAGATCATCCGTATGGGCGGACAGGTGAAGTCTTCTGCTTTGAGGGACCTGTGGAAGGAACCACACAAAGTTCTGAAGCTTTAAAAACAACAGTGGTACAGTTTTAGACAATCAAAAACTGAAGTTACCCAACATTGGATGCAGTACTTTTTGGTGCTTCGTGAATGGTAATATCTTATGTCAAATAATAACCGACAACGCCACCTGGGGGCTTGCACCCCAGGAAATACACAACTTAAAACTCCAAATGTAAATAATTAAGACACAGATTCGAACACTGATGAGGCAGGGACATGGTTTCAAAAGAATTTAAGGGATTTATTTGAAAAAAAACAGGAAATATGCAAACCAAGGTGGAATTAAGCTGTGGGGGAGAAAAAAAAATGGTTAAACAATATAATAATGCAAATACTAATAAGGACAATTAAGATATAATTTTTATTGATCACAGAATCTAAAATTTAAGTTGAGGTTTAAAACACTACCAATCCAGAAATAAACCAAAACTGAGCTTAACCCACTAGATAAGATGCATACTACACTGAGGAAGGTGTGGGGGTGCTACCACATACTCACCTTCTTGAAGTAAATCTCACAGCAATCCAAACTTCAGTGTCATCTATTTATGACCCACAGCTCATAACTCGCATGCAAAGTGTGGGGACCTCACCCGGGGTACCTAACCTCCCCAACTAAGTTGCTGAAAGAAAAACACAAATAATTAAGTAACAAAAACAAAATAAACAAGCAATTTCCAGTTGGTTGACGGCAAACTAAATAAACACTAAGTCAAAGTCATACAAAAACAGAACGATATGCACAAACCAAACAAAACTTAACAGGGACAATCAATGAGATAAAGGGACCAAAAAGAAAAGTACTTAAACTAAAGGCAAACACTACTAAAAAGGGCAAAACAGCAGCAGTTAAAGCCACCTAAAAGGAAAACAACTATTAATAAAAGTAAATCAATGTTTCAACTCAAAGCTAAAAATACTGAACCCACCTACTCACCACCATGGGGAATTAGTCAGGACTGATCTGGGGAGCAGAGAACCATGGAGCAACTATCACAGCTGCAGCAACAACCAAACAATGATTTCATTAACTATTAAAACAAACAAGTTAAACATTGCATCAAAGCTGTACGCACCAGCAGCAACACTAGACAGATGCCAGACAGCAGCAAAAGCACGAGCCATGTATTAGGCATCCAGGTGCCTTAAATTAGCTCACCTTATTAATGAGCCGGGGGAGGGGACAGGTGAGAGGCTGCAGTCAAGGGCTCCATGTTTGGTGTTGTCTACCACATATACAGTACAGACCAAAAGTTTGGACACACCTTCTCATTCAATGAGTGTCCTTTCTTTTCATGACTATTGACATTGTAGATTCACACTGAAGGCATCAAAACTATGAATTAACACATGTGGAAATATATACTTAACAAAAAAGTGTAAAACAACTGAAAATACGCCTTATATTCTAGTTTCTTCAAAGTAGCCACCTTTTGCTCTGATTACTGCTTTGCACACACTCTGCATTCTCTTGATGAGCTTCAAGAGGTAGTCACCTGAAATGGTTTTCACTTCACAGGTGTGCCCTGTCAGGTTCAATAAGTGGGATTTCTTGCCTTATAAATGGGGTTGGGACCATCAGTTGTGTTGTGCAGAAGTCAGGTGGATACACAGCTGATAGTCCCACTGAATAGACTGTTAGAATTTGTATTATGGCAAGAAAAAAGCAGCTAAGTAAAGAAAAACGAGTGGCCATCATTACTTTAAGAAATGAAGGTCAGTCAGTCCGAAAAATTGGGGAAACTTTGAAAGTGTCCCCAAGTGCAGTCGCAAAAACCATCAAACGCTACAAAGAAACTGGCTCACATGAGGACCGCCCCAGGAAAGGAAGACCAAGAGTCACCTCTGCTGCGGAGGATAAGTTCATCCGAGTCACCAGCCTCAGAAATCGCAGGTTAACAGCAGCTCAGATTAGAGACCAGGTCAATGCCACACAGAGTTCTAGCAGCAGACACATCTCTAGAACAACTGTTAAGAGGAGACTGTGTGAATCAGGCCTTCATGGTAGAATAGCTGCTAGGAAACCACTGCTAAGGACAGGCAACAAGCAGAAGAGACTTGTTTGGGCTAAAGAACACAAGGAATGGACATTAGACCAGTGGAAATCTGTGCTTTGGTCTGATGAGTCCAAATTTGAGATCTTTGGTTCCAACCACCGTGTCTTTGTGCGACGCAGAAAAGGTGAACGGATGGACTCTACATGCCTGGTTCCCACCGTGAAGCATGGAGGAGGAGGTGTGATGGTTTGGGGGTGCTTTGCTGGTGACACTGTTGGGGATTTATTCAAAATTGAAGGCATACTGAACCAGCATGGCTACCACAGCATCTTGCAGCGGCATGCTATTCCATCCGGTTTGCGTTTAGTTGGACCATCATTTATTTTTCAACAGGACAATGACCCCAAACACACCTCCAGGCTGTGTAAGGGCTATTTGACCAAGAAGGAGAGTGATGGGGTGCTGCGCCAGATGACCTGGCCTCCACAGTCACCGGACCTGAACCCAATCGAGATGGTTTGGGGTGAGCTGGACCGCAGAGTGAAGGCGAAAGGGCCAACAAGTGCTAAGCATCTCTGGGAACTCCTTCAAGACTGTTGGAAGACCATTTCAGGTGACTACCTCTTGAAGCTCATCAAGAGAATGCCAAGAGTGTGCAAAGCAGTAATCAAAGCAAAAGGTGGCTACTTTGAAGAAACTAGAATATAAGACATATTTTCAGTTGTTTCACACTTTTTTGTTAAGTATATAATTCCACATGTGTTAATTCATAGTTTTGATGCCTTCAGTGTGAATCTACAATTTTCATAGTCATGAAAATAAAGAAAACTCTTTGAATGAGAAGGTGTGTCCAAACTTTTGGTCTGTACTGTAGATTAAGACAAACAAGGGCCCCCTTCCTCCATTGGGGCCCTGGGTAGTCAGTCTCACCCACACCCATGGAAATGTCTCATAAACAGGTTGAACCTGAACCAGAGTCGTCGACAGGTTCTCTCCCTGCATTGGTTTGACCACACCTGGGCGTTTATGCACACACTGCTCAGTAGACTGAGAAGACAAGGAGATGCACTCAGTACATGAGACCCAATAATTGCACAATTTGATCACGAGTACACGATGTTCACAGGTTAAATAAAGGTCTCGGAAATATTAATGAATCTAATGACGAATTAAGTAAATGTGTAAAATGAAATTAACTAAATTTTGCTAATATTTTTATTCTTTCCACAAATTAAAGTCAAACTATCTTGTAAAATGAATCGATCAACATCAGTATGATGATCAAAAATATTACACACTCCTCAGTAGTGGCTGTACATAAGTTATTATATCAAATTTTTTGATCCTTGTCGATTTAAAAAAATAAAAATAAACTACAGTATTGCATTAAAAACTTGAACAAACAAAAATATACCCTGAAGATCTGACTTTATGGCTGTCCCTTAATATTTACAGTCTATGGGCTTCAGTCATATCCTTGCTTTCATACTCTACTATGATTTAACAGATTATATATTCTAATATTAAACTATGTGACCATTATTATTAACCGTTTATCTTCCTTTGATTCGCATTTTAAATATTTAATTTATCATTACTTTCACCTTAGTCAAATAAAATAGGTTCAAATGTACCATTGTAGGTTACGCAGTCTCAGACTTCTACTTTAATTAACTTTTCATTTTATTATCATTATGGCCCTTTCGCTGTTTTTATGAATATGCAGTGTCAACACTTTTATAAGTGCATGTATGTTGTAAACCTTGAGCTGTGCTTTCTTGTATAAAAAATGCTGTGCAAATAAAGTTGTGAGTAATTTTGGACAGGTTGGAAATTAAACGAGTTATTATATAAACAACCTCTTGTGGGAGTACTGTCATAAAGCAATAATCCCAGCATAAAAGTAACATTTGATTAGATAAATTTATGGTTTCCCAGTTGACTTGAACGTCTCATTGCAGTAAGGTAAGGCCTACCTGAAACTAAAGGTGGGAGTCTCCTCCTCCGTCGACGCCGCGCCCCTTCACACACACACGGCATCTTCCAGGAAGAAACCCCGGAGTGAGAGTCGTCCAGCAGCGGTGAATGAGCGGCATCTGTCAGCTGTAAAGAGGATCTTTAAGAAGTTTCTAGCTAACGGAGGAACAGTCAACATGATTATTAAGGAGTTGTGAGTACATTAACTTTCTTCTACCGGTTTAAAAATGTACTTAAACGCCGCTGAGCTAACGAGTTTCAACATCTCAGGTTGGTTGAACTCCATACAAAGTTGTTGCCATTTTAAATTCAACTTAGTGGTCAGCATAAATTAATTCGCGATACAGTGACTTGCCAACTATGTGTAAATTCAACAGTGTCGGCATCGATAAGTTTAAGTTAATATATTCAAAACATCGATTAACCTCCTCTTAAGGTTAAAGAATGGTTTCCCTGCCCGATAAGTAATTGCTGACAATTACTATGTAGTTTGCTGGAGGAGGACGGTAAGAGTGCGGCGAAACAACTTTAAAAGTTTAATTCCACATGAATTTATTCATTATGTGAGTTATTTATGTATGCCGAATTGGAGATTTCCACTGAAATGTTGTGAAAGCGTTTAGTTTTATCTTCAAATGGGCGTGTGCAGAAATATATATTGAAAGTAATCTGAAATTGCCAAATGTTTAAACGGAGTTCGGTGTGGTTGAGTTTGGGAAAGATCAGAGCAAATGTGCCTAAAATGACTTGATTGAAGGGATTAAATGAATGAAACCTTTTTACCTCTACATTCGTGTTACTCCTGAGACAGGTGCTTTTATGACTGGCATGTCATATGCACATCATTGCTTGAACAACATCCAGTAGCTGGCTGTCATCTGATCATGGTGCAAAGTGCATTCAAAGGATCAGTCATGTTTAATAAGCATGCTAAGAGGATCAACTCAAGGACCAAAAAAAATCCTACTTGTAAATTTAGGTAAACTGACTTATTTGTGGTTTGCAATGGGCAGAACTTGTAAACTGTTCAGGGTTTTTTTGGTTAGTGTAAGAGTCACTAACATCCAGTTTATACCTGGCCGGCTCCTCTGTCACGCTGATCTGTTCTTATGAAATATTCAGGCCCTGCTAGACTAACAACAGGTGGTGATTAATTGGCTGTTGTATCAAGGCTGAACTAGAGAGGGATACACAAAGACTGCACACATGCAAGGTTTCCACAGCTAGTACTAGGTTTATTTGGTCTCTCATCGCAGTTTTATAATTTCCTCTTCCTGTTATTTAGGTTCCTATGATAGACTGACACCATCAGAGATTTAACTACTGGTTATTATAACCCCCAAACTGTAATGAAATCAGTTCTTATTTCATGATGATGACATAGGCATCTTTTGTTTCATACAGAAAGTTCGCAAATGCTGCTTGGTTTTTAAACATTTGAAAAAAAAAAAAAAGTTCAGAGTCCCAAAGATTACTAAGTTGCTGTAGTACCTCTTTAATAAAGAAATATAGAAACCATGTAGGCCTATAAGCTAGCTATATCAATACAATTAAACTATCCCTGAGACTTAAAGGCTTTATATAAAATTTTTTGATCCAGCAGATGTCGCCCTTGAGCACCAGCATGAAACCAAAACTACTCGCGCTGCATTGTTGTGTTAGCATGCTAATGCTAGTGATCTTTATTATGCTCGTATCTTCACACTGCATGTAAATTTACCTGAAATGAGCGTGATCTAGAAACACAGTTAAGCAGTGAGTACAGTATGTTATTCTTCTTTTCTCTAGTCCCTCAATTAAACAACTTTTATACAGGAGGGGAGGAGTCAGCCGGCCGTCCGGGCGATGTAAACAAAGTGAAGATAGGACTCTGAAAACTCTGAAAACATCACAGACAGTGGGACTCGGGTGTTACACCCATTGTAGACAGTCATGACTCACAGAGTTATTTTCAGAGGATATACTTGATTTATATTATATTTAAGTGTGAAAAATCACATATAAAGCCTTTAACTTCACAGGTTCCCATTTCTTAAAACATTTTAATTATAGTTTGACACTTACAAACAGAGATGAACTTGCTTTTTATTGTGTTTATTTGTGAACATGGCGGCTGCCACTTGTCTCCACGTCTGTCTGGCATGTCAGCTGTGCAAGTACTCAAAAATGTAAATGATGCATTATACACATGACCAGTAGGGGGCAGTGCAGAGCCAGAGAGGATGCAACAGAAGACAAACATAGAAAAACTGATAAACCAAGTGTGTTATCATCCACATCTGTACGATGTGTTATTTTCTCTGCACAAAGACAAACATGTCTCAAAGAATATCATGGACTGATCAGTTCTATTTTAGTAGTTGTCGTGGAAACCTGCAAAACTAAACAGAAGCAAGATCAGTGTTTCAGCTCAACAAGCCTTCTAGCCGGCGAGTGTGACACCATGTCTCCAGGGTCTTTATGCCGGGGGAATACGCAGCTTCAGCAGAAGCATCGTTTTTTCTGTAACAGCCCAACACGGGCCATGTCATCTGCGTACTTCAATAAAGTGACTTTTTTGTCATTGTATGCAGAAAGTCACCAGTTAACACGGTCACTTATCAAACCAAAACACTGGTACCATTATGTTTCTCTCAAAAGATGGAGATGTTAGTAAAAGAGTGCAGACAGTGTTTTTGTCCACTGGTCATCATTCTGCGCTGATCTGATGTTACTATTGTTGTTGTGATGTTATTATTGATGTAGAAATTTAGTTTGTTCTAATCTTAGAATTAACAGTAACCTCCTCGAATGTCTCCATGTCTGTAGTTTACATCCCACACATCAGGTTGTTGTATAGAGCCTGAGCGCTTTGGTGTGTGGACTCTAGATGTGTCCTTCAGGGGCGACTGTGGCTCATTTGGTAGAGTAGGTTGTCTCTTCTTAACCAGAAAGTCGGGGGTTAGATCCTCAGCTCCTGCAGCCACATGTCTGATGTTAACCTTAAGTTGCTCGCACTGTGGTGTAAGAATATATATGAATGGGATTAGTTACTTCTGTACTGTTGGTCGCTTTGTATAGAAGCCTCTACCGTTAGTGTGTGAATAGGTGTGACCTGCGCTGTAAAAGTGCTTTGAGTAGTCGGAAGACTAAAAACCATTTACCATCCAGTAACATGCGTTGTGGAAAGTCCCTTATTTATACAACTACAGTTATGATACTGCAGGTTGGTACCAGAACGCAAGGTTAAACAGAAAGTATATCTCTGGCCTTATCTGTTTTCCTTTTTCTTTGCTCAACTTAATTAACATTCTTATTGTTTCATCTCTTCATAACCTAATGTATATCTTCTTATTTGTGTCTATTTTTTTCTTATAGCCGGATTGTCCTGCCCATATCAGTGGAGGAGGTAAGAACTCTAAACTTTTATCCTGTTAGAGGCGGTTAAAGATCTCTGACATTAATGTTGTATTATGTTTCAGATTTAGCTTAATAGCTTATATTTAGCTATCTTCTGTCCCTATCGCTGTGAGACTCTGAGATACAGAAACCAGATGTTTACATGTGAAATATTTATTTAACACGATTAAAATCAGTCTTACCAGAGATAACAACTTCACTGTGAACACTGATGCTAAATGCTGTCTGTCATGACTTTCATATTTATTATAGTAAAACCATTTTCGACTTCTCCCGTCAGTCTACTCTGCCCGAAATAGAAGAAGAACTCAACTCCATGTTTTTCCTGAGTACTCATCTCAAGTGAGAATGTTGGGTGCCCCAATGTGAAAGGGGCTTCTGTCCTGTTTACATCTGCTCCCCTGTAAGGTCGTGTCATGTAGTTGTAGTGTTTGAGATTAGTCGAGGTCCACAAATGCCGTAACTAAGCTCAGCCATCATCACGTCTTTGTACTTTTCATATTTGATTCCTCGATGGCGTTGTATTGTTGTCCCAGTCTGTGAATTCACAATCACATTTACATTCACATTCACATTTGCTGTTGTGGAAGCAAGGCACAGCGGGAGCTCCACATAGACACAGTGAGACTTGCACGCACACACTCACAACGCCAGGCTCCCCCCGCTGGTCTGCAGAAATCGTCTCTCCTCTGTAACGCCTCTTACTTCCTCTGAAGACGGTACAGAGGTGGGATCACTTCGTCCCCCCATTACTCCTCCCGGACTATCAGATTGGAGGTGAAATGTCACAGGGGCGTAAATATCGCGGCTTGAAACGGCAGTCTGAACAGGGTTATTTACATATTTTTGCCCTGTACAACATCAGGAAGATCAGACCTTACCTGTCAGAACACGCTACACAGCTCCTGCTACAGGCTCTTGTGACGCATCGACTATTGCAACTCTCTACTGGCAGGTCTTCCTGCATGCACTATCAAACCTCTGCAGATGATACAAAATGCAGCAGCACGACTGGTCTTCAACCTTCCTAAAAGAGCACATGTCACTCCGCTGTTCATCTCCTTACACTGGCTCCCAGTTACTGCTCGCATCAAATTTAGAACTCTGCTGCTCGCTTACAAAACAGCGACAAAAACAGCTCCTCCTTACTTTAACTCTCTCATCCAGGTCTACACTCCCTCCCGCCCACTACGCTCTGCCAATGAAAGGCGTCTGATCCAACCTTCACAACAGGGTCCTAAGTCTCTGACTAGACTCTTCTCCTCTGTCGCCCCCCGGTGGTGGAATGAACTTCCAAACTCCATTCGATCTGCAGAGTCCCTCTGCACCTTTAAGAAAAAGCTAAAGACCCAGCTCTTTCATGAATACCTACTAACTTAATGATGATGGTCTCCATATTATTGATGATGATGATGGTAATGATGATGGTTTTTGTTTGATAACGACGACTTATATTAACCTTCCTCTCTGCACTTGTGTATGAACACCTCACTTCTTCTGACCTAAATGCTGTTTGCTCCATACAACACCGTTCACTTGTTATTGTTCAGTTGCCGAACACAAAGTAGAAGCCAGTGCTTTACTAATCTATGTAATCACAGTTTGCTGTATGACCGGCTTTTCCTCTGATCCCTTTCAGTCTGGAGCTGCATTCTTGTGTAAGTTTGGAACAAACGTGTCACAGCCATAAGCTGAAGCAGAATTAAATCTGAATGAATTAGAGGTGGAGTGTGCAGTGGGTTAAATGACTCCACACTGTGAATGTGTGCTGCAGTCACTTTATTACAAGACCAGGTGTGGAAACTTGAATCTCAGATGGAAACATAGGTATGAAGGACGGAGAAATATAGTGGAAATATAAATGAAAAGAGCAAGTTTGAGATCAGTGTTCTATTCCCTCATTGTATATAGAGTGAGATGAGTTGTACGTTTTTAACTATCAGAAGCTTGCCCTCTCTACGTTGGGTCCCTGGGATGCCATCCCTCAACCAAAGAGCATTCAAACAGGCAGAAGACTTCTTAGTGGAAAACCTTTTTTTGGGTATGGATCATTATTTATGGTGCGACTAGGCATTTGAGATGCAAGAACGCAGTTTAAAGCAACAATCTGTAACTTTTCCACTTTAAAATAGTCATTTCAAGGTGGCTCTAAAAGCACAATAACGTTCAACAAGGAGAATCGTGTCCCGCCCATTGTTCACAGAGCGCCCCGCTCGCCTGTTTTCAGCACTATGTTACTTTGGCAGCGGCCTGAGGTCATCTCGCGAGAAGTGCGTACAGCTTTACAGAACTAGCTCACTCAGACGCCTCCAGCTACACAGCAGCCGGTTAGCCCGTCTCTGTGCTGTTAGATTCAATGGCTGAGGCGAAGAGACGGAAGATGACGGCGAGGGATGAAGCTAAGAAGGAAAAAAAAAGAACAAGTAACTGAACAAGAAGCAGATTGTACATCCCTGCAGATATGATTCATAATCAATTGCAATACATTAGGCTTTATCATTATGGGTGTCAGCGTTGTCTCATGTTCCGCAGATATACGGGGGTGCAGAAAGTAATTTAAAGTTATGTCTCAGGTTTGCATAAAATGCATTAAATAAATCCAGCTTGCCTTGTCAGTCGACATGTTTCTTTGGCTTCTCACAACGTCTTTGCCCCCCCCCCCCCCCCTCTTGATTGTCAACAGTAGGTTGTTAATGAGAGGTGTGTGTGTTTAACAACAGTACAGTTGAACTCAGAGACCTTTGGTGGTTGCCAAAGCACACCAAACCAAATTCCTTCATAATGTTGCTTTAAAGACGACCTGAAAGAGCAGTAGTTATCAGCAAATCTGCTAACAGACTCTGGTTCCACAGACACGTTGTTAAGCTGTACCAAGGATGTGTAGCTGCTTTCGTCTACTTCCTCAACCCAATATAGAGCGATTGATATTGATTCAGAAGGGCAGCGGATTTTAAAAGTCTTATCTTCGCCATCAGCTCTTGTGTTTGGTTGTCTAACTAACCAACTGTTAGGAGTTTTGGCTTTTACCTTATCTGTGTGACCGACTGATTGACTATCAAATAGGTCAAGCAAAATATAACTCAGACCTTTTGTTGTCTTTCAACCATCCCATGCTACTAACCCTACCTTTAACTGGTAAATGGGTTTGAGCTTGTATAGTGCTTTTCTAGTCTTCTGACTATTTAAAGCGCTTTTACACCGCAGGTCACACCTACACATTCACACACTGATGACAGAGGCTGCTGTGTAAAATGACCATCTGAAGTACCTAACCCCATTCATTCACATTCATCGACGCTGAGTAGCGTGAGCAACTTGGGTCTTGCCCAAGGACACATCGGACATGTTGCTGCAGGAGCTGGGGGATCGAACCCACACTCTATACCAACTGAGCCACAGCCACCCCAGCTTTAAAAATGTGTCCAAAACACATACAAAGAAATCCCAAAAGATAATTTATCAGACAATGATAGCTTCAACAATACTCTAGAGAGAGATTCTGTTGTTGCTTAGAGCGTCAAATTAAGAATTAAAGTTACACATGTGACTGAATATAACATAAGATTTGAATCAAGTGATGGTTGATCTTATTTTAAAGCTATAAAACCTTCACCTGCAGTCCACACCTCGTTTGTGTGACTGGATGGCATGATGTGTCAGTTGAAGCACTTTGTCTCACCTGTTGGGTCGAGGGGTTGATGTCCACCTCCAGTCAGGTTCAACCTGATATTGCTCACATATCATATTAAATGTCTTGTTCCAACCCTTAAACTTGTTAAGAAAAGGCCTGTGTTACGTCTTCCTGTCCTTGTCACTGAGAAAACAGACTGGTTATACATGACAGGTCACATTCCTGACCTCCTACTCACTCAGCATCTGCCGCTACCGAAACAGGTTAGCGGCCTGCGGCGGTGCTCTGAGGGCTCTGCTCCGAGACTCGTATCCAGCTAGACTACAGAAGAAGTCATATACTGAATAGTCTTATAGAAGAGACATGAGCCCTTCTGCACTGCATGCCTGAAAATTGCCCAACCTTGTAGAGACGGACTTCACTTTTATATTCAGTATCTGGACACCCCCAACTTTAGGCACTTATTTCTAACTGTCCCCTGGGGGTCTTGACTTATTTCCAGGTGAGTGGATGTGTGAACACAGCAAAGTACTGTAAAATCCAGAACACAGGTCTCACCGGTTTTTAAGTTACAGTCTGTTTTTGGGGGTCTGGAAAATTTTAAAGAACAGCTGCACCTTAGTCACTCACTGATTGGTCAGACTATCATTGGCTCGTTAAAGCTTGTTGTCGAGTTGACTCTTTGTTGCTCCTATTCACTGACGCACACATTAAAACACAAACACACCCACACACAACTGCTCCCTCCTGCTCCGCCTGCAGCGCACAAACACCTCTCCTCTCTCCAGCCTTTATTTTGATATAAGAAGCACAGTGTGGAATATTATCATGGATTTTTGAATGTCTGACAGCCCCGCACTGATATTTTAGCCCTATCTCATCTTGTAACCGAATAACAAAACTTACTTTTCATCTAAGTGATTATGATCAAAGATTTATTTTCAGCTCGTCAGCGTCTCATCTTCGTCTTCGTCATGGAGAAAACAGTTTTTTAATGAACATTTCTCCTCATATTATCTGTAATCTTCAAATGATTACCATCATTGTAACACATGAAAGTAGTTAAGTTAATTAATACAGCACATTTAAAATACAGGTTAGTGCTGTACAACACTCCACTCAAGGGTATGCTGGTGAGGTCCGCACCATGGCGTTTGACGTATAATCGTGAAGCACAACGAACCGATAAACAAATTGGTTGCCAACACTTTTAATAACCAGATTTGAATGATTTGTCGTTGCAGCCCTGTAGTTTAATCCGCCCTCCTGTGTGAAGATTTCCATTGTGTTCATCTAAGTCCACAACGTGCATCTATGTAGCTTTTCTTAGTTTTCACCATGTGGACTTTGTATTCCTGCTAGCTTCCTGCTAGCTACCTGTACGCTAGTTGAGCTCTCAGCATACAGTTACATTGAGAGTTGTGAAGTGCAGACCAACAACCTGTGAGTCTCTCTGCCCACCTCCTCTGGTCACTTGTTGTCTTTAATTAAGGAGTCTTTTTTAACAAACCAGCACTCCACAAGGTTTTGCTCACTAGTTCCTTGAAGAGAAGTCCCTGAACCTTTTAGTTCTGGGGGACCTTTGGTCGAAACGGGGCTATAAACACCTCACAGCAGGAGACTATCCCTGTGGGACAGAAGGGGGAAGGTGTCAGAAGGCAGCTCATGACTTAAAGGAACAACGCAGAAGTTGAGGAATAAGAAGGAGAGTCAGCAGTATCAACAAAAGAGAGAAGAACACTCTGGTCCTTGAAGCGGTCGGCTCCAGTTCCAGTCCGACCTGTGGCTTCTTTCCCACATGTCTCTCTCTGCCCGGTTTCTGACTCTGTCCACTGTCCTGTCTAAATAAAGGCAACAAAACAGAATGAAGCAGTTAGTCACATGCATGGAGGTCACATCAGTTGTGTGTGATCTGTCTATTGTTTTGTGCCTGTCATCAACCACTTCTGTTTGCTCACAGTGAATTTTCCTGAATACTTCCTGCTGCTTTCTCCCATCAGCTCATCCCGAATTCATGCAGAAAATTCACTCAGGTGCTGGCAGGAATACTGCGGGTCAAGTCAGAGCAAAAAAAATCTTCTTTTTGTGGTCACGTGTAGCTCACCCTCACATAAAGCATTTTTAACCAGGCTTTAATTTTGATTATTTGTGTCCATGTAAACATAGCTACAGTAAATACTGTTTTTTGGTAGTTGTTGATCCTTAAATGTTGTTTTTTTAATCCATTTTACACTAGGAAATGACCCTCTGTCCCTAAATCCTCAAATACACATATTGCTTGACTCATTTGGGTGCTGTGTGTGTGTGTGTGTGTGTGTGTGTGTGTGTGTGTGTGTGTGTGTGTGTGTGTGTGTGTGTGTGTGTGTGTGTGTGTGTGTGTGTGTGTGTGTGTGTGTGTGTGTGTGTGTGTGTGTGTGTGTGTGTGTGTGTGTGTGTGTGTGTGTGTGTGTGTGTGTGTGTGTGTGTGTGTGTGTGTGTGTGTGTGTGTGTGTGTGTGTGTGTGTGTGTGTGTGTGTGTGTGTGTGTGTGTGTGTGTGTGTGTGTGTGTGTGTGTGTGTGTGTGTGTGTGTGTGTGTGTGTGTGTGTGTGTGTGTGTGTGTGTGTGTGTGTGTGTGTGTGTGTGTGTGTGTGTGTGTGTGTGTGTGTGTGTGTGTGTGTGTGTGTGTGTGTGTGTGTGTAGTGGGAGTGTGTTGGCCTTCGCTGACAGAACCAGTGCTGTGAGTCACTCTTTCCAGTGTCACAGTACTTCTGCCTGACTCAGGAAGAGTTTGAACTTTGGGGGATGGAAGAAGAGGAAGAGGAAAAGTGAACAAAAGGCTTACTCTGTGGATTTTCTGATGCAGAAGTCTGTGTCTGTTGAGTGAAGGAAAACAGTTAACTCACGGTCATTTCTATGAATAGTTAACTGAGCTCACACCAGAATGCTTCTTAATAGGGGTCTTTGAACTTGTATTTCCATTCTGTGCTGCCCCATTTGAGCTTTATTCATGTTTATTTTCATCAGTAACAGCATGTGTACTTTACCCCGCATTAAGTAGCACTATGGTATATTCCACCATATACTGGTCGACCTGGTCGAACCGTTGTGATTCTGATGGAATAAATGCTTTTGATTAAATAAAACGCATATCTTCTTCCTCAGTCCGGTTTTTTTTGCGATGCCCTGCACCTACGTTATGTGCTTATAACTAACCCCTTTAAAACAAATAAAACAAAAATAAAAGTGAATTTTCAGCAAAATTCTGCCAACTTGCATTTTTCTTTCAGTGATCTAGTTCAACTGGAATAATTCCCCTCAGGTCTTTACTTCATTTAACATTGATTGATTGATTGATCTTAACCTGTGTTTGTTCAGATGGAAGCAGGCTCATATGAATCTAGAGATTTCAATGAATCTGTTAAAATCAAAGATGTTTGGTTAGCTCTCTGAAATGGGTGTGAAACATTGCTCCAAAGTGGAGACAGGAAGGGTAGGTAGAGCTTAAGTTTGTTTTGATCAGAAAAGCTGCTCTGAAAGTCAAATAGTTAGCCTTTAAGTCTGTTTAAATATGCTCTGTTTGCTTAATATTTGATTTAATTCAAAGATATTTTAGTGGATTCTTGTGCACGACTTTTGTAATCTTGTTGTCGATCCAACACAGAACTTATGGAAACACAAATTAAAAACTATTTTTGGTTTCCTGTGGAATTTTCTTTTTTTCAAATTTTAAATGTTCAAGTCAACGTGTCCTTGGTGCTTGTCACGTAGTGTGAAGAGAGTTCATCAGAATATTTTTCTTCTTCAGCCAGAGAGGGAAGATTACAAGGAAGGAGTCATTTCTTCCAAAAAATCTGAATTGATGATCTTATCCTGGATATATTTATTCAATCCCTCCATTTAAATGAATATGTGTTTTTTTGGTTGTGATATCTCATCACCAACACAAAGAGAAAAATTATACATTTATTCCATTTGCATTTAATCTGAACTCCCAGTAACACTGCTGTTTTTCTCCGTCCCCGCAGTACCAAGTGGGTCAGCTGTATGCAGTAGCAGAGGCCAGTAAGAACGAGACAGGTGGAGGTGAAGGTGTGGAGGTGATGAAGAACGAGCCCTATGAGAATCCTGGAGAGAAAGGACAGTACACGCACAAAATCTACCACCTGAAAAGGTAAGCTCATTAGCACTGCTGCAGCATGAACGTAATGAATACAAAGAGGTTATTTCATGTACACATTATAATGTTCTGTAGGCCGACCTTAGACCAAAGATTTTTATAGTCTACTATAAGTCATTTACACATTTTTTCAGCTGTTTTATTTTCATTTAGCCTTAGTTTTAGTCTTAAAGAGGACATATTATACCCCTTTTCCAACTTTTCAAACAGTCTCCTGTGGTCTAAATGAAACATCTGTGCTGTGCTTTGGTCAAAATATAACATGAATCAAGTTTGTGACCCTGAATAAACCAGCTCTCTCAGACAGCTCTGTTTTTGTGTGTGGCATTTTGACAAACTGCAAAAACTCTCTGAACATGATGGCAATCAAGCATTTAAACAGGAACAGCTCACACGGTTCAGAAGCTACAAAATTTTGAAAAATGTGCCCTATATTTCTGCCAGTTTTTTTGTGATTGTGCACGCTTGTGACCACTCTGTTTTCTCTATTTTTTAGTAAAATTCCAGTTTTTCTCAGCAAGTTAGCTCCTACAGGTTCACTTCTTGTTCACGAGAAGGCCTGGAATGCATATCCCTACTGTCGAACCAGTGAGTACCATCCGAGCAGCAACCACCGGGGTTAAAAAATGAAGCCAATGCAGAAGTGCAATAAAACTGAATTCACAAACGCAAACACATTCGATAATGTCCATTTTTACAGCACACATTAACATGTTTACAGCCTGGCACAAAAACATATTTAGGTCTCATTAGTTATAGTCTTCATGGGCACACATTGTACGGGGGGGTGAATTTTTTCATAAATCATTCAGTTTGATTTTATATAAAGTTAGGCGTGTGTCTGAGCTGATTGACAGGCGGGCCCGATGTAGCGCTTTGTCAGGAAGCTTAAAACCCGCCTCAGCTACAGCTCATAGCCTGTTGTTAGGTTGACTAAAAGTTAGGTTGAGAGGTTTTCCAACATGGCGACCAAAGCCCCCTGCAGTGACAGACATGTGACGCCACTCAGGCGTCGTCCATTAATATTAACAGTCTGTGATACTGAACATACACAGAACATTTCAAAGTAAGGGTCAGATCTCTGATTCTTGTGACAAATCAGATCATTTTTTGTATCCGTCTTAAAAGAAAATATATTTATTATCAAATATCTCAAACTGTACATTTTAACATCACTACAGAACAAAATGATCCCACACATTTATTAAGGTTTAATCTCTTTGAATGATATTTTTAAACACAAAGAATTGTAATCTGAGTATTGTTTAATAATTTCTCTCCTCCTTTTCCTCCTCCATCCATCACTGCCGACCTTTTCTTCTGAACAGTCCTCACGGTAAGAAAACAAACTATACAGCTGTGGGGGATTTTAAACGCCTTCTTTTAATACCAGATGTTGTTTTCTCAGGATTATGTGACATTTATTCATTTGTCTTTGGATGTTTATTTTACTGAAGAGTATTTCTCGTCATGAGTGTGTGCACGTTGTACTAAGAAAAAGAGAGTAAATAAAAATGGCATAAAGAACATTTTGGTTAGATAATAAATATGCAGGTAAAAGAAAAGAGGCATTGAACGGGGAAAAGAGGAAGTAACTGTTAATGTCTGAAAAGAGACTGAAGCTCCTTAAAGTGTTCCAGGATAGGTCCCCACACCTTTTTGAATATTTTGTTGCAGCCAGGGAACAAGTAGTGAATCTTTTCAAGGTCCAAACAGGACATGGTGTCCCTCATCCTCTGAGTGCCACTAAATGACAACATGGATTGTGCATCACCCCTATCTATTCACTGGCTCCCTGTTGATTTTAGAATTGATTTTAAGATTCTTTTAATTACTTTTAAGGCACAACATGGGCTGGTCTCTTCTTATATTTCTGAGCTTTTAACCCCTTATGAACCAATACGCAGTCTAAGATCCTCTGGCCCTACTGGCTGTTCCAAAGTCCAGGCTAAAAACTAAAGGGGACAGGGCCTTTGCTGTTAGAGCCCCCAGACTTTGGAACAGCCTGCCAGAGGAGATCAGATTTGTAGATTCAGCCCCTTGTTTTACATCCCTACTCAAGACATTCTTTTATAAAAATGCTTTTACTCTGTGATTTCGGTAATTGTTCTTATTTTTATTTTATTAGTCTGATTTTGTTGTCCGCTTGTTTACGCTCTGCCTGTTGCTTTAATTGTCTCTGCTTTTATTTTCTGTTGTAAAGCACTTTGTTACTTGTATAGAAAAGTGCTATACAAATTAAGTATTATTATTATTATCTGCTCTGTCTCAAGGTCAAACTTGATGCAACTGATGGTTCAACTTATGATATGGAAACACAAACACACCCTTAAAGTTTCCCCCACTCCGTGAAATTTGCTCTAATCCACAGGCTGATTGATGTCATGATCACATAGAAGTTTGCACGTGAAATCCTGTATAAATGCTGCAGCACAGTTACCACCAACTCTCAACAGACGGCAGTATTTTCTCTTTAACAGCGCTTGGCTGTTAGCACCACTGTTTGTGAATTTCTGACATGTTTTGCAATGAAGCGGATTTGAATAGGAAAAGTCTAATTTCGCTCACTGAAATACGAGCAAACAGATCCAGAGCACAAGGTTGGCCTGGCGTTGTTTAGGCTCATCTCTGGAGAAACGCTCGCAACTGAGGATCTGTATCTTCATTAAATTAGGGTTTGACGTATTTTGTGACAGTTTCTGTGTTGTACACATGAATATTCCTCTATTTTTAGTGAACCCCCAACCTTAAAGTTCAATCTCTGCCTGTGTTTCCCTCACATCAACAGCAGAAGGTTTATATCCTGCTCTCATTTATTTAGTATAGGGGAGCGCGTCTTATACCTGTCAGCTTGTTGTTCACTGCTGATAGGAGACCTGAGTTAAACAGATCTAGACCCTCATCAATAAGGATCGTATCAGATAGGAAAGCTTTGTACATATTCCATCTTTTTTCTTTTTTTCTTTTAAAGAAATCAAAACAGCAGTTAAGTGACTAGCAGGACTTCCCAAAGTTGAGTGCTTGAATGTGTGTTTTGTGTGTATTTTTCTGTGTCTAATGTATCTCTCTTATACCCACAGAATGACTACATGGGAGATCATTTTGAGATTAAGATCGAGACGTGGCACAAGCCTGACATGGGGGATACGGAAAACGTAAGTCATTAGATCTGGCAGAATAAACACCAGGCGTGATAGAAATATAACCACTATATACTGAAAGAATAAGACGCATTATTAGCAATAAAATCAAATCTAGTAAAGGAGCTGTTACTCAATGAAGGGTCCTCTGAAGTGTTTTTCAATATTTTCAACATTTTAAGTCTAAGACAGCACACGAAGAAGAAGTCATATCATGTACTTCTTCCTAATATCCTAATATCCCTGCCTTCAACTTTGAACTTTTATCATCTACATTTTGACACAAAGAGCAGGACACCAGAAACAACTGTTTAATGCTTTCTTCAAAGCCCCCGGACCCGATCTACAAAACTACCATTTGATGCTGCTCTTCCTTTTTCCTTGATCAGTGTGTTAGTTTTTGTGTAATTGTGTGACTTTAATTTCCTCTGTAATTGTGCGTTACACAGAATTGGGATTGGAACCCAATTTACAAGACATAACACGAAAGTAACTGCAGAAACTGTAGACAGTGAACTCCCAGATCCTGCAGGGTAAAAATGACTGTTATTGTCAAAGGCGTCTGGTAGACTCTGAAGAGATGTTGTACTGGCTGTTTCTGGTTTCTGAAAGAAAATCCTTCTCTTACATGAACGGCTAAAAAAAGATCTATTTTGATAACAGTGCAAAATCTAGAGCTGAATCTTAGCTGAATCTAGAGAGCTCACTGTTCACTATATCAGGGTCATGTTTCTTTATTTGTACCTGTAGGTGTATGAATATTGTGCTCTGTAATTGTGCACTTTAGTTAAACTTTGTTCAAACATTAGGGGGACAGATGGACAGTATTTGGTTGACTTAGTTTTCTGCTGTCCTATTACCTCTGAGAAACACAAAGTCTGGTATGCTTTCCTTGTTTTTACAAAGCCACTCACCTGATGGTTTGACTCTCCTGTGCTGCAGGTACACGGACTGGACGATGCCACATGGAGCACAGTGTCAGTAGACCACATTGACATCGCTGACAGAAGTGTCCTAAGTCAAAAGGTGAGGTTTAATGTTTTTATCACATCATGAAGAGTTTGAATAGCACATGCGTCTACTTATATCTAACCATCAATGCAAGGTTAATCAACAAAGGAATGGCAAAAATCTAAGGGTGTTTTCATACTTTTAGCTTGTTTGCTTTGTTCTGATTCAGATGATAAAATTATTCATTGTTGTATTTTTCCGTTGGGTCATTTGGCATTCATACTGTAAAGCGAGCAAAAGCAGACACACGCCATAACATCACAGCCCACTTTTCCCCGCTGCGTAGGTAAACAAATGCCATGCATACTAGTCGTACTTTGCATTATGGGACCCCTCCAAGACCCCAAGTAATGTAAGCTACTTTAAAGGTTTACGGTAATATGTGATTTTTCACACTTAAATATAATAGAAATCAAGTATATCCTCTGAAAATAACTCTGTGAGTCATGACTGTCTACAATGGGTGTAACACCCGAGTCCCACTGTCTGTGATGTTTTCAGAGTTTTCAGAGTCCTATCTTCACTTTGTTTACATCGCCCGGACGGCCGGCTGACTCCTCCCCTCCTGTATAAAAGTTGTTTAATTGAGGGACTAGAGAAAAGAAGAATAACATACTGTACTCACTGCTTAACTGTGTTTCTAGATCACGCTCATTTCCGGTAAATTTACATGCAGTGTGAAGATACGAGCATAATAAAGATCACTAGCATTAGCATGCTAACACAACAATGCAGCGTGAGTTGTTTTGGTTTCATGCTGGTGCTCAAGGGCGACATCTGCTGGATCAAAAAATCACATAGAAAGACTTTAAGTACAGACAAAATACATTGTGGGTTGATGCAGAGCAGTGAGGAGGTCAAATGTCTCATCAACATTTAAACTGATGAGCATCAGTGTTTCCCTCACATAGACGATACTCGGCCTGGCCGCCCAGATATATTTAGAGAGAGAGAGAGAGAAAGAGGTCCTTTGTCTGTACGTCATTGAGATGCAATAATTGTCTCTCACATCCTCCTGTCTGCTGTTTGTTTGTGAATGTATGTTTGTCTGGGTAGACTGATTTAAAAACTGATTTTCCCTCTGGGATAAATAAAGTGTTCTGAGTTAGAGTAAACCTGCTGCTGTCACTTCATATCTGTTGCATTCACTCTTCAGGACTACAAAGAAGAACAGGATCCAGCCAAATTCAAGTCGGAGAAGACGAAGAGGGGGCCTCTGAAACAGAACTGGAAGGTAGTCCACTCCCCTCACTGAGAATCAGCTGTCACCATCACTACACTGTGTAAACACCTGGACACTTTAATGCTGATCTCTTCTTCTGTTTGTTTGCAGAAAGAGCTGGCTAACGACCCCAGCTGTCCTCACATGTGTGCCTACAAGCTGGTCACCATTAAATTCAACTGGAAGCTGATCGGTAAAACTGTGGAGAACGCCATCCAGAAGGTATGAGATTTTTATAACGTTTAAAGAAAAATATTCAAAGACAATGAATTGTAGTTCCATTAGGGCCGGAACCTGCTGCAGCAGGGTCAACATGATTAACTCCATGCTGCTGGAACAGCCTTAATTTACATAATTCATGTTTTTTTAAGTTTGCAATTGACTGTTTTTTCTTAGTTGAATTATTGGACCATTTTTGTCGTTATTGGATAAGAAAGCTCAAGAGAGAGACAGGACAGTCTAGGCCTGTGAAGGCTGTTTCGTCATGAGCCTGGGATCCAGCCTGAAGATTTCTGCCTTTTTAATAAGCCAGTTTTTTTCTTAACAATGTAACTTTTGCTGCTTTGCTAAAGTGCTCATGATGGACTAAGCCAGGTCTTTGTAATATAGCAATGAGTAAGGTCTTTTACCTGCTCTTTTGTAATGTTAAAAAAAACAATGACTAAGGTCTAGTGACCTCCTGATTAATTACGAACCATCCAGACCGCTCAGGTCGTCTGGGACAGGTCTGCTCTCTGTCCCCAGAGTCAGAACCAAAACATGGAGAAGCAGCGTTCAGTTTCTATGCTCCTTATATCTGGAACAAACTCCCAGAGGTCTGCTGAAACTCTCAGCTCTTTTAAATCCAGGTTGAAGACACACCTGTTTACAGCTGCCTTTCATTAAACAATTTTTAAGATTTTAAACTTTTACTCTGTACTGTAAATTATTATTATTTTTTAACTCTTTTAATTTCTTTACTTTTATTTATTTTTTTAATTTCAATTAATTTCATTTGAATTTATTTTTATTTGAACATATGTTCAGATTTAATAATTTCAGTGATTTTTAAATGTTCTATTTTAATGTTTCTTTTCTTTCCTCTGTCATGATGATTTTGATGTCTTGTGTGAAGCACTTTGAATTGCCTTGTTGTTGAAATGTGCGACATAAATAAACTTGCCTTTACCTGCTTTTTTATAGTGTTTCGAGATAACACTTGTTATGAGTTGACGCTATACAAATAAAGATTGATTGATTTGAGATTGATGAAGCAAAGGGCCGAGGTTGGATTCAAACCCACGGCCTCTGTACGGAGGTCTATAGCCTCTGTACATGGGGCACATGATGCAACTGCTAGGCTATGTGTAGGCATTGAAAAGATGCATGCATATGCAAAACCTCTCCGTAAGTGATGAGAGGCATGCAAGTGGCAAGAAAAAGTTTTATTTAGCAGCAAAAGAAAAACGAGATTTCTGAAATTCACAGGCTTCATGTCTCCCCTCAGTGCCCACGTTGGGCTTTCCCTGGTCATAGTCTGGACACGTCCCTGAGCCAAAGGCCCATATATGAAAATGATTTAGCTTAAAATTCAAACACCACAATGACTGGACATTTACTTCAGATTCACTTTAAGTTTCTCACATAACTGTCTTCTCTCTTTTCCTCTCCCTCTGTTCCACGGTGGTGTTGACATGCTGTCTCTCTCGTTCTCTCTGTTCAGGCGGAGAAACGCTTGTTCACCAACTTCCACAGACAGCTGTTCTGCTGGATCGACAGGTGGATCGATCTGTCCATGGACGACATCCGACGCATGGAGGAGGAGACACAGAAGGAGCTGGATGAGGTGAGTGTAATTTCCACCACGTCACCACAAGGGGGAGCTCTTCTCACCTTGTGAACACCTTCATCAGTCCAGACTACAGACTGACAGCATCCTCATTCTATTTTTTTTTTTTTGGAAAAGCATAAACCTTTTAGATTTAAATTATTTTATTTTATTTATCAAGGGTTTTAATCTTTGAGTTACATCAACATCTTAGGAAGGTGACTTTATTACTTCAACAAATCCCCTTATCCTGTTAAATACAGGAAACCTTCATAAACAATATCAACATGACTCATAAACACAAACAGTTACTGCTTAGAGACGCTCGATTATTTAGGTTAATAAAGACCTGTGACAACCTTTTATATTGACAGAACAGGAAAATATTTAAAGTGATGCTCTTCATTTTGATAGTGACAGAGCTCATTTAAATATTTGAGTAAGAGTCAAATCCTGTGATAAAAAAAAGAACACTTTTATATTAGAAATGTGTAGTTATTGTTTTTTAATGCAGATATTTAAAGCTTGTAGCCGTTTCATGGCATTAGCTCTTTAAATGTATTCTGTATACTCCAGTCATCAGTGATTAATTTTTAATTTGTGACCGCAACATCTGTAACATCTGCAAAAACAGCCAGACTTACCAGATTCTTACATTTTTAAAAATAATTTACCTTTAAATTTCTTGTTGTTGTTAATTTCTTGAATGAAGCTTAGAAAAGGCTTCAGTATTTTTAATAAAATGTATATATATATATATATATATGTATTTACAGTTTACTTCATTTTATTTAATCAGGGACAGCTTGTTGAGATCAAATCTCAGTGTCCTGTCTAAGTAACTTTAGCGTTACATGTTTTTGCTTGAACACAGATATTGATGTTCACATTATTTAGTGTTGCTGTGGCAGTGTGAGAAGAAACAAATCTTAAATTCAAATAACATTGTAGCCATTTTCAGTATGTAGGTAGTTCACGTTTTAAGTTCTCTGAACAGGCTCAACAGTTGATATGAAGCATGTGGTCAACATCACACCTTTCTATCACTCTGTGTAGTCCTGACCCTGTCGATGTCAATAAAACTTAAAGAGCCCATATTATGCCCTTTTTGGGGTTTGTATATTTAATCTATGTACCTACTTTTGTACGTTCACAATAGCTAAAGTTCTAAAAAAAGTGTCTGTTTTCATGTACTGCTCCTCCTTGCTCCCTCTACGTTCTGAGTCTGTCAGCTACACTCTGCTGAGCCCACACTGCAGAGTCCCACGTGGGCCAAGTCTGCTCTGATTGGTCTGCCGATCCGCTCTGTCGTTATTGGTCAGTTGCTCAGCACGCGTCTTGGAAATTTCAACATGAGCTGCTGGGCTTGCCACAACGAGCCAATGGACTTAGATCAGTGATCTCACACTGACAAGACGTCACACTGACAATTTTTTATCAAAGGGGGCTAGAACCGAGCGTTACATGCAGCTAATGCTACAGCTAACAGGAGGAGGTAGGAGAAGCCGTGTTTCCGTGGACTTTGAATTTTTGCACATAGATGTGCCTAAACATGCACAGGACACTTGGAAAACACACTAAAGAGCATATAAAACCAGAAAAAGAAGAATATGGGACCTTTAATCTCATGTTTTGGTCGGCTATGTAATGTAAAGTAATGAGTAACGACGAGTCCTATTAAATGTCTGGAACTGTAACGGCTTTGTTGTATCAGAAAAGTAACTATTAGCTACGGCTACTAGTGGTGTTACAGTAACGTGTTCCTCCAAACACTAAGACACAACTTACACACAGCTGCTGACACAGCACAGTGGCCTCCAAAAAACCCTGTCGATGAACAGCCAATCAAAACTGTCGTCCACAAACTGGTGGGCGACATCACGGTGGCTACATCAAATTCTTACACTCAGTCTGGGGGTCGGCAGCAATATGTTCCCTTTGTGTTCAGAATATTTCACTTCATGTTTGTGCACCAAAATCGAAGCTTGTGTGAAATAAGAGAAATCATTTTAACTAACATGCACCTCTCCACGTCACAGATGAGGAAGACTGGGGAAATTAGAGGCACGTGTCTTGACGATAAATGATGGCAGCTGAACACAGTGGGTATCAATACCTCGATTAACATTCATGAATCTTAACTGGATGAATCATCACTTTTATTTAAATAGTTTCTTGTTTTTCTCGTCTGATCAGGAGGATTTGACTTCATCAGCAGGCTCAGACTCCTCTCCTCTCTCACTGGACCAACGACAGCTTTATGGGCGTAATCAGTAACCCCACACTTACATTCTGAAGAATCTGCTCTTAATAAGAGCTCATCGTTGTGTGTATTCATGTACTACATTTAAATACAACCACACCAGCTGTTAGTGTTTTTTAAGAGACAAGAGTGGAAGTTGGGGATCAGTTTTGAATTTGTCTTGATTATGCTCATGGGACCTTGTACATTTAAACTCAGGTGTGGGTCGTCTTTGAAAGAACATTTCTCATAACTGTTCGAAGCAGTTTCATGGTATTTTCTCTTTCAATGTCTTCTGTATCCTCCAGACTTCAGTGATTCATTGTTAATGTGTGACTGTCAACATCTGCAAAAAAATCCAGATTTACCAGATTCTTAGATTTGTTCATAATTTACCAGATTAGAAAAATGTCTTCAATGCTCAGTTTCCTGAGCGCACACCTCTTCTGTTAGTCTCAGTTCCTGCACCCCCCTGTTGCTGAAGGTTTCTACAAGTTATTTAATTCATTTCATTAGGCTTAAGTACGGTGGCCCTGAAGGTCAACTGCAAAAACATTTCAGTTTTGCGTTTCATGATTTTATTTTTGAAAAGTTTTTTGCTTTTCACAAAATGTTCTGCATTTTCTGAAATTGTGTTGCTCGTTTTTTGCGTTTCACTAAATATTTGTGCTTTACATTTATTATTTCAGTGAAATTGTTGATGCAGTTGACCTCCAGGGCCACCGTACTTAAAGCCTCATGATTTATTTACAACTACTAAAACAGACTCTATCACAGAGATTTGTTATATGTTTACAATATCCTGGTAATCTTTGTCTGACTCCCCTGATGAAGCTCTTCCGTCTCATTAACTGTTGAAAAACGTCATTCTAAGTTTATCCTTTGTTTAATGTAGTAACCTGGATGTAATGTAAGGACCTTTATCTGCATATTAAAGACAATGGATGTGTTCCTTACTTCTTGTCCTTTTATGAATGTTTTTTTAAACTGAAAATAAATTATAAATATAAATCTTATATGAAGTGAAAATTACGAGATTTAAATAGTAATAACTACTCGAACCAATTTAATTGTGATTTTATCAACAATTTGGATTCAAATCAGAACGCTCGAGTGTCAAATTGTGATATAAAAAGTTTCAAGAATGAGATAAAAAGTCTAAAGTAAGTGAAAGTTATTATGATATAAAATGTTTAAAGTGATACAGTAAGTCAGCATTATGATCTAAAGGTATTTGAATTTAAGAAGTAGTAATTATGATGCTGAGGGCCTGATTCACTAAGAATCAATAACAGCTGCTAATATCTCTAAAAACAGCAGATCATGTGCTCCCTTTATCTACTCTGTGTGATGGTTTAATTCATAAAGCATATCGCTCTAATGATACCCCGGTACCAAGAAGTGTCTGAATGTGGAGAGAAGCTATCTCTTGGATTATTACTGCTTTTTTTCTAATACTACTGAGTGAGAGATCTATAAAAACAATTGATGAATTATGATCCTGAATGGAGAATCATTACATATGAGTTGAAATATCGGATGATAAATTGCTGTGATTAAGAGTTGTGACTGAGACACTTTTTGTCATTGTGAGCTTTAGTGTGTCTCTGAGCTTCACACACGAACACAGATAGAAACATGTGAACATGAAGATGACAGATCACACAGTGTTTCCACATTATCTCTGCTTATTGATCGGGGAAACGTCATGTTGACTGACAGCTGCAGGGTGAACACAGAGGAGAAGTGTGTGATCAGTCCACCAGAGGGCAGCAGAGACAAACACAGACAACAACAAAACCCGGAATTGTTCTGATAGATTTACTTCACCAGGTGCAGAACAAAGGTTGTGCTTCTTATTTCCATGATATTCAGAATAATGCTGAGGGTGTCTATCTGTGGATTTAATTCTCTCTAGGTCATTTATTCTCATATTCTCTTATTTGACAGAAATTTAGAAATGTTATTTTCTGCAAAATAATGAAGATAATCAGGTTTGCAGGGTCGTCCTTTAAATCAACACCTCAAACATCTCTATGTGAAGAGATTCATTCAGTTTTGTTTTTATATTCGACGGTTTTAATCTCTGTATCTGAATATCATATGTGAAGTAAGCTAGTATTGTAGTCAGGACCACACTAACCGAGACCCAGAAATACCCGAGACCAGAGTGCCCTGAGAATGAGACCAGACCAAGACATTTAGGGATTGAGACCGAGTCAAGACCAAGACCAAGGCAGGCCATAAATATCACTGAAAAATCATCATCTTGTGTGCAGCGGGCGTGTCACTCACTTAGACTGTAACATGGGGAAGGTTGAGGCCGTAGCTGGGGGATAAAAATCAGATAATGAATGAATTGAAGTCATTTGTTTATTTTTAATAAGAAGCCTTTTCCTTCTACTCAAAGTAATGACAGTGGTGGTCTTGATTTAAAATCCGGAGTCGACCCAGTCTGAGACCGAGACAATACAGAGATTCAGACTCAGAAAACTTAATTTACCCCAGAAGACAATTTGGTTTTAACAGTGAACCATACAGACCATACTTATATTTACAAACAGACAGCAGACAGGAGTATGTCAGAGACAATCAATAAATCATTACGTTGACAAAGACGATCCCTCGTGTGACCCCTAACTAACGACATTGACGACTAAATTGTCCATCCAGAATGCTGCTGCTCAAATCCTCTCCAGGTCAAACAAACCGCCTCACATCACTCCTGTACTGAAATCTCTTCACTGGCTCCCTGTGGCTTGTAGGATTCAGTTTGTAATGCTCACCCCTCACTTTTAGAGGTGAGGCCCAAGCATATATGTCAGAACTCATTCAGCCGTATTCACAAACTTGTTCATGTCCAACCCCCTACACCTACTCTCTGTCCTACAGACACATTTTAAGACTCGTGGTGATCGTACAAATCCTTTGTTTGTCCCTGCCCATCTCGATACTTTCTTCTGACTCTGTTGAGTCTTATCAATGTTGTTTCTATGTTTAGCCCTGTGGGTAGTCATGTAGTGATTCATTTAGATTTTATTGTGCTATTGTTTTAGTGTCGCTCTATGATCTACTTGTTTGTTCCTGTTTTTATTTTATGTATGTTGGATTTTGTTGATGTAAAGCACTTTGGGATCTTTGTCTGTGAATATTGCTAAATAAATAAAGTTGTCTTTCTTACTTAAAAAAAAACATTGAAACATTAGCAAAAGTGTGAGCTTAAATTCTGACAACACATCAACACACAACAGGACTATGATTTAACCTTTTTACATCTCATTTGGAGCTGTGTCATTGACTCTATCACGCACAGAGTGGAACACATTATATTTTTCCATTTTCGTCTCATGAGTTACATTAAATATTAAAACATCACAGGAAGGAGAGGATGGGAAAATGGACATAATTAATTAAAGTTTTAAATAAATTATGAAAAGTCATGGAGGTCCATCCATCTTATCTCATTCTCTCCTTTTATTTCATTTTCATCTAACACATCTCATCTATTCTTAGAAACAAACTCTGATGATTTGAGGAGGCTTGGCTCTGCAGGAAAATCTTCCTCTTTGACCTCTAAGAGCAGAAACACTCCACGAGATGTGCTCAGAGGTCCTTTTTTTTTTCTGTCAAGCAACTGTCTCCTTTGAGCTGTTCCTTTACTTTCACATGCCACTCTCAGAACTCTTATCTTCTAAATGGCTGAAAAAGAAAAATGTCCCTCACGCACACCTTGAATAAAACACAAAGGTCGTCTTAAAGTGACATCACGTTTTTTGGTCTGTTGGTGTCTGACCTCAAGTTGTCTGCAGACTCTTATCTGTCCCAGCTACAGGACAGGAACAAAAGAAACAGGACTCACGGAGCCTCCTTACAAAGGCTGTTACCATGACAACAGTGGATGTCAGATGTGTTGTATAGTGATGGATGTTGTGATAAATAATGTGTGAAGAATATTGGACAGACTTATAATATGTTGTGTATGTCAACTCATGGTCAGCCAACTTTTTTATCACTTTTTTTTTGGAGCGTTTTCAATTCAAAAGAGTGATTTATAAAACTTTGTAATCAAAAGGCATGACATTTATGAACTCAAAGGATGAACGCTATATGGGTCAAACTATTAATATTAAAGTTTAGTGACATTACATTCAGTTGTAGGGCATTCTCTTTGCTCTAATATTTTCAGAGACCATGAGACAGGAAAACTTTGAACAGAACCAGACTCATAGAGAGACTACACATCATGTGAGACTGGATGGACATTCAGGCCACTCTAAGCCTATAGCAGCATAACTAAGCCAGCCCTAAATATAAGCTTTATCAAAAAGGAGCCTACTCTTAAAGGTAGTGAAGGTGTCTGCCTCCTGGATCCTTACTCGTAGATGATTCCAAAGGACAGGGGCCTGAAAACTAAAAACCCTACCCCCCATACTACTGGGTGGTATGTACGTTGGAGGTGTCATTTTTCTTGAAGGGGAATACGGCAATCTCAGCTTTTTAAGATAAGATGGTGCCTGACCATTAAGAGTCGATATGTAAGGGAGAACGATTTGATATGGAGCAGGTGCAGAGAAGCAAATATGGGAGGGATATACTCTGTTTTCCAGAGATCTGTGAGAAGTTTTGAAAAATGATCTTTTGTAGAGAACAGTTAGCTGTTACCACAATGTCAAACTTTCCCAGAACTTCACCAAGTAATAAAAGTACAAAATGTTAATCAAAGTTTAGCTGCACAAGCTTGTTTAGAAGAGAATCATACTGTCACACCCCCTCTCCTGTGTTTGTAACTGACCTTTCATTTGGAGTGTGTGAGAGTGTAGTGAGTGGCTGTATCCGAATTGCCAAGTCGGCAAGTAGTCAGTACCTACTATCCGTACTGTATACTGTTTAGTATCTACTATTCAGTAGGCGCGCACAGTAGGCAGATATTTGTCCCTACTTCATCTGATTCATTCAGTATGGAAGTGACGTCATTTACGTTTCCCGAACCGGCCGTATTCACCTGTTTTTTTTTGTTTAGCTTTATTCAAGAAGAGAAATGCGCATACAGTCAGGTAATATAATAATCGTTTGTTTTGATTTGGAGGCGGACGTTACGTGACGATTTACGCTTAATTTTGCACTGCATTGTGGGTAAAATACAATTCATTTCCTGAAAGCACGCATCCGATCCATAAGCATGAAACCCGGAAGTTAGTATCCATACTGAAATGTTCAGTATACTGAGGTGGATCCAAAAAATGCATACTGAATGACCACGAAAGTTCAGTATACTGAAACTCCATACTGAAAAGTACGTACTGCCTACTGAACTGTGGATATTCAGAAAGGGCCTGGCTGTATCCGAATTGCCAAGTACCTACTCAATCTGTCAGTAGGCAGTAGACAGTACCTACTATCCGTGCTGTATACTGTTTAGTACCTACTATTCAGTAGGCGCGCACAGTAGGCAGATATTTGTTCCTACTTCATCTGATTCATTCAGTAAGGAAGTGACGTCATTTACGTTTCCCGAACCGGCTGCATCCACCCATTTTTTTTTTTGTGTTTTTTTTGTTTAGCTTTATTCAAGAAGAGAAATGCGCATATACAGTCAGGTAAAAAAAAACAATATCACAATGTAAATCAAGTAAAAGACAGATTAAATAACATACAGTAGGCTACATAAAGGAAGGTACAAATGAAAGACAGTAATATACAGAATATAAAATAAACCAATAAAGACACATTTAAATAGTGAAATCATTATTTAAATAGAGGGGGAAAGGTTTTATAATAATGCAGATATTTGTTATATTTTCTGTTGTTAATTTAAAGTAGCGATTTCAGTCGGGACTTTAACTCTAGATTAAAAATTGATTCTATTAATCCACGCTCGTTTGTTTTGATTTGGAGGCGCACATGACGTGATGATTTACGTTTAATTTCGCACTGCATTGTGGGTGATAAAATACAATTAATTTCCTGAAAGCACGCATCCGATCCATACTGCATGAAACCCGGAAGTTAGTATCCATACTGAAATGTTCAGTATACTGAGGTGGACCCAAAAAATGCATACTGAATGACCACGAAAGTTCAGTTTACTGAAACTCCATACTGAATAGTACGTACTGCCTACTGAACTGTGACAATTCGGAAAGGGCCCCTGGCTGTATCCGAATTGCCAAGTACCTACTCAATCTGTCAGTAGGCAGTACCTACTATCCGTGCTGTATACTGTTTAGTACCTACTATTCAGTAGGCGCGCACAGTAGGCAGATATTTGTTCCTACTTCATCTGATTCATTCAGTAAGGAAGTGACGTCATTTACGTTTCCCGAACCGGCTGCATCCACCCATTTTTTTTTAATTTTTTTTTAGCTTTATTCAAGAAGAGTAATGCTCATATACAGTCAGGTAAAAAAAAAAAAAACATATCACAATGTAAATCAAGTAAAAGACAGATTAAATAACTAAATAACATACAGTAGCCTTCATGAAGAAAAGTACAAATGAAAGACAGTAATATACAGAATATAAAATAAAATAAACAAATAAAAACGCATTTAAATAGTGAAATCATTATTTAAATAGAAGGGGAAAGGTTTTATAATAATGCAGACATTTGTTTTTGTTCTGGCCTAAGCAAGGAGCTGTAGGTCACCTTGTAGCCACTAGGGGGTGCTACATTTGTTGTTGTGTTTTTGGACCTCATGGCTCACTGTAGGAGGCCATTTTGGGTTTCTCATTCATTGATAAGAGCACGTTGTGGACACTTGCCTTATGAAGGATCTAAATCCATCCTGGACTAAGAAGGAACTGTATAATCATTGTCTGTGAGTAAAGTGTGATTAAGATGTTTCTTTTTGCAACCATGCTTTCATTTTATGCAGATGGCTATGTTAGACCATGATTTTGTGTTCTGCAGTATACCTTGTTCACTAAGTGATAGTTTTCAGTCAGATATATTTTCAGTCACATACTGTTAATTTGATTGACATTGACAAGCATGTTATACCACACAGATATGTTTATTGATCATGTGTATCATAACTGATTGTTTCTTTTTACTTTATTACAGTTTTACTCCATTTTGCATTCTGTCAATGAATAACGGTGGCACGCAAATAAATCAACATTTATTGACTACGGAATGTGGAAGGAGTTATCTGTCTGTCTAGCTGAGGAAGGGGACTCTTTAACGAGGGCGGAACAGTAAACAGACTTTACAATGATTTCAACCTTGGTGGATAACAGATCAGTATGGCTCACCCCCTAGATCTTCGAAAGACAAGATGTCAGCTGCAGAAAGAGAAGGCCATGAGACCAGATCAGTCTGCTCAGGCTCAACAAAACACTCTGGTAAGTCTGCAACAAGCTTGGCTGCGGTAAGAGCACGGGCCAAAGCTGAAGCAGCATATACCAGAGCATCCTACGCACAAAGGGAAATTGAAATGAAAGTAAAAAGGGCTCAACTAAAGGTAGAGGAGACACGTCTTGAAGCAACACTGGAAGCAATCCAGCAGGAGAAAGAGGCAGAGGCAGCTTTCGCTGAAGCTACAATATTCAAAGCTGCTGTGGAAATACCAGAAATAGGGGAGCTGCCTCAAATTCATCACATTGATAAAGGCCTTTCATATCGATCAGCTGAGAGGACTGAAAGGTACGTTGAACACCAGTATGCCTTCATAAACGCTAATCAGCCATTAGCACCCCAATACAGTCCACATCCTAATGCTGAAGTTAACTTGGCTCGCCCAGAAGAGGCTAATCACAAGCAACATAGTGACTCTTCCTCACATCACATACCTATGTATAACCAACATGTGGGGCGGCACTCATCTCTATACGCCCCATCTCCTATCGAAGCAACCTCTACAAAGAGATGTCCACAAGTTAGTTTCGAGCCTAAAAGGGAAGGCGAAGGGAGCACGCCATTGGCTGGATTAATGGTTAAAAGCTCATGGCACCCAGAGACAATACAGAAGATAACGACCAGCTACGTACAGGAGCAGCCAATGAGCCTGCTGAGCCACGTTCCAATGTTACAGATCTAGCTAAGTTTTTAGCTCGCCGTGACCGTCTTACAGCCGGACTCACGAAATTCAACGATAGACTGGAGAATTATTGGGCATGGAAGTCCACATTCCAATGCAATAGAAGATCTGGACTTGAAACCGAGTGAAGAACTAGACCTGCTTGTTAAGTGGCTCGGACCGGAGTCTGCTGAACATGTGAGGAGGGTGAGGTCAGTTCACATCAGACACCCTGCTGCAGCCCTTAGTATGGTCTGGGAGAGGTTAGAGGAGTGTTATGGATCTGAGAGAGTTAGGTGATCTGCTCTTTGAAGTGGAAGCAGCCAAAGAGGAGGGTTACTTACCAGCACTGTCCTACCTAGGTACAGCACGTGGCATTCACCCTATCTTGGAGAAACTACCATTCAGCCTTCAGGAAAAATGGATGGGACATGGTACAAACAACAAAACCACATAACCTTCCCACCGTTTTCCATCTTCTCTAGCTTCATTCGTGAAGAGGCGAGGATGAGGAACAACCCAAGTTTCGTCACCGCAAACTCAAGCATCCCGTCACATAAGGGAGAGAGATTCAATCTGAAATCTTTAAGAACACCTGTAGCTGTATACAGAACAGAAGTGGAGAATACTCAGGAGAAAGTTGAAGCCAACGGATTAGACAACCTTAAGAAGCAATGTCCTATTCATAAGAAGGCCCCACCCCCTGCAGAGGTGCAGAGTCTTCAGAGTGAAGCCCCTGGAGGAACGAAAAACCTTCCTTAGGGAAAAGGGGATATGTTTTCGTTGCTGTTCCTCAACTTTGCACCAAGCAAGGGACTGCAAAGCAGTTATACCGTGTTCTGAGTGCAGCAGTGAGAAGCACATTGCAGCTCTTCACGCCAGCCCAGCACCCTGGTCAACTAAACCACAGCTTAACCCCTCTGAACAGCATGGCGGGGAGGCAGAGGAAGCTCACTCTTCTCTAATCACTACGTCAACCTGCACAGAGGTCTGTGGAGGCAGCACAATAGGGAAGTCTTGTTCCAAAATCTGCCTAGTTTACGTATACCCAAAGGGTCAGCCAGAGAGGAAAACCAAGGTATATGCCATTTTAGATGACCAAAGCAACAGGTCTCTGGCCAGATCAGACTTTTCAAGATGTTTGACATAGTTCATTACACCTCCCCTTACACACTCAGAACGTGTGCAGGTGTGTCAGAGACTGCAGGCTGGAGAGCAAGGGGTTTCATTGTAGAATCTGCAGATGAGAAGACCAGTCTTATCCTCCCCACACTCATCGAGTGTGACCAGCTACCGGATAATGACCCCTCTTGACCCCAAGGCCAATATTTTGCTTCTCTTAGGAAGGGATATAATTCAGGTGCACAAGGTTCACGAACAACGAAATGGGCCTCTCTTAGCTCCCTTTGCACAACGGTTAGAAAGGAGAGTTTGATGACGACAATCTCTATGGCAAGCAGTGGAGGCAAGTCCAAGGTCTGGCCAACACCTTTTGGCATCGTTGGAGGACAGAGTACCTACCCTCTCTGAAAAATGGAGAAAATGGCAAAAGGAAATACATAATTTTCAAGCTGGAGACATTGTAATACTCAAAGACAAGCAGGTAAAACGAAACTATTGGCCCCTTGGTATTGTGGTCAAGACATTCCCCAGCGCAGATGGCAAGGTGAGAAAGGTGGAAATCAAGACAGCAAACAATGGTTCATTCAAGACCTTTCTACGCCCTGTCTCAGAGATTGTTCTACTCCTTTCCCCAGAGACATTGTAGTTGTTTTGTGTTAGAGTGCATTGTACAGTTGTGGTGGCATCCTTTTAGATACCAGGCGGGGAGTGTTCTGGCCTAAGCAAGGAGCTGTAGGTCACCTTGCAGCCACTAGGGGGTGCTACATTTGTTGTTGTGTTTTTGGACCTCATGGCTCACTGTAGGAGGCCATTTTGGGTTTCTCATTCATTGATAAGAGCATGTTGTGGACACTTGCCTTATGAAGGATCTAAATCCATCCTGGACTAAGAAGGAACTGTATAATCATTGTCTGTGAGTAAAGTGTGATTAAGATGTTTCTTTTTGCACCCATGCTTTCATTTTATGCAGATGGCTATGTTAGACCATGATTTTTGTATACCTTGTTCGCTAAGTGATAGTTTTCAGTCAGATATATTTTCAGTCACATACTGTTAATTTGATTGACATTGACAAGCATGTTATACCACACAGATATGTTTATTGATCATGTGTATCATAACTGATTGTTTCCTTTTACTTTATTACAGTTTTACTCCATTTTGCATTCTGTCAATGAATAACGGTGGCACGCAAATAAATCAACATTTATTGACTACGGAATGTGGAAGGAGTTATCTGTCTGTCTAGCTGAGGAAGGGGACTCTTTAACGAGGGCGGAACAGTTTTATTTTCTGTTGTTAATTAAAAGTAGTGATTTCAGTCGGGACTTTAACTCTAGATTAAAAATTTATTAAATTAATCCACGCTCGTTTGTTTTGATTTGGAGGCGGACGTGACGATTTACGTTTAATTTCGCACAGCATTGTGGGTGATAAAACACAATTCATTTCCTGAAAGCACGCATCCGATCCATACTGCATGAAACCCGGAAGTTAGTATCCATACTGAAATGTTCAGTATACTGAGGTGGACCCAAAAAATGCATACTGAATGACCAAGTTCAGTATACTGAAACTCCCTACTGAAAAGTACGTACTGCCTACTGAACTGTGACAATTCGGAAAGGGCCCCTGTGTGTTGATGAGTCAATCCTCCAAGCCTGATTTGGTTCACCTGTGCTGCCTGCTGGAAAAGCTTGATTGGAACACAGCTGCAGGAGGCAATTAACCAATCAGAGGACAACCCTGCAGCCACACACCTTTAAGAAGCTTGGTCAGCCAGCAAAACAACTGGTTTTATGTTTCTTCCCTTTCCCCACACGAGCCGGGTCATAACACATAATCAAATTATATTTTAGGTTACAAAAAAGGATTAGTAGATGATATGATATTTTAAACCAGGTGTAGGTGATCTGATTAATGCAGCTGCAAGTTTTGGCAGGGTCGGTACGAAGAACTTGAGAAATCCATAAAACATGAACCAATCCCTAGAATAAAATGCTATTTTTTTTTAGCAGCTAGTTTGTGAAGATATCAACATATTCAATGATTTTAAACAAACCGAAAATGAATATTATCGAGTATTGCTCACAGACCAAACGTCTCACATAAGTTAAGATGTTGTTTACCAGGAGCTTCAGCAGTCTGCAGAGAGATCTCTGCTGTTCAGGCTGATTGGACTGTTAATTAGTGTTCTTTGTAAAATCACACAGGGCCAGGTGTTACATGGATCTGATTGGACTGAGTGTGTAAAGACATGATGGGAATGATATTGAGGACAAAGTTTAATATTCATCATTAACACAGTAGAGAAGAGGAGAAAGGGTGATTGCTGCACTGTGGAGGCCCAAAGGGTAACTTCTATCAGAGACAACCTGATGGAGTGAGGTGATGAAGACACATTGATTAAAATAGAGCAAATAAAGATCTGAGGTTTTTTGTTTGTCAGTAGAAAGAAGGTTACAACGTTTACAACTACTGCGCTGTATTGGATATTTGTTGATGTATATTTAAAGCTCCTTTTGAGGAGTTTTTTTTAGCTGACTGAAAAAGATTGATACTGAAATAATTGACTCATTCTCTGCCATGTAAGTGTATGTATGTATGTACATAGTTTTTTCAGCACAGTATGTCAGGTTTTTTTCTACATACTTTCGGTAAGTAAGTCTTTCTATTCAAGATAGGTATATATGTCGTTATTTAAAAAAAAAAGACAAGTATGTTGTTTTTTTCCGTTTTTTTCGACAGCAATTAATGTAGTTTATTTCGTCAAAAGGTATTTATCGGTTTTTTTCGACATGAGTATGTATGTCATTACGTTAGACATAAGTCTTTATGTAGTTATTTTCGACATGGGTTGGTATGGTGTTATTTTCGTTTGTATGGTGTTTATTTCGACATGGGTTTGTTTGCCGAATCTCCCAATATAGGAGTGTATGTCGTTATTTTCTACATGGGTTTGTATGGTGTTATTTTCGACATGGGTTGGTATGTCCGTATTTTCGACATGGGAATGTATGGTGTTATTTTTGACATGGGTTGGTATGGTGTTATTTTTGACATGGGTTTGTTTGCTGATTCTCCCAATATAGTAATGTCAAGTTCTGTGTGTTTTTGTGACCACAACTCTGCCCAAACTTGAAAAACTGCTTGATCAACTGTTGAAGGATGCAAAGGACAACTCAATTCTTCTTATTCTTTGATTTTTATTTTCTTGTAGATGGTTTTGGGTTTGATGGACGTAAACAGAATGATGGAATATGAGTGAATGGAATAGGTTGATAACCTTCAAGATAAACAGAAAAGACATGCATTAGTCTCAAATAAATTCCAATAAACATTTTCCCTCGAAGTTTTCCTAAAGAATAAATGTTACCGTTACTTGATTCTCAAACAAACAAAGTCATTCAAATTAACCTAGGATCTCAAACCAATGTAATGATTAAAGTAACAATATACATACTTAATCATTAAGTTCACATAAAGTTTCAACATAATACACAAGTTTAAATTAGCATACCCAAAATTGTCCAACTTAAACTGCATTTTACTTACTAATTCAACCAAACAGTCATGGAGAAGCACGACCTCAACACATCATCCACATTCAAAGTTGTTTTTTCGTACAAGTTGCATCTTCTGATTGATCAGGAGCTGTGGTCGTGCCCTGTTTCCAGGAGCAGGTGAGAGGGCTAACTGAGCTACCTCCAAACATTTCATGCCATGCTTTTCCAGTGGGTGCGCAGGTGAATATGGTCCCTCTAGGAGCACTTTCCAAGAGTTTGGGTTCCACCAACTTATTTTGCATGTGGTCGCCCTCTCCAGGTTTGGAGTGCATCAGAGTGTGAATGTGCTCTTGTGAATGAATTGGGATTTGACACAACAAGTAATGTGTCGTTTTTTTCAACATAGGTTTGTATGTCGTTATTTTCTACATGGGTATGTATGGTGTTATTTTCGACATGGGTTGGTATGTCGTTATTTTAGACATAGGTTTGCATGGTGTTATTTTATACATAGGTTTGTTTGCCAATTCTCCCAATATAGGAATGTATGTCGTTTTTTTCGACATTGGTATGTATGCCGTTTTTTTCTAGATGGTTATGTATGTTGTTATTTTCAACATAGGTATATATGTTTTTTTTAACAAGTGAGGTATCAGACCGGCAACTCAGAATTTCCAACTTCTTAAGTCAACAAGTCGACAGAGTATTTACGTACATATGTATATATACAATGTATTGGCATAACCTAGGGCCGTAACAAACATGAGAAACAACACCAGGTAACTTGCAAACAATAATGATTTATTGTACTAATGACATGATAACTGCAAACATGGAGTGTGTCCACCAGTAAGGTCAGTAGTGTGAATGCGGATGTGTGGCATAAATGAAGTGTGGGGTGTTGTGAAACAATTTTGTTACAAAGTCTAAAATGTGCTAATAATGATCGATGGGAGTCTTTGTGGCACGAGAGAGATCCAGAGCTCCGTCCTGGGGTTGGGCTTTTATGCCCTTAGAGCAACAGGCCCAGGTTCTCCAAATTGGACCAGCCAAATCCTCTAGGAAAAGGGAGACAGAACCAATTAGTATAGCCTGTTCATAAACCAAGGCAGTGACCGTCACCCCCCTCCCACCAAAAAAGTCAGTGTCCCAAGGAGACCACCAGCATTATATCAACCTACTGTGTAAAATATCTACATAATTACTCAAATAACTGAACTGAATACTCAAAATAACAAAAACAATTTGGTACTAATAATTTGATTAATACATGACCTTTTGACTAGATTTGATCGCTGCATGTCCACCCCCACCCATTCTCAGCAACCCCTGGTACCTGAGGAGCAACATAAGAGGACAGGCATGGCAACAGAACAGAGCAGGTTATCAGAAAACACAAGTACAATATATTAAACCCACGTGTCACAGTACATTAATGGTCTGTGAAGACACAAACAGGTACCCATTTTCTTAACAGCAACACGTTTTGCAAGAAGTAGCCTGTCCCAGCACTACTTATATCAGAAAAAGGTAAAACACACTCAAATATTTCCTTCAGACGATATATATCACCGATTGCTCCTGCACTACTTCCTTGTGACATGGAGGCTCATACATACTGTAGATGGGGCCTCCAAAACAACATTCTCACAACCCTCAAGGGGCATTTGTTTGACTAGCCATAACACCTGTAGTGGCACAGGATGAAAGAACCTTCTGCGTTACTATGGAGTTTTCATCAGACACTGGATCAACTGGACAGGAAGTGACAGGTAATGGTGGAGTGTCACTCCAGACTCTGCCACCTACCAGACCATTACCAAAAATAAAGTGTACACCTTTAATGTGCAACGCTGGATGCACACCAACGGCTCCCTCACCCTTAACCAGCTCACAGTCAAGAAGCACTTTGTCTAAAGGAACAGGGGGAATGATCCACCCCATCCCACAACTTAGAGTCTCCAGTGTCAGTCTCTCCAGAAAGAGGCAAAACAGAATCAACAATGAAAGAACCATAAGCCCCACTGTCCCTCAGGACTTTCATCACTTCCTGACACCAACCCATCTCTAATGAAGGTGCATATGCTGCCAAAACATCAGTTTCACACGAGTGAGAGGTAAGCCGCTCAGAAACACAACAATCTTTAACAGGTGCAGCACAGGCAGCTGGTTTAACATGTTGCACTCCTTTTGTCACAGGCAATCTAACTTCCAATGTCCCTCCTCATGGCAATAGTTACAGACATTACTCTTATTAACTTTAACACCTGCCTTATAAGGCTCAGATCTCAAAATTCCAAGTTTATATGAACGCATCTCAGACAGCAAAACAGAGGCGTTTCCACGGTAACCAGAAGCCTCATGCGCTCTAAAACTGCTCTTATGAAGCAACACAGATTCTTCGGCACAAACAGCGGCCTCAGCAGTCGTAGGCATGTTTTGCTCGTTACTTCTCTTCTATTATTTTTTCACTTCTTCAATTGTATTGTTTTTACCTTAACAGCCTTTCCAGACCTATTGTTTCTAATTGAGTCCTTCATTTGCATTTATTCTTGTTTATCTTCTGCTTTCACATTTTGTTCTTGTCCTTTTGTTTAAAATAGATCACTCAATGTTTGGCCTGATTCTTATATTATTAAATTGCTCCAAAATCATCAGTTTACACAACCCATCAAATGAAGTGACATCAAGCGCAGTTAACCACCTCTTAAAGTGAGTGGACAGATCCCTAGCAAATGTTTTTCCTTTCAAGACTCTAAAACGATATGCATCAGGCACATGTTCATATGCTTACAGTACAGCTGACTTTAGGCTATCTTAGTGTCTTCAGAACTCAAAGAAGAATAGGCTTCTTGTGCCTTACCTCTGAGAACAGACTGAAGCATCAGTGCACAGTCAGCATCAGACCAACATCTCGCTTTAGTCTAGACACACGTTCAAACAACAAGAAAAAAGTGTCTGAATCCTTTTCATTAAAGTGTGGTAAGAGACGCAAGTTAACATCAAATTGATGCGCAGAAGAGCCACAGCCCTGTGTGCTCTGCTCCTCACCACAAAACATGCCATCCCTCACCAAAGACATAAGAAAGTACTTTAGCTTTCTTAGACAGTTGATGGATTCATTCGAGCTCAAGCTGTTTTTTTTTTTATTCGTGTTTATTTCTGTCATGTGCATCTGCATTAACAAAATTTCCTCAAATGTCAAAGCGTGCGTCGTAAGATAGATTAGGTGACGTTTCTTTATCTTCTTAGCCTACATTAACTTAGATTTCAAGTTAACTTGAAATCTAAGTTAACTTCCTCAGTTAACTTAGATTTCATCACTGATGTTTTCTCTAATCCGTCACAGAAAAATGCTCCGCAATCACGAGCAAATGCTCTTTGGAACGTTTTATACTGCTAATGCTGCGTGTCTATACCAGGGTTTACGCTACAGGTGCTTTGAGCGCCCAAAAAGAATGAATGCGGTCGCGTATTTTAGCAAAAGATACCATCAATAATAACTGCTGACAGAAAAAAACACAATGTTAAGACAATAAACTTTCACTGTATTTTTATTCCTCATGTACCTGGCTGTGGTCCTGAGAATTTTCCACATGTTTTACTGTATAGTTTTTGAGATAGTTAAAGTTTAAGTCTGCTAAAATTGCATTAGGACACTTTGATGTTTTAATCATATTTTACGTTTTATTTTGAAAAATCGGTGACAGGTGACAACAAAATGCCAATGGATTATTGTTCCTCGTGTCCCTGGCTGTGGTCCTGAGAATTTTCAGCAGATTTTACTATATTGTTTTGAAGATAATTAAAAGTAAAGTCTGCTCAAATTGCATTAGGACACTTTGATATTTTAGTCATATTCAATATTTTATTTTTTAAGGTCTGTGATAGGTGACAAGAAACTTTCAATGGATTCTTGTTCCTCATGTCCCTGACTATAATCTAATTCTCAGCAGATTTTACTGTATAGCTTAAATAACTAAAGGTAAAGTCTGCTCAAATTGCATCAAGACACTAATATTTGAGTCATATTTATTATTTATTTATTTATATTTTGAAAAATCTGTTTATTGTATCTGACTATTCAAAAAAACTATAGAGTAAACTCTGCTAGAAATTCTCAGGACTACAGCCAGGGACATGAGGAATATGATTCCATTGAAAGTTTCTTGTCACCTGTCACAGTTTTTTCAAAATAAAATAATCAATATGAATAAAATATCAAAGCTCTCAATGCAATTTTGAGAAGAATTTACCTTTAATTATTTAAAAAACTATACAGTAAATCCTGCTATACAGCGAAGGAAATAATTATTTGATCCCCTGCTGATTTTGTAAGTTTGACCAGTTACAAAGAAGTGAGTGGTCTATAATTTTTATGGTACCTTTATTTTAACAAACAGAGACAGAATATCAAAAAAAAAAAGTCCAGAAAAAAAAACATTGTATGAAGTTATAAATTCATTTGCATTTGATTGAAGGAAATAAGTATTTGATCCCCTACAAACCAACACGAATTCTGGCTCCCCCAGACCGGTTATGTGCCCGGGAGGCACTCAGATTAGTCCTGTCACTTTGAGAAAGTTCTCCTAATCACTGCTCGTTATGGGTAAAAAAGACACGTCAACAGAATCAATCTCTTCCTTTCCAACCAATCCAACACCATGGGCAAGACCAAAAAACTTTCAAAGGACATCAGGGACAAGATTTTAGACCTGCACAAGGCTGGACTGGGCTACAAGACCATCAGCAAGAAGCTCGGTGAGAAGGAGAAACTGTTGGTGCAATTATAAGAAAATGGAAGAAATTTAAAATAACCATCAATCACCCTCTGTCTGGAGCTCCATGCAAGATCTCACCTCGTGGGGTAAGGATGATCATGAGAAGGGAGAGGGATCAGCCCAGAACTACACGGGAGGAGCTTTGTAATGATCTCAAGGCAGCTAGGACCACAGTCAGCAAGAAACCCATTGGAAACACACTGCACCATAATGGATTTAAATCCTGCAGTGCCCGCAAGGTCCCCCTGCTCAGGAAGGCACATGTACTGGCCCGTCTGAAGTTTGCCAGTGAACACCTAAATGATTGAGAGAAGGCTTGGGAGGTGATGTGGTCGGATGAGACCAAATTCAACTCTTTGGCATAAACTGGAGTTGTTGTGTTTGGAGGGAGAGAAATGCTGAATACCAACCCAAGAACACCGTCCCCACCGTCAAGCATGGAGGAGGAAACATTATGCTTTCGGGCTGTTTCTCTGCTAAGGGTACAGGACAACTTCACCGCATTGAGGGGCCGATGGATGAGGGCATGTACCGTAAGGTCTTGGACGAGAACCTCCTTTCCTCAGCCAGAGCACTGAGGATGGGTCGTGGATGGGTCTTCCAGCATGACAACAATCCGAAACATACGTCAAGGCAACAAAGGAGTGGCTCAAGAAGAAGCACATTAAGGTCATGGAGTGGCCTACCCAGTCTCCAGACCTTTATCCTATAAAAGATTTGTGGAGGGAGCTGAAAGTTCGAGTTGCAAAGCGAAAGCCTCGAAACCTTCAGAATTTGGAGAAGATCTGTAAAGAGGAGTGGACCAAAATCCCTCCTGAGATGTGTACAAACCTGGTGACCAACTACAACAATCGTCTGACTTCTGTGCTTGCCACAAGGGTCACTCCACCAAGTACTAAGTCATGTTTTACATGGGGATCAAATACTTATTTCCTTCGATCAAATGCAAATTAATTTATAACTTTATGGAGTTTTTTTTTTTCTGGACTTTTTTTTATATATTCTGTCTCTGTTTGTTAAAATAAAAGTACCATAAAAATTATAGACCACTCACTTATTTGAAATAGGGCAAACTTACAAAATCAGCAGGGGATCAAATAATTATTTCCTCCACTGTAAATTTCCAGGACTACAGCCAGGGACATGAGGAACAATAATCCATTGAAGATTTCGTGTCACCTGTCACAGATTTTTCATAATAAAATCTCAAAATTAAATATCAAAGCGTCTCTATGCAAGTTGAGCAGACTTTACCTTTAACTGCCACCAAAACTACACAGTAAAATCTGCTGAAAATTCTTAGGACCAGAGACAGGGACATAAGGAACACACATTTTTAATTAAGTTTGTATTCATTCAGCTATTCCACTCAGCAATCCTACATATTTTTGCTATAAATATGTTAAAAATATATTTTAATAAGATAATCTGAAAGTCTTCTCATAAGACATAGACTAACAATACAACAAATTATGTAACAAACACAAGGGAGTATTAAAATAGATTTTTATATGACTTTAAAGCCCTTAACGGCCCCATATTTAATTAATGAAATTAATAGCTCTTACTGTCATAAACACTTCTGTGTTTATGTCCTAGCTAACATAGCTGATAGCATTATTTAAGGTAAAATATAAAACTAGATTTTCCCACCCACAGCTTCCTTTTATTTTGTCTTTTTATTTCATTTTATTATTTCATTTTTCACATCAGGACTTAAATAAGCCATCCAAGAGGTGCTGAGAGATTCTTTCAGACAGACGGTCCTTTCAGTCAGCTCTCAGGATTTAAAAATGTTTTTACAGTAAATAAATGATCGGACAACAAGATATCCATAGACCTCAGACGATCTACTTCTGCAGCACGATGGGAGAAAAATCCCTTTGTGCAACTGCTTGTGCCACATACAGTTATTATTGTAGAGCATAGTTATTACTTTTATTTATTTGCTTCATTGGAAAAAGTATGCAACATTGAGATCTAACTTTTTCCTTCTCCAATCTTAATCCCTGTGATCCTGGTGTATCTGAACATTCAAGCTACCATCAGTATGAGCTTTAACAGTGATCACCTATTATTAACGCTTCAGTGCATCAGTAGTACACTTCACAATATAAATATTCAAACACTGTCAGCTCATTGGTTCTCTCACATGTTAGATAAAAACACTGCAAACTTTCAAGGGTACAGTTAATTACAGAAAAGACAGCGCCATGCTACCTTGAAAGGAAGAGTTACCAGTTTAAATCAATCTGCATGAGAAAATGAAGAACGGGATCAGACCCCTGAAAAGTCAACAGCTCATACTTCAACACAGGCACAGACTCCTAAGATCATATTCATATTCAATAAATATGTTCAAATTAATAGGCTGAATATGCCGCCACGCTTTACTGAAGCACATCATGAATGCCCTCTGCTTTGTCAGTGAGGTCGAGGTTCTGTTTTCAATGTTCAAGCTCAGGTCTGAAACAAATTATGATGAAGAGGCAAAGGACTGTATCGACATTTATCGTAAACATCCCATTTTTCAGTGTGTGTTCTGGCTGCTTATTTGTGAAAAGCATGCTGGAATACAGTGTCAAGGACCAGGCTGGCAGCGCTACTACAACTTTCTCCCTCATTAGGTCATACTCCTGCATTAAAACTGCAGAAATTGTTCATCCAAAGAAGACGATGACATGACTTTGTACTCTGATAAAGAAGAAAATGTCATTGTTATTGAGCTCATGACAACATGACTGCCTGATCCTTTCTCCCTTTAATCCTTGTAGTGTATATTCTTAAATTTACATACATAACGATGTAGGAAAATGGTCTTCTGTTCTGATTATCACAGTTATCTTTGCTTCACTGCAAGTCCAAAAAAAAAAAACAGTTTTCTAAGGCTGTGGAAGAAATCGGGTCAGAAAAAAGACAAGTAACAGCAATTTAATGAGGGCTTCATTTAGGAATTGATAATCTGACATAAATAGGAGCGGTTTCCTCGACCCAAGGGTAAAAAAATCAGTCTGATTTTGGGTTTAAATTAATTAACAAGTAAAAAAGAATAAACAAATTAAAAAGTAGGAGCACAGAGCACTGACACATTTTGATACAACTAAAATAAAATACAGAGATCAGATGAATGGCATCTATAATCGTCATTGTTTTTTAGTTTCTTTTTTAAGATTTAGTTTTGGGCTTTTTGGGCCTTTATTGGAGAGATAGGACAGTGGATAGAGTAGGAAATCAGAGAGAGAGAGGAGAATGACATGCAGGAAAGGAGCCACAGGTCGGACTTGAACCCGGGCTGCCTGCTTGAAGGACTACAGCCGCCATACATGGGGCGTGCACACTAACCACTGCGCCACCAGCGCCCCTATAACATGACAATAACAGATTATGCTTTTCTACAAATGAAATAAAATCTTAACAAACATCTTTTTTATTCATTCAGCAGGGAGGATCCATTATTGTCTTTAAAAGAAACAAAATACAAATCCTTTAAATACTTTCAGTGAGCTTTGGTTCAAACCACGAGAGAGCAGCACAGAACAAAAGAATAAAAAGGAAAAGTTCTACCTTTTAAGATTATTTACAGAGTATACGATCATATCATCTACTGTTACTACAAAACATCTAGAAGTGTAGCGAGGGGAGATTTGAAGGTGTGTACAGATCACTACAAAGACAACACTTTATAGAAGCTCATCTTGTATATATGTTATAATATATAAATGATGAACATGATGGTGTTACAGTACATTGGATTATTACTGATAGATACAATCATTAACAACCACAAAGAAATATTCAACCTTTCATACAAGTGAACTTACATGTTTCTCTTCTCAGTGGACATCAAACAAACATGAGGTTAAGATTTTAGTTCAATTTAAGAAACAGTCCAGCATTCAGCGTCCCATGCTCTTAAAAGGAATTACAAAAAATATTCATATTAACATAGAGAGAAAGAAAAACATTGTCAATTTATAAACCATTTTATACTTTAATGATAACCAAGGTTTTGTCTGAAATCACACACTCTTTCCCTCTCCCCTCACGTAGACAGTTCTCTGTAGGGTACTATATTTATTTATTTAATTAGGACAGTGCACATTAATCAACATATCAACGTGTGCCAGAAAAGATACATTTCATCACAATGCATGATGGTGTATATTGCTTCCTTAGTGACAATCGGTTATACACTATACTTCTCACAATGCATTGTGGGCAGAGGAGCTGATCAGGAAACTGCTTGTGGCTGCTGGGTCAGTAGGGGGCCCCAAGGCTGACAAACTTTAGACCACAGCAGTGGCTCAAATTGTGCAAAGTTTTCAATGAAAATAGGAAAACTCCCTTAGGGGGCCCCATCTGACAGCACTCAGTCTTGTATGCATTATTGCTGTGAAAACCCATGTTTGTGAATTAAGGTTTTTAATGTTCTTTATATTTAAATTTAAATATAAGACTAATGTAAACTTTGGCAATAAAAAATGTTTGCGTTCCACAATCATTTTGTTTGTGTTAAATTATTTATGATATAATGGGGATGAATGCCTGTTGGGGGGGTCCCCTGTGGATTTCATGCCCTGGTCACTACTGATATTTGGGATACAATGGGTGCACCATACAGGGTTTGATAATGCTCACTCAGAATTCAGACAACACTAGAACATGTTATATTCACTTCACAGTGCACTATAGTGAGTAGTGGTGATTTCAGACACAGTCTCAGTTATGACACATCTTATTTACATTAAATTAAAGATACATTTGATTTTCCTTAGATTTTTTTCATTTGTGTATGTTTGTGTGCATGTGTGTGCGTGTGTGTGTGTGTGTGTGTGTGCAGTGATTAGAATCAACAACAGTCAAAATATAAAGACAGAAAATAAGTCAACTCATATTCAAGCTAAACCAAACCCCAGCTGAGTTATAAATAAACGTATTTCTGATAAATCTGCTCTTACCTTTACATCTTATAAACTTCGGTCATATTAAAACACCTCCTCTTGTAGAAAAACACACACAGGTGTGAGGTAATAAACAACAGTTCATCGTTAGGAAGAAAGACAAACTGAAAATAAATCAGATTTAAATATTGCCTTTAGTTGGACAGCAGTGAGGACGATTACAGTCTAACATCTTTATGAAGATGAAACTGATTCATGCAGTGTGCAGAGAGCATCAGCTGTGCTTTGGATTGATTTCTTTGAATGCTACTGAGCTCCAGGAGCCTGTCAGCCGTGTTTCACAAACCGCTTTCACACATGCACTCCTGACAATTTCTACAAGATTTAAGTACAGTCTGCCCCAGGCATTTTCGAGAGTTCCTATTTCTCACAAGTCCCTACAGAATTTCAAACTTTGATTAAATTCTTGTAAAATGCTAAAATAATATCAATAACTTTACAGCAATAAAAAAAGTGCTGGATACCCAACGCTGTGTATTACAAGAAAACGCAAAACTACACTGTCTCAACTGCACAAATACATTGGCAATACTCCAATGAACAAATCCCAACATTGAAAATGCAATTTTTGATGGACTCATTCTTCTCTTACACACATTAAAAAGATAAATATTGGAGGACATTGGAGGAAAGAGGACTACACCCTCAGTACTCTGTGTGGTGCTGTCATAACCGCTTGGCAATCTGACGCCCAAGCTTCAGTACTTTTCAATAGAGAACAAACCATATGACGTATTTTTGTAGGCCAACCCTGAAGTAGCATCTCCATGGGGTCTAATGAGAATTCTCCTATGGGATTTTTTCATTGGATTTTGGATCATTGCAGAAAATAATCTCTGTGTTAAACACACGTTTCTGAAGCGTAGGCGTTTTGTTCAGCAGGATAATCTTCACTGATGAACATCATTTTTATGATGTTTGAAGTGTTAATGCGGCCGACAGAAGTAAAAAGCTAACGTTATGCTACAAGCTAACTACACCACGGTCGGATGATTGTGACGTCACTAGCGTTATGCTTCAGATGATCTCTGATAAACTAATCCACGTAGCTTAATAAATAGTTTACTAACATAATATTCACCTTAACCTAAAGATTAAACCTACAGGAGACATCTCCGACTAGTGAGAGAGTTCCCGGCCTCTGTGTCCGGCGTGATGACGTTTAATGTCCCCGACAACCACTGTAGTCACATTTAGCCACTTATTAGCAACCGCCTTTTTAAAGACGAGTAAAAACTTCAAAATTCACAAGTGGGGGTATTACCTAACGTAGTTTATGTGGTCTAACAAAACACCAACATCTCTTCAGCTTGTGTTAACCACAGACCTTATTTCAGGCGTCTAAAAGTCAATGGGGATTTTGAATGGGTTTGTGGTTAGACGTTAGACCCCATGGCGCTCAAATGCTAACTTACTTCTGGGTTTTAGGACTCATTCCTGTGGCGCTCTATAGTGTGGATTGTTAAAATAAAGGGATCGTCTTCTTTCAAAATGTGTGGAATTAAAAAGTTAAATGTTGACGACTATAGTTTAAGTCTTTCAATGGGTCCTTTGTGTAATAGAGTTGTAGTTATAGTAATATCTCAAGGATTAATGAGGCTGTGGTGTAGGGGCCTAATATGAGATCCGTTCATGGGGCCTAAAAATCCTGGGTCACGCCCCTGGGTCCCCCCTAACCCCCCGGAGAGCTTTGCATGTGTGAAAAGGGCTACAGTTTTCTGTGTTTTCTGATTCTAATTCTGCACACTGTCGCTCATCAGGTGGACAAATCTGCTGGTTTTAAATCAGCTACAGTTTGAAAAAGAGAGGATGTTGATTGCATTGATCAGTCACGTGACAATTGCTGTCTGCTACACCGGCCTTATGTGTCCTTATTTCTGATGATCACAGAAACATGTCTGTCCCCATCTGAAGTAAAATATTTATAAAAACAGGACAGAGAAAATATTTTTGTCCTCTTATTGCCAAAACAGGTACATTTAGTGAGCATGATGCTAAAAACCAAAGCTACTGTGTTGTTGGTTTGTCTTGTGTCCTTCTGACACATGAACCAGAGCTGTCTCCACTGAGACACACTGGTTCTGTGTCTCTTTTTGTTGCAAACTGACAAACATTTAAATCAAACAAAGATAAAAAAAAAAGACAAGTATCCAGTGTCTGAGCAGACACTCAAAGGTGAAGTGACACAGTCATTGATGCTCCTAGGTGAGGGTGAAACTAAACACATGAAATTATCAAAACAGAATATAAAAATATCTTTTCATTATGGGATTTAAATCAAATCAAATAAGGCATAATCCAAGAGAAGGCAAAAGTAATTTTAAAATAAAATCAGACCAGCAGATCTCCAAACAGACAGACGTACAGACAGTTGTCCAAAGCAGCAGGTTAGACTTTAACACTGCTGAACTGTCCTAACTTTCACTTCCTCTGTGATGATTTTTGTTCCTGTTCCTCCTCTGCTCTGTGTGGACGCTTTAGTGGTTAGTGCTGGACGGCTTCACCTGCACAAAAACACAGGTTAGAAAATCTGACCTGACTGAACCTGCCTCAAGAAATATTGTGCTGGCAGCACACAAGCATGCACACACTCACACACAAAAATAAAGGGCATGAACAACTTGTTTTTCCCCTGCTCTGTTGTTAGCATTTCTTAATTTACATCCCCAGTGTGCACTCGCTGCCACTTCAACGTTGAAATTAGGTCTGAAGGTTTAAGACCTCATTCCTACCATTTTTCCATTGGCTAAAATATTACATATATAACACTATAACGTCAACGTGTCCCAATCAAAGTTGTCTCTTTTAATTTTGATAAGGTGTTCATGTGAAAGATAAAAAGACTGAAATTATATTTTTAACAGCATTTCTCCAGAATCATTTTTGCATCCGTAGGTTTAATCCGGCCTACACAAAGACGTAATTTCTCCATGTTGTAATTTTCACTCAACAAATAATCATGAATACAAGGGCTTTATGGGCTTTTTGTTGTCATCAAGAAGTTCTCTGGAAAAATGAATCACAGGAGTAAGTCTGAAAAAAATGATCCTGATGAGCACCTGGCCACTGACGAAAAGACAAGACAATTATTTAAAGACGTAGAGTCAACGTATATTTTTACACCAGATTTATCACTGTTACATAAACGTGTCAGAAAACACTTTTCATTTTATATCAGTGACAACTTGAGTGATGAAAAATTATCATTCTGAAGCGGTTGCTGAAATTCCATCTCTGAAAACATGTAATTCAAACACATTTTAAAGGCTTTATATGTGATTTTTTGATCCAGCAGATGTCGCCCTTGAGCACCAGCATGAAACCAAAACAACTCGCGCTGAATTGTTGTGTTAGCATGCTAATACTAGTGATCTTTATTATGCTCTTATCTTCACACTGCATGTAAATTTACCTGAAATGAGCGTGATCTAGAAACACAGTTAAGCAGTGAGTACAGTATGTTATTCTTCTTTTCTCTAGTCCCTCAATTAAACAACTTTTATACTCGAGGGGAGGAGTCAGCCGGCCGTCCCGACGATGTAAACAAAGTGAAGATAGGACTCTGAAAACTCTGAAAACATCACAGACAGTGGGACTCGGGTGTTACACCCATTGTAGACAGTCATGACTCACACAGTTATTTTCAGAGGATATACTTGATTTATATTATATTTAAGTGTGAAAAATATAAAGCCTTTGTAAGCTTTGTGCTGTTAACAAGACATTGTGACTGGACCTGTTTTAAACATTATAACCAGACAAGGAGAAAGAAGACTGGTCCATAAGCTGTAAAGCTCTGACCAGTTCTCAGACAGACTCAATATGGCAGATTGGTATCAGCAGTGGACATGCAGGAGGCGAGAGGATGGAGACCACCTCAGGGCATGTCGTTATCTTTTTGTAGGTGACTGCGAGGCAGCGCTCAGTGCAGCGCTACAATCGTTCTAGCTGAAGTATATATGAAATAAGATTGCTGTCAGTATGTGATGAATCTTTTGATTGAAGCAGATTTACAGGTGAAATCTAGTCGAAATATAGACGTTGTTTTCATGACTTCATATAGACCATTACTTTTTTTTAACGTTTCAGTTGAGGAAAATTCTGAGTGAAAACCTAATAACGAGTTATTTCACACACACAAAAGGAACTTCTTTCAATACTAAATATGTCACACAGGAGAAAAGGAATCAACCCCCCCTTCAGGAACCTCCGACAAACATAAAACATGAGAAACACAACAAACTATATGTGCATATGTGAGCCAAAGTTACAATGAAAGTGACCTTTAGGTATTAGCTTATAGCTTTCTGAGCTCATTCATGAGGGAGAGTTCACATTGAATACGACAGAAGCAGAGATAAATGGGATGATTAGATATTAATCAGAAGAAAAGTTATAACAGGTAGTGATGTAGAAACAGTGTTAAATACCTTTAAAGAGACGCAGCAGCCTCTCAGTGATATCCGTTTGTAAAAGCTGTTGCGATCAAAGGACCCTGAAATGTAAAATAATACATGTGTTGGAAAAAGACTGAAAATAGTGACCTCATGGTAAGGAGTGCTGGTGATGGGGTTTATTGATTGGATGTGGTGACAGTGTGAATGGATGAACTCATGTCCACTGCTTTAAAAGAAGTATTATACACATGGCACTGATTGGATCCAGACCAGAGTATTAAGAATGAGTATATATCAATAAACAAAGACTTAGTGGAGCAGAAAGTGCCAAAAAATAAATTTGTTTTACAGCTATACTGTGGCTGAAGGCTGAGGCGGGCTGAGGGCTGCTGGTGCTGATGAAGTTTCCTACAGCAGAGTCCTGACGGCTACTTCCATAAAGGTCTGATACGGGACCAGGACTGCTGGGAGCTGGAAACACTCCAGGCTGGGCCGGGTTGGTTCCTGAAGAGGGGAGGCAAGAGGATGGATTTAGACAGAGATACACAACGGGTATTCAGAGTAAAGCATCCTCTGACCTGGTACATCTACAGAGTGGAACTTTATTCAACAAAGACCTCAGGCTACTGTATATTCTACAATTCTACAATTCAGTTATCAGACTCTTTTATCCAAAGCGACATACATCAGAGAGTAAGAACAACACAAGCAAGGATCTAGAAAAAAGGGAACAATGTCAGTAAGAGCAAACGATCAGCTTTGAGTCTGATTGGACACACAGGTGTTGACAGGAAGTGACCAGAGGTAAAGCACAACATTGAGGGCAGTTCTTGAGAGCTCTAATCAGTATAGAAACCATCTTATAAGTCGTCGTTATCAAACAAAAACCATCGTCATTACCATCATCATCGTCATCAATAATATGGAGACCATCATCATTAAGTTAGTAGGTATTCATGAAAGAGCTGGGTCTTTAGCTTTTTCTTAAAGGGCGAATGGAGTATATGTAGTTTTTACTCCTCAGCCATATTCTAATGTAATGATTTTCTACATATATGGAGATAAAGAGACCTGTTGCAGGGTGCCAGATAGCCAAGCGGTTATGACATGCTCCATATACAGAGACTCTCAGGTAGACCCTAAGTCCTCGCCCTCCTCTAAGGGTCAGACCTCGGCCCTCTTTCTCTCCTCCCAACATTTCTTGTCTCTCTTCAAAAAATCCCCCAAAATTAACTTAGAAAAAAAAAAACAGCCCTGTTGCCTACGATCTTCTGTAACATTCAACAATTTAGCTTAAGTCATATTTTATCATTAAAATGCTGAAAGCAAAGCCACCTGACCTGCAGATAATCCAGCAGGAGAACTTTGACATCTCAAAAAAGAGTATATGAGGTGAGTCACGGTCAAACAAAAAGTGCTAATGAGACAGGTGGATATATGAACTATCAGGCTCAAAGTTCTTAATATGACCCGTTGTCCATCAGTCTCCACTGAGTGACAGTTTCACTGTTTCTAACCAGTCACTGCAGTCTGTGAAAGCTGTCTCACTACTGCGCTATGAAACAAAAACAGATTGTACTGTGATGCAATGACAATAAAAAGGCTGAAAAGATGCTAAAGAGAGGCTACATCAGGGTTTATAAAATGTCAGAATTCATGATTTGTCAGCTCTGTCTGCAAGAACAGAGGGTATAAAGCTTGTTTGTTTTTCAATGCAACAACAGGACTTCAGGAGAATCTCACAACGCTGTGGACATCAGCTACTATTTATTAATTTATTTATAAATCACTTTTAATCATTATTGGACTCAATCAATCTCAATCAATTTTTATTTGTATAGAGTCAACTCATAACAAGTGTTATCTGGAGACACTTTACAAAAAGCAGGTAAAAGACCTTACTCATTGTTATGTTACAAAAAGCAGGTAAAAGACCTTACTCATTGTTATGTTACATAAAGCAGGTAAAAGACCTTACTTATTGTTATGTTACATAAAGCAGGTAAAAGACCTTACTTATTGTTATGTTACATAAAGCAGGTAAAAGACCTTACTCATTGTTATGTTACATAAAGCAGGTAAAAGACCTTACTTATTGTTATGTTACATAAAGCAGGTAAAAGACCTTACTCATTGTTATGTTACATAAAGCAGGTAAAAGACCTTACTTATTGTTATGTTACATAAAGCAGGTAAAAGACCTTACTCATTGTTATGTTACATAAAGCAGGTAAAAGACCTTACTTATTGTTATGTTACATAAAGCAGGTAAAAGACCTTACTTATTGTTATGTTACATAAAGCAGGTAAAAGACCTTACTTATTGTTATGTTACATAAAGCAGGTAAAAGACCTTACTCATTGTTATGTCACTTTAGCAAAGCAGCAAAAGTTACAGTGGTAAGAAAAGTGGTCCATCAAATGTCTGGCTTATGTTGAAGGTTCCACAAGTAAACACTTACTTTGGGAAAACATCCTTTACCTTTTATGTTGCTCACACATGGAAGACATTTTAAAACACATAAAGACCCAATAAAATGGTTACGATGAGTCAATAAACACATGATTACAAATCACTGTGCGTGTAACTGCCGTCTCTGCTTGCTTATTTTCCTCTTAACCTATAATTTATGTATTTTGTCTTTGTTGTTTTTTGTCATCTATTCATTTTAAGCGTACTCTCGACATCATTGTAACTGAGGGCCTGAAGGATTTCTCCAGATTAAATAAAGGATGAATAAATGAATGATTAGCATCTCACTAATTTCAAGTCTTTTTCAGGTTTGAAAAATGCCTCTTAGAAAATGTCTTTGTATGTCACACTTCATCATTATGTACCTCTATGTCAGATCACTTCTCTTTTTGTCAGGACACACTGTGACACAGTCTTTGCATTCATATAGAATAATTTGAAAAGATGGATCCTGTGGTAACTCTTTAAAACCAATACTGGCTGAAATACCTTTTTGTCTACAGTTTACAATTTAGTTTAGAATTAAACTGTACAGAGTGCAGAGTGAGTGATCACTGTAAGATCATTCCCATAAATATAATTTAAGCTTTGTCTCTTGTCCTGTCAATGTAAATGTAAACACTTGAAAATTCTCGTCACATTCAGCCTCCGTTTGGTGTTCCGTTCAGATACAATGGTGAGGCAGTTTGTGGATATCTGACAGAGTTTGCACTGGGGGAATCAGGCACAGCGGCCCTCGTCCAATCAACACCTGTCACACGGAGAGCCTGCACACTTCACCACACCCACACCTCTACCCCCTTAACCCCCCCCCCCCCTACTCCCACAGCATCTTTTAGATTTACAGTACGATGGTGATTATCTTCTTTAAAGTGCTCCGTTTAATAGACCCCAGTCGGCTTCCTGACAGGCAGGAAATGACCCAGTGTCCAGGGCACTGTGGGCTAAAAGACCGCAGGAAACACATCTTGAGGGAGTCAAACTGAAGATGAGATGAAACCATCCATAATGTTGTGTTCCCACACTAAGAGGCAGAGGTGTTAAAAAAGTAAAGTGTATTAAAATATATCACATACAGAACAAAACATGAACAGAGCTGTATGAAAAGTCAGAATTTAATCAACCAATCGATCTTTATTTGTAAAGAGCCAAATCCGTTCAAATTCACAGGTCGATATATTCTATTTTTAAGTCCTTTTGGAGTCTACCAGAGATGCCGTTACTTTCATGTCTCTTACAAACAGAGAGAGAGCAGAGCAGACTAAATTACACAAAAACATTTTGGCAACGTTGTGGCAATACATGATTTTACTAGAATCACATTAGAGTTGAAAATTCTGGTATTGTGACATTCCTATTTAAAAGTTTATGTAGCAGTCACTTAAACCCACCATGTCCCACAAACCTCCCTGTTATGAGAAGACCAGGTAGAGCCCAGAAATAAGACACGATCCACTATAACCCTTTTCACACATACGGAAATCTCCTGAAAAACTCCGGAGATTAGTCTAACCGGAGGTTCTTTAGGCTATGTGTGAACGCAAACAGACACATTTTTCGTGCGGACTTTACCCAGAGTTTCTCCTCCCAGACCTCTAGTATTTTATCCACAGAAAGTCAGAGTGAGCTGATGTCTGAACGCGGCAGCATATTCTCCGGAGATTTCACCTCGAGCCAACAGAAAGAGAATGACATTTATATAGTGTCTGTCTAAAGTGTCTGCACGCGACCACTACGATCTCCGTGCACGTAATTAAGCGTCTGCATTCTGTTTTCTGTTCGTCAGTATGTTGTTCTCCTCTCTTTTGTGGATGTTGTCATTCCATTGGATTACACATAGCATTGATATAAAGACAAATATTCTCATTATAACGTTGTGTAGCAGACTCTGTTGCTTCGGCCGCTACTTCCGCGTTGTTTGCTGTCTTACATCGGGAAATCCCCCTCCCCCCCTCCCCTCTGACAGGGATAGTCCCCTGTTGTGAGGAGCATATGTGAACGGCTAGTTCGGGAGAATCTCCGGAGCGGGCCTTCCTGCAATTATCTAGATATTATCCGAAGTGCATATGTGAAAACGGCTCATGAGAATATTTTAAACATTCAGTGTATGAGAATCAAATGAACAGTTTCCTCAAGAAGCTCTGCACTGATTCTCTGCAGCCTGTGCTCCTGTCACACACACTCACACTCCCTGTGTCTCTATCTGGGACTCTAAGATACACACCTGGGCTCTTAAAGGGGTTGGGGCTGTGCAGGTGTTGCTGGAGGGAGGAGGGGGAGGTGCAGGCCGAGCTGGCATGCTCACTCGGGAGGATCTGAGGGTTGGCCTGGGCCCCCATGGAGCCGTAGTCTGCGACCGAGTGGGACACTCCTCCCCGCACGTTACCAGAATACAGACTGTAATCAGGGAACCCTGGAAGATGGGGCAGAGGACGGACAGCAATTAGAGAGTCAGAGCTCAGTGCAGGTAAACACTCTGACACAGTCTGAGCATTTAGCCAGTGTTAATCTTCACACCATTTTCTTATTTAGTCATAGTCTCCTGATGAAAATGTCCTTTATATTGAGTCAGATATTAGTAATTTGTTATTGATTTAATTTAGTCAATTAGTCACTGACTAAAATTGCACATCATTTTAGTTGACGAAAATAGAAGATATTTTAGTCAACAAAATCAGACGTGAGCTTTTATTTTTATTATCAGAAGCTCCAGGGGGCGGGGCTTCATGGACCTGCAGGCTCCAGGCTCCAGGCTGCACATTGTTGCACTCACCACACACACACACACACCTTTGATGAAGTATGCTATGGTTTACAATGATTTTAGAACAGCTGAGGGGGGACATGATAATCCTCACTTGTAATCTGTTTCGTCACATTTTCGTCAATTAGATGAAGTAATATTATTTATCAAATCGTCAAATAGCGGAGTTTCGTCTCGTCATCGTCATAGTTGACTAATTTAAAAAGACGAATATTTTTGTCATTTATTTCGTTGACGAGATTAACATTGCATTTAGCTGCCCCCCCCCCCCCCATGTAGGTGCCCCCTCTTTCATGGGTCACCCTACCTGAGCTTCGAGCTGCTGCTATTGCCCCTGCAGCCACCGGGCTGTACGCCACCGCTGGGAAACCTGAGAAGAAAAAATAACTCAAATGAGAAGACTGAATTATTAATTTACTGCAATGACAGACCTGACTCTAAAAACTCAAATTCATCTGATCATAATAGAAATCAGAGCAGAAAAATTGATTCACAAAACTTCAATGTTCTCACCACTTCCTGACCATGAAACAGGTAAAAGCTGTGTGTGTGTGTGTGTGTGTGTGTGTGTGTGTGTGTGTGGGTGTGGGGGGGGGGTATTTGGAGACAGACACTACAAAACACTGCACAGCATTAGCTTCAAAATTACTACATATGCACAGACCCACACACTCTCACGGCTGCACACACACACACACACACACACACACACACACACACACACACACACACACACACACACACACACACACACACACACACACACACACACACACACACACACACACACACACACACACACACACACACACACACACACACACACACACACACACACACACACACACACACACACACACACACACACACACACACACACAGGTTATTTTGGATGCCTGCAGTCAGAGCTAATGGAGGTTTTCACAGAGCTATTTTTGAGGACATTACAGCACAGAGAGGACGATCTGGTCCCTCCATCCCTCTGTAGAGAATACACACACAGTGTTTTCTCTCTCTCTGTGTGTAGAGCACATGCTCGCTCTCTCTCTCTGTATCTCTCTCTCTCCTCCATCCTGCAGTGAGGAGGTAAAAGCCTGCGACCTGCGGCTGCCTCTCTAGAGGTGAGTGCATCATCACAGGAGCTCTTAAAGGTGGAGGACGTGCAGCTGTGGATTGAAAAACAGAAGTCTGAGTGGACAGGCTGCTGTCTGAGGCCGTGCTGGGCTCTGCAGGTTATCTGTAGCGTGTGGAATCACGTATCATAACATAACAGAGACATCAAAGTCTAGACAGTTAACCAAGACCTCATCAGTTACACATAACACAGCAACATTGGGTTCCTAAATGTGTGTAGTGTGCACAAAGTTGTGTTGGTTTTCAGTAACCTTAAAGGTTTAACGTGAATTCCTTCTTTTCATTATGTTCTCTGCATTCATAGGGTTTGAACGCTTTGTTTTAGGCTTAAATAGTTCCACTCAGTTAGCGACAGATGTGCATCCAGATTTCTGAGTTTGCCTAACTAAACAAACTCAGTAAGAAAATAATTAACGGCTATGGCTTCAGCTTTTTTTTTTCCAACGTACAAACATGTGCACAGAGAACTGGAACAAGCTCTTGGCGACAGCTGCAGTGACTCTCAAGGGACGCATTAACTCAAGAGAAGCCGAGAGCATGTTACAAAAACAAAACAAAAGATGTGCAGTGTGTGATACATATATGGAGTTTAACTTGCATATCATAGAAATACTAATTCAAGGTTTCACCACATCAACCACATGCACTTAAAGCACTATGAGAAACCAGCACAAATAGACAACAGTCAGTTTCACTTCTCATTATTTGCTAGCCCTGTTAGCACACTGTGATCATATTAGAGTAAGGAAGATTAGCCTGCAAATAATGAAAATGCTGACTGGAAATATGCTTCCATTAAGTTTTGTGGAAGGAGATGAGTTTGTGGAGCTGGAGTTCAAGCCCTCATCAGGGATAACGACAACTCTACAAGAGGGCAAAATGTGGAAGAGGAAAAAATGGCAGAATTGTGCAGAACAGCAGAGTGGATGTTACTGAAGACTCGTGGACAGCTCTCACCGTGAAGTCATATGTAACCATCACTTGTCATTTCATTCAGAACTGGGATTTGAAGACATCTATCCCCCTACAGACTAACAGGACTGATGATGAGTGACACACTGCGGGACACATAGCAGACCACCAGGATGTCTGTGTCCTACTTTTTTTTCACAGTAATTAGATTACTGTGAAACTCAATCCCTAGTTGAGTTGGTGATAATATTTAAGAACTCTTTTAAAGTCTTTATATGTGATTTTTCACACTTAAATATAATAGAAATCAAGTATATCCTCTGAAAATAACTCTGTGAGTCATGACTGTCTACAATGGGTGTAACACCCGAGTCCCACTGTCTGTGATGTTTTCAGAGTTTTCAGAGTCCTATCTTCATCGTTGGGACGGCGGCTGACTCCTCCCCTCACGTATAAAAGTTGTTTAATTGAGGGACTAGAGAAAAGAAGAATAACATACTGTACTCACTGCTTAACTGTGTTTCTAGATCACGCTCATTTCAGGTAAATTTACATGCAGTGTGAAGATAAGAGCATAATAAAGATCGCTAGCATTAGCATGCTAACACAACAATGCAGCACGAGTTGTTTTGGTTTCATGCTGGTGCTCAAGGGCGACATCTGCTGGATCAAAAAATCGCATATAAAGCCTTTAAAGAGCCCATATTATGCCCTTTTTGGGGTTTGTATATTTAATCTATGTACCTACTTTTGTACGTTCACAATAGCTAAAGTTCTAAAAAAGTGTCTGTTTTCATGTACTGCTCCTCCTTGCTCCCTCTACGCTCTGAGTCTGTCAGCTACACTCTGCTGAGCCCACACTGTTAGACCCCACGTGGGCCAAGTCTGCTCTGATTGGTCTGCTGATCCGCTCTGTCGTTATTGGTCAGTTGCTCAGCATGCATCTTGGAAATTTCAACATGAGCTGCTGGGCTTGCCACAACGAGCCAATGGACTTAGATCAGTGATCTCACACTGACAAGACGTCACACTGACACATTTTTATCGAGGAGGGCTAGAACCGAGCGTTACATGCAGCTAATGCTGCAGCTAACAGGAGGACGTAGGAGAAGCTGCGTTTCCGCGGACTTTGAATTTTTGCACATAGATGTGCCTAAACATGCACAGGACACTTGGAAAACACACTAAAGAGCATATAAAACCAGAAAAAGAAGAATATGGGACCTTTAAACTAATAGAATAGAACACTGAGCTTCAATCTTCACTGGTTATTTCTGTTGATTAGAGGAAACTGAATCTTGTATGAAAACAGGAGAAGACCACAAAGACCTTGACTTGGTCTGAATACAGAGAGGCCGTTCTAAAGTGTTGGCTGGCTGAGTACAGACTAACACACACACGCAAGTCTCTTTTATGTGACCTCCTGTGACTCGTGTCCCAAAAAGGATTATGGGTAGTGCTTCAGAAGAAGATGAGCTCCTCTCTTTCTCTACAGTCAATTTGTAAAACCTCCACAGAGGGACGACTTCCTCTAAATCCCTCCACACTGAGGGGAGAGAGAAAAAAACAGACTTTCACCTTTAATGTCCGCGCTCCAAGGTCGTCCTGCTGCGATCAGGACGACACAGACAGAATCATCTGAGGGAGGAGAGCGACAGGATAAAGAGCGGGGAGAAAAGGTAAACCTGAACCAATCAGCTCTGCTCTAACGGTGTTGTTAAGGACGTTTTTTTTTGATTGGACGGGACAGCTACACCTGCATGTAATGATGAGAAGGACTCTCTGCTGCCTCTGATCTCTGAAGAGACAAAACACCTTCATGTCGTTATTAAGACGGATAACGAGTGTTATGATTACAGCCGACACACTCAGACACACACCTGATCCTCCCTCCGCCTCCAGAGACTGAGATCAGCACCAGACATGAAGGACGTGTGAGGGACAAACCACCAGGAGCGCTTCACTACAAGACGTCCTCAGACCACAGTCTGCGTGTCCCTGTGGCCATTTTTAACTCATTTACTCCTTAAACTTCTAGAAGATTTCAGACAGGCTGCCCCTGAAATCTCGCTGAGTTGGTTGTTCCCCCATGCCCCTCACAGTGGGGGACTATTCCTGTTGGACAGGATGGGGAGGGGTCTCAGAAGGCATGAAACAGCAGATTCTGACACTTTTTTACCTTTATATTAAAGCTATTTGTAGTTGAAAAAATTCACAATTGTAACACAAAAAGCAGAGAAAAACACAGAACACATAAAGAAGTGATTTCTATACATGCACGGAGATCACACAGGTTGTGTGCATACCGTCTATGGTTATGTGCCGATCGCAGGGGATAAACGACATCACCCCCTACCACCTGCTCACGGTGAATTTTCCTGAATATTTCCTGTTTTTTTTTAGCTCTCCCTGAATTCAAACAGAACATTTGCTAGGAGGTCGGTAGGACACAGTCCAGGTAATGTTGCAGTGAAAATGTAGCGGTTTGTGCTCACACATGCAGCTCACCCTGATATTTCAGGAATTTTAAGCAAGTTTGAAAGCATCGTCTGTGTGTGTGTGTTAGGTGGGGTTTGTTTCTGTCATATAAATCCAATGAAGAAATCGTGAAACAGACTGGAGATTATAACACCATTTAATCGGCCGAGGTCAGACAACTTCATCAAACAAGCATGCTTATAAATCACTTGACTGACGAAGTGTTGACAAAGTAACAGTGTTCACAGTGCTGCTTATATTCTGTTGAAAAGGTGCAACCCACAAATTCCTTTCTATTTGGGTGCATCACCATAAACAATGAAGATGACATGACACTGATTTGTATACGTATCAGATGTAGACTCTCTGTCTAGTAAACAGTTGCTGACAACATATAGTTGGCTCCTATCCATATATAGATCTGCTACTACTTAGGTGCTTCACCCATATAAGATTACAGCTTCAGACACCCAAAAGTAGGAGTGTTAACAGGTGGTAGATCGACTTGAATAATACATTTCACAAAGTTACGAAGATGAATGGATTTCATGAAAATTCGTACTAACAGTGTGTGTGTGTGTGTGTGTGTGTGTGTGTGTGTGTGTGTGTGTGTGTGTGTGTGTGTGTGTGTGTGTGTGTGTGTGTGTGTGTGTGTGTGTGTGTGTGTGACTGACAGCCTCCTGCAGAGCTTTCTTTTGAGCTTTGTGTCCCTGAATGCATCACGTCTGGAGGCTGACAGACTTTAATTGGTTGTCCTCATGCAGCATGGCTCCACCTCCCTGCTTGTTCACATCACAACCTTCACTCATCAGTGTGCTCAAACAGACCGACAGACTCTGCAGTGATAAGACTGTAAGACTCATATCCTGCATCCAATACAGTGAACAGGTATCAGGGAGCAGGTGTAGAGTGACTGAACGACTCAACATTAAACCAGTATAAGACAGAAAAACTGCCTTAAAAAGAGCATAACCAGACTCATGTTGAAGAGCCATCTGCTGAGACTGCAGAGAGAAGAAGAGTCCAGGTTAATTTACCTTTGACTAGTCTTGTCATTTTACTGAGCCGACCTTGAACACATCAGAATGTTACCTTATGTCACCTTGTTTAGTTATCTAACTAGCTTTATCCAGACTATTTCGACTCAGATTTCAACATTGGACTGATTTAAACTAACACTTGTTACAAAGTTTGGATGATCTTACCCCGGCTGCTGTGAGCGGAGGATGAATAGGAGGACAGCTGCACATCAGCAGCAGAAAGACGTTCAAAGATTCTGCATTTTGGTTTAATTAGTTTCACAATGCTGGTGTGCTTGTTGGCGGGCAATTACATTTTTTTTAAACCCTACAACACAATTTATATTTGTTTTCCAGTGATTCAATTCAAAAGACTTAGCTTGAGATAAAAACCTTACATTATAGGGACCACAGGACTCGTTAGCTGTATCAATAAACTTGATCATTATTGATTTTTGACGATGAAGAACAGGGTCCTTAATGGAACACATTTTCAATCCCCAACCCAGTGAGGAGGAATCAAAGAGTTTTAAGAGAACTCACCAGGGATCTCGTAGCTGTAGCTCGGAGGAAAGCCAGTGTATCCTCTGCCGTAAGTCGTTACAATATTTGGATAAGCTGCAGGAAGGAGATTTATGAACGTTAGGAAAAACTCATCTGAAATCAAACTATAAATATGAAACATTTCCTTATATAAATGCTGAGTTATCAAATCTGTGTCTGCATGTCTGTGTGATCACTGTAGCACTCACAGTTCAAAAACAACCTCTCGCCTGATGAAGTGAATGTGAGGATACATTGAGAAGACAAATCTACAGATTAGGAGATAAACTAATGGAGCCTCTGGTTTATCAACATTTGGTTTGATGCAACAAGTTCACCATTTTGGCCGACACCCTGTCTGTTTTCTGGATCAGGAAGTGACCATATTTGGACAAGAAGATGTAGCTTGAGAGGAGTAGGGTTTAATATATGCAAAATTATCTGTGATAGTATCAAAAAGTATCAAAACTTTAGAAAAAACTGCAGATCTTCAGCTGTATTTTTAACCATAAGCTGCTGTGAGACAAGAGAGAGAGAGAGCACTGTGTAAACAGAACAAAGACATTGGCAACATTTTGGTGACAAATCATTGTTTCACCAACCATCACCAATGTTTTTGTACAATTTAGACAGAGTACATGCATTTATCTGCAATTTCTGGTCATTAAATACAATAATTAACCCAATTTCAGATTTCACTGCACATTTTTTTAATGCAGTGGTATCAAAGGTGAGAGCATCTTTAGATTTTTACTGGAATATTACCAAAGTTTAAAAATCTGTTATCATGAAACCCTATAATGACCTTTGGCTATTGTCAGTCTCATCAAATGTCCAAACATTAGAATGAAATAGAAATATTAGTCAGATGAAAGGCTCTTTGTGTTGGTTTGAGCAAAGCCCAAAAAAGAAACTCTGAATGTTTTCAGATAAGAAGATCACACACACACACAGAGTGTACTCACTGAGCATGCCCATGCCAAGCATGAAGGCGTCCACGGTGTAGGGTAGACCACAGGCTCGTCCTCGTACCCCCGTAGGAAACATCACTTCTTTCGGCTGAGCTTTTTTACATTCTACCTGTAGAGGGCACGGGGCAAAGATAATAGAACATAAATCCAAATTAATCATCATTTTAACAGTGCTCCACAAATGACTTTCACTGACTACCCAGGGCCTGAATTGTATTTTTAATTTAACCTTTATCTATCCAGTTTATTTCCACTGAGATCAGAAATCTCGTTTTCAAGATAGACCTGGCCAAGAAAAGCAGCAACACAGAGTTTCAACAAGAAAAACACTCAAACTCATACAAAATGTTAAATAGGAAGTTGATTTTTTAACCATGAATCCCTCTCTACACACACACCAGACTACATCGATAAAAACAGGAATTGTCCCCAACAGAAAGCAGAGTTGTTGGTCTACAGCTTTGACTGGATGTTAGTGATTCTGTGGGTAACACAAATATTTGTCTAAATCCAAACCATTGACTTTATATTAAGATGGATGAAAAACCTGCCGCCTGGCAGTGAAGCCAAAATATTTAGAGCTCCCCCTGCTGACTGGTTGCAGTACAGGTCATAAATTCCACTTCCACAGAAAGAATAGGTGTCAAACTAAAAAACCAAAATACACGTCAAATACATTTCTCTTAAACCTGGTGTCTGTCATTTTATTTAGAACGTATCATGCTAATTCAGTCAGGATCCTTTGTTAAGTAAATTACTTAATTGCAATTATTTATATTTGGCAGTATGGCTCTGCCCATCCAGTGCATACAAGGAAAGCTATAGGGAGATAAGCAGCGGACCCCAACAGAGCATCAATTACAAGCATGACATTGATTAAGTCAGAGCAGCATAAAAGTAAGAGGGTTGCAAATGCGGCTTGCAGATGGAGTAGCAAAGAGTAGGAGGGCTAGAGCAGTTTAAATAAAGCGGCATATGGGACGCTTTGAAGCAAATCAGCTGGTCATCAGCCGGTGCGGCTGGTGTGAAATCAGCTGTTACTGAAACTCAGGCATGATAACAGAGCGTTACGCTGTGACCTGCCTGAACTAACGCTACGCTACAAAGGGTATAACTCAGTGATTGACAGCTCAGTTAACAAATGAGGCTACTGCATTGTGTGTGCGAGGAGGAACGTAGAGAGGAAACACAACAAACACTAACATAAGAGTCATTGAACTTCCCATAACTGTGAGTGTCTGCATTGTCAGCAGTGGACTGTACCCACCTGAGGGACCTTTGACCTTTACTCAGGAAGTTAAACATGTTGTGTTCTGTGTTCTGGTTAGAAGAAAGGGTGTGGTGTCAAAATAATTACGGCTCTTCTAGCCAATCCCCTCGGGTCGTGTCTTGGTCTAAACTATATCACCAGCACCCTTTGTCAGTGCCTGTCGTGAGGGTATTTTGACTTTAATTCAGGTGTAGCTGTGGGAGAAATTTGGGGTTTATGGTCTTGTCCAAGGACACTTTGACATGTGACTGTGGGAGCTGCTCAACCTTCTATAAGAGAGTTGTTGTTCTACTGCTGCTTCAAGGGTTTACTTTGTTCAGTGTCAGAAATGTTAATTTATTCTGACTGCACTGAGGGCATGTGCTTAACGTAAGAAAGTCTTTCTTTAAATGTCTGTGATTGTTTCTTTTTTTATCCACGTTATTAACCACGATCAATATGAAGAGACTTGGGGGCAAAATCAAGGTCGACTTCAGATTCAGGCCGTCGACTTTAGAACGAGCAGGAGGCTCATCTGAGGATCTCAGGCTGTGATTGACTCCTAACACTCATGAAGCTCTGAACCTGATCCAGCCAGGCTTTACAAGTCATCGATCAAATCTTAATATCAATCTTTGATAGAAAGATGGACTACAGGGAGGATCCATGAGCCTGCTGATGATACTAGGAGAATATATTGTTAGAGGGGGTTCCTCGCTCCCGCTACATTTTGCTCGGTATTAAAAAGAAGAATAATTAAACCTCTCGCAGCTTATTGTGCTTTTATCAGAGTTCAGCTGTGGGCCAGTACTCACAATGCATTTGGGAAATAGGAGCTTATATTAGTGTGCACTGACAGCAAACAGTGTTACTCTCTTACTGGGCCAGTATTAAAACCTACAAGAGCTCAGGTTTCAGATTCTTCTTCTTCTCCTTTTTTCACTGTGACCTTTATCATCTGTTTCAATGTCAAACAATCAGTTTTTCTGGTCTAATGAGCAGAGCAGAGATATGAAGAGGAAACACAGAGAGGGATAACCCGTTTGTTCAAAATCACACACAGTTTCATGGTAACTGATCAGTGAAAACACAGCGATCTGAGCTCCAATCATATTTCTCAGCTGTGTCTACCAGTCAAAGTGTGTGTGTGTGTGTGTGTGTGTGTGTGTGTGTGTGTTCCTATGTGTCCAGAGTCAGTTTCTAACAAGTAAGAAAAATGAAACATGAATCAATGTGAGAGAGAGAAGAGGAGCCGCTCACCATTTTATTATTGATCTCATGAAAATGGATCTCACAGACTTTCTCCACCACGTCCTCGATTTCAAATGTCACAAAACCGAAACCTGAGAAAGAGAGAGGGGGGGGGGGGGGGGAGATAAGGTGTGTGTGTGAGAGAGAGAGAGAGAGAGAGAGACATTGAGCTATAATTCAACGACTGCAGAATTTGCTTAGAGCTACAAACACTCACTTTCATACCCTATGAAGCAGAGTGATTCATATTTTCAATTTTTTGAGACCTCTGCATCCTCAGTGAGATCTTTCCCCCAAAACAACTTGATTAACACAACCAGATACAAGCAGTGCACAAATAATCCACAAGGGGCCGGAGAGCATGCTCCATAGGACTGTATGGTGAAAGGCAGTAAGTGACAAAACTGAGATTTTTCACGAGTATATTTTCACCAATTTTAAAAAGATAGAAAAAAATAAACGTTCAAATTGTTGAAGATATTTCAATTCCAGGCGATGTAAACAAAGTGAAGATAGGACTCTGAAAACTCTGAAAACATCACAGACAGTGGGACTCGGGTGTTACACCCATTGTAGACAGTCATGACTCACAGAGTTATTTTCAGAGGATATACTTGATTTATATTATATTTAAGTGTGAAAAATCACATAGAAAGACTTTAAAGTAAACTAATCAAAGAGCTATATATTATAATTGAATAAATCTAGAGTGACACTGGGATATTTATGATGTATATTGTGTTTTTTATATGCAATATGTTATGATGAATATATACATGAGTAATCTGATGCAGATGGATCACTTGCTCATAATTTTCTTTCCAGTTAATTTTCCCCAAAATCGTATCCATTTAGAAATTACGCTTTTAATTGTATTTAGGGTACATTTCAAATTGTAGACAAGTTCAGGAACAACGACTTAAACAACAACAACAACAACAGTCATTAAAGGCCAAATGAAAAGAAACCAGGAGGGTTTTATTTTATTCCCCTCTCATAGAGTGTTTCTTTATTTTATCATGAAATATTTTTGAATCAGCATATTGAAATAATTAACAGCAGATGCAACAAATATGACACAAAGCAAAAGTCATACATGCAATGTGTTATTCTGTTTATTTATGAGGCTCCTGCAGCGCTGTGTTTGATGATCAGAGTAGAGGAGGAACAGGAAGACTTGTGTCCTTTTGTAAGTGTAGCTTATAATTTACTTATATTAAAAGTCCAGCAGGTACATGGACTATAAGTGCTCTGTAGTAAAACAATAACAGCAACAATGCTCTGATACATTAGCAGGGTTAGGGTTGTTTCAGAGCTGAAATGTAGCCAATGTATTTGGTATAATTTAGACAGCGATTAAAAACAAGAATTACCTAAAAGGTCTCCTGTTTTTGTCACCAAGGTAGAGAAACTGATATTAAAATCACTGGATTTTTACTAGAATCAGCTCAAAGTTTAAAATTCTGATAATGTGACATTGCTACATTGGAAATGTAATAAACATAATAATAATAATAATAATTATCATGTGCAAATATATCATAAGAAATATTTCTTCTGTTTTTTTTTCCCAGTGCAATAACTTGGATCAATTTAACATCTTCCACAAATAAATCATGAGTTATAACCATAACTAGACAGAGAGAGAGAGAGAGAGAGAGAGAGAGAGAGAGAGAGAGAGAGAGAGAGAGTGGAGAACGAGTCTTTACAGGCAGGTGTCATAATATAAAACACCTGAACGAACTTTAGTCACCTTATTTCAGATCAAGAAAATAAAAAACAGATCTCATTCAGAATCAGATGTCAGTGTGTGTCACTCCTTTAATAACAACATGCAGCCTCAATCTGAGGAGAATAATGAGTGTGAACAGCAGTTAGAGAGGTGCTGGGATGGAATCTCACACTTATTAAGAATCAGGACACACACACACCACATGCACGCAAGCACGCCACACAAACACAAACACACACACACACACAAGCACGCACACACCACACACACACTCGAACAATTTAACAGATTAGATACCAGAGAAGCTTGATGTGGAGCTTTAGTTAGATCACTCCTGTAACTCCTCCACATGAAGAAAACTCAGTTTAACTCTATAATATATCACACATTCTCACCTCAGGTTAAACTACAGATGACATGGACGTAGTCTCAGTGATGTCATCCATTGGTTACTGAAGGCGGTCACCATATTGGAAAAACTGACTCTCTACCTAACTTCAGATCAATCTAGATACAGGCACAGAGGTGGAGTGCATTAATGCTCCTGACAAACAGCTACAACACACACACACACACACACACACACACAACTCTACCACTCTAGTATTTTTTCCTCAGAAAGTCAGAGTGAGCTGATGTCTGAACGCGGCAGCATATACTCCGGAGATTTCAACTCGAGCCAATGAAAAGAGAATGACATTTATATAGTGACTGCCTAAAGTGTCTGCACGCGACCACTATGATCTCCATGCACGTAAATAAACATCTGCATTCTGTTTTCTGTTCGTCAGTATGTTGTTCTCCTCTCTTTTGTGGATGTTGTCATTCCATTGGATTACACATAGCATTGATATAAAGGCAAATATTCTCATTATAACGTCGTGTAGCGGACTCTGTTGCTACGGCCGCTACTTCCGCGTCTTACCTCAGGAGACACTGCTACAGATAACTACTATAATTTCTGTCAGGATCTAAAGACAACTTCGGCCAAAATCTTAAAAAGTGTATCTGGAGAAAATTACCAAGCCTGCCTTTAAGTGGACACTCAAGTAAACAATAAATGGACTTGAGCTTGGATAGCACCTAGTCTTTTGACTACTCAAAGGACTTTTACACTGCTGGTCACACCTACACAGTCACACACTGATGGTAGAGGCTGCTATGTAGTGAGACCATCAGAAGTAATTAATCCCATACACCACAGACGAAGCAGCGGGAACAATTTGGGGTTCAGTGTCTTGCCCAAGGACACATCAGACATGTGGCTGCAGGAGCTGGGGATCGAACCTACAAACTACAACTCTACCAACTGAGCCACAGCTGCCCCAAGGGGGTGTATTTCCACATTGGCTTCAATTTTTGGTTTTAAGCAGCCAAAACTTATAAGCAAAATGTGGGTGTTTGTTGACTCTTGGTCAAGAAGTAGCATAAAACAATATGTTATGTCCAGGTTTAAATATTTATCTCAACAGATGGTTAAATCCTGTCTTGTAACTTGTTCATGGTTTAAGATGTTTATAAAAAATAATGTGAGTCAATAATAGAGTTTTATAATAAAATGTATAATGCATACTGTATGTTTTTTTTTCATCAATCTGTCTGTCATGAGCTGTCTGTTCACTATGGATCCCTTTTTGCTGTAGTTATCTGAATGATAAACTTTATCAAACTTAATTTACAGTTTTGTAGAAGACCTTACTATAAAAAGAGATGTTTTTAGACAATGAAAGACAGGGCACAAATTTTATCTGACATATTCCACTATCCTCTACCTGAATTAAAATATTGAAAACAGCAGGAAGAAAAACAGGTTCTTACTTCTGATTCTTCTGGCAATTAAAAAAGAAGCAGAGAAGGAACTGTTTCATTTTTACAAAGACTGAAATCAGTGTAAAACAAAGCCTGCAGAGAGCCCGATGTGTGAGTGTTAACAGCTGCTCTTCTGATCCATGTGAGAGTAAATACTCTGAGATCTGATCCTGCAGAATGAGCAGCCCATAAAACCAGAGACACAAGAGAAAATTCAGACTTTATCAGAAACCCTGTCTGCAAAATTTAAAGTCGATAAATTGACTGGGATGCATTAAAGCCAGTTTGTGCCCTTTTATTTACACATCCTCTCTGTAAAGGAGGAGGAGGAGAGACAGTTACACTCTTCAGAGCACGACTCAGTGTAGACTAAATGAGAGTGGACAGAGGAATCGATTGAGGCAGCAAGCCATCTGACTGCACTATAATGAGAGGAGTGAAATACATTTAGACTTGTGGGCTGATAGAGGAACACAAGGTGAGTGAGGAGGAGGAGGAGAAGAAAGGCCTGTTCTGATGGAGTCAGACTTGTAAGAAAGAGTCGATGTCTCTGCAGAAAACTGAAAGCAGACTGTAAGGTCATAAACTTATAGTCTCAGGTCTAAGATCCTGCATTTTCAACCAGTTACATATCTAATCAGAACATTAAAACTCTCTCCCACTCCTGCTCGCCACATCTGGAGCACCTAACCATCCTGTGCCGTCCATTTCACCTCCCCCAGGAATTCACTTCAGTCATCGCTACATCTGTTTACATTCCACCACAAGCGGACACGGACACAGCTTTATCGGACCTGCATGACGTGCTGTGCCGGCACCAAAACAAGCATCCGAACGCTGCCCTCATCGTGGCTGGGGATTTTAACAAGGCGAACCTGAAGAAAGTTATGCCGAACTTTTTCCAACACGTCACTTGCTCCACCAGGGGCAACAATACACTGGATCATTGCTACACGCCATTCAAAGAGGGCTACAAGGCGATATCCCTGCCCCCACTGGGTAAATCAGACCATTCCGCCATTTACCTTTAGCCATGTTGACGAGGCAGGTTAGGCGCTGGAACGACCAATCAGAGGCTACGCTGCGAGACGCTCTGGATGACGTCGACTGGGGCATGTTCCAATCCAGCTCGAGTGACGTAGACAAGTTTACGGAAGTTGTGACGGACTTCATAGCAATGCTGGTAGACGCCGCCGCTCCCATGGTGTCTGTCCGCACCACTGTGAACGAACGGACCGCTTCATACAACTCGTCACTTCTCACTGGCAGGACGGAGGAATACAAAGCAGCGTCTTACAGACTGAGACGAGCAGTGGAAGACGCTAAGCGGAGGTACAGGGACAAAGTGGAATCACAGTTCCAGCAGCGTGATTCAAGGAGCTTGTGGCAAGGACTGCAAACAATTACTGACTACAGGAAAAGAGCCCATGTCTCGGTGAGTGCAGACGCTGCTCTGGCTGACGAACTTAATGACTTTTATGCGCGATTTGAGGCTAGCGCTAGCACCGTTAACGTTAGCATGCCAATTGATGCAGCCAGCAGGATCTCCGAGGCCGGAGCGGCACACTCGCACCCGCTCACTGTGTCAGAGCACGACGTGAGGAGGACACTGAAAAAGGTAAACACCAGGAAGGCTGCCGGGCCAGATGGTATTTCTGGCAGAGTACTGAAGTACTATGCCGACCTGTTAGCTCCAGTGTTTACCACCATCTTCAACCTCTCCCTGAGTCAGTCTGTGGTCCCCACATGCCTGAAAAAAGCCATTATTGTCCCTGTACCGAAGAATGCCTCTCCAGCTTGCCTTAATGACTATCGCCCAGTAGCACTCACCTCAGAAGTGATGAAGTGCTTTGAGAGACTCATGAGTCTCTGGATCCACTTCAGTTCACATACAGACTGAACAGATCCACAGATGATGCTGTCTCCCAGGTACTACACACCACCCTCACCCATCTGGACAAAAGGAAGGGGGACTATGTGAGACTGCTGTTCATTGATTTTAGTTCAGCTTTCAACACCAGAGTCCCCGCCCACTTCCATTCCAAGCTGATCAACCTCGGACTTAACACCTCCCTGTGTGCTTGGATCCTGGACTTCCTGACGAACAGATCCCAGGTGGTCAGAGTGGGCAGACACACCTCCAGCCCCTGCACCCTCAACACCGGAGCACCACAGGGCTGTGTCCTCAGCCCCCTGCTCTTCACCCTGTACACACATGAATGTGTGGCCACAAGCAGCTCCAACATCATCGTGAAATTTGCAGATGACACGGTGGTTGTTGGTCGCATCAGCAACAATGATGAGCAGACGTATACAGGGGAGGTTGGAAACCTGACACAGTGGTGCCAGGACAACAACCTGCTCCTGAACATCAGCAAAACCAAGGAGCTGATTGTCGACTTCAGGAGAGGACTGCAGAGGGATTACACCCCACTGAGAATTGATGGGACGCTGGTGGACAGGGTGTGCAGCTTCAAGTACCTGGGGGTGCACATCTCTGAGGATTTAACATGGACAACCCACATAGACAGTCAGGTGAAGAGGGCAAGGCAGCGGCTTTATCACCTCAGACAGCTGAGGAAATTCAAAGTCTCTGTGAAGGTCCTGAAGACTTTTTATTCCGGAGTGGTGGAGAGTGTGCTGACTGGAAACATCACCCAGTGGTACGGGAACAGCACTGTGCGTGACCGAAGAGCCCTGCAGAGGGTGCTGAAGTCAGCAGAGCGTACCATGGGTACAACACTCCCCACCCTCCAGGACATCTTCACAAGGAGGAGCACAGCCAGGGCAAACAGGATCATGAGTGATCCCCACCACCCAGGTAACGGACTGTTTACGTGGCTACCCTCTGGCAGGCGCCTTCGACACATCAAGGTGAACACAGAAAGACTCAGGAAGAGCTTCTTTCCTCAGGCTGTCCGGACTGTTAACTCCACTCTCCTCAGTTAAAAACAAAACAGAACTAAACAAAACAGAACTGTGATTACATGATGCACACACACCACACATTCCAATCTGCACATTGCACTTTGACACCCTGGACACTTTACACTGTTTACATTATTCTATATTTTGTATATTCAAATATTTCTTTTTAAATTTTACATTATATTACTATTTTACTGTATATATGTGTATTAGTAATTTGAGTGTTATTGCATGGCCTTGCGGAACAGTCTTTACATTTCACTACACATCTGTATGAGCATGTGACAAATAAAAATCTTGAATCTTGAATCAAATACTGAACTGAAATAAAGAAACACTGGGCAGATTCTAATCCAGCATCAAGCATTTAATGTATGAGAAGTGAGAGTCTTGATTTTCTATCAAATGGGGTCATCATCGTCAATCATTTTGGTGCTCCTCAGATTCTCAAGACAATTTACGCTTATCAACTTGCCAAATATTATATGACTCAGAAGAGTTTACTAAAACTCAGTTGTGAGAAAACTGTGAAAAAGTCACAATATTTAACTTTCATAAAAGAATGAAAGCATTTTGAATCCAAGCTAAACCATTCATGGGATAATCTCAAAAATATAAACTCGGTTTTTAAAGTACCTTCTTTTTGTCTGCGGGGGGCATTTTCTCTGCCTCAGTAGTTGGTGGGGTTTGCAACTCATCCACTCATTTTTGCATGTATTGATTTGACATATTTCTGCCTGAACATGTTAAGGAAAACATAAATAAAACTAATCAGTCTTCTTATGAGGGATATGTGTGGTTGGCTAATAAACAATACAACGCTTCCTCCCAGCACCAGAACGACCAGTCTGTTTAACTCACTCACATTTTTTATCAGTTTAGGCCCTCAATGATGGTTAAAAGTTGTGTCTAAGCTGTAATGCAGCCACTTGCCACTAGTCGGGGCTGTAGCTCCAGTTAATAGGCCGTCTCTTCTCATTGTCTGGATGATAACCAGTTCAGTGGACAGATGGCAGTTTTTCAGTGTTTTGTTATAAAAAATTGAGATATTGTTTTTTAGGCTGTGTCATATTCATCTGGCATACAGACTGAAGGAATGTGTAAACACATTCAGCACAGGCATGTGGTGGACAGAAGGCTGGTGCTGCTAGCACTGCTAACATCAGCCGTACTCTGCTAACCAATCAGATTTTTTTTAACCAGCAGACCCTGTGATCCCGTATTTAACCGTATTGAATAATCAATTTGAACTGTTTTCTTACTGTAAGACTTGTCAGCTACTCTAGAATTTAAATTCAGACATCAAAATCAACACGGAGAGTAGTCTACTGCATCATTTTGTTTGAAGCATGCTAAGCTAGTCCAGCGCAAAGATTCAACAGACTAAATGTGATGTCTACTCTGCAGCTCTGATTTGGATATTTAAACTGAACAAGCCTTTCCCCTCAGCTGTGTCCTCCTCTTTAAACCTGTCCATCACATCTTCTCCCCTTCACATCTGACAGACTAATGGAAAACCATCTGGGGCAGCATGCAGGGTGACAGCTCCATGTCCATTAGCACACACGCACCCTCACACACACATGAAATCAGGCAGTGGCAGCATGTTGATGGTGTGAAACAAAAAAAAATCTATTTCCCCTCCTCTCTCCCGGTCTGTCCTGCAAACTCACACTAATGTGATTACAGCCGCCTCAAAACAATTTGAGCTTTAATTACTCGAGACGCGTCAGGACGAAACCAAGAGAGGCTTTTCTCAAACAAATCAACGTGTGACCGATAGGCTGAGGAGGGGGAGGCAGAGGGGGAGACTGAACCAACAGACAGACGGAGAGATTTTCTAATTAGATGAAGGAGAAGCTCTCAGACAGCTTTAATAGAAATCTGACGCTGCAGTCTGAGCACGCTGTTATCTCTGTCTGCTGGACCTGGGCTGATTACCTGCACGCTATGTGGATGTAAAGAGACATAAACTAATGTACAATTGATTACACTCATCTTCAGGGTTGGGAATATCGTTTTACTTACTTACTTAGTAACGTGTTACTGAAACGCCACTACTATTTGTGGTAACTAGTGTATTCATACTTTTCAAATTCAATGACACTTGGGGGCGCTGGATAGCCTATAGCGGTTATGTTGTGTGCCCCATATACTATCCTATCCTTATTCTATTCTATATTCTATCCTTAGGCTAAAGTCCTCATTGCAGCATCTGTGGGCTTGAATCCGACCTTGGACCTTTGCAGAATGTCTACCCCCACTCTCTCCTCCCAACAATTCATGCTTCTCTATCCAGTGAAGGCAAAAAGACCCATAAATAACTTGATTTCTTTTTTATAACACGGTTACAATTACAGTCATTCAAAAGCACCCGCTACTTGTTACCAGTGTTGGGACTTAAAGGCTTTATATGTGATTTTTGACACTTAAATATAATAGAAATCAAGTATATCCTCTGAAAATAACTCTGTGAGTCATGACTGTCTACAATGGGTGTAACACCCGAGTCCCACTGTCTGTGATGTTTTCAGAGTTTTCAGAGTCCTATCTTCACTTTGTTTACATCGCCCGGACGGCCGGCTGACTCCTCCCCTCATGTATAAAAGTTGTTTAATTGAGGGACTAGAGAAAAGAAGAATAACATACTGTACTCACTGATTAACTGTGTTTCTAGATCACGCTCATTTCAGGTAAATTTACATGCAGATACGAGCATGATAAAGATCGCTAGCATTAGCATGCTAACACAACAATGCACCGCAAGTTGTTTTGGTTTCATGCTGGTGCTCAAGGGCGACATCTGCTGGATCAAAAAATCACATATAAAGACTTTAAGCATTACTAAGTTACGCAACTAACATTTACGGTAACAAGTACTTAAAAAGCACTCCGTACTCGTTACTTTATGTGAAACAGTCGACAACAGGCAGGCCAGGTTACGTTAACATCAGCACAGCAGCATCCTAGGAGAAAGAACATCGCGCGAGGTAATCAAATACAGACAGGTGATCATTCAGCGGTCAGCTTCCTGTCTCTGAAATACCAACATAATTTTCCCTGCTCAGGTTAAACCACAAGAATAATGTGGTGAGTTGTCGTCTGTGTGCAGGAAGGAAAACTTCTATCACAAGAACGGAGCAGCGAGCTAAACATCAGGTTTCTACTAAACTATCTGTCGGAGACTGCGGAGACCCAGGTGCAGCTCATTAAGAGACTGATGGACAGGCCTATCCTGACTACTCAAAAAGAGTTTACACCGCAGCTCACACCTACCCATACTCACACACTGATGGTAGAGGCTGCTATGTAAAATGACCATCAGAAGTAACTAATCCCATTCATACACAGCCGACGAAGCAGAGGGAGCAACATTGGGTTAAGTGTCTTGCCCAAGGACAAGCTGATTGAACGCCCGACCTTCTGGTTAAGAGACGACCGACTCTACCACTGAGCCACAGCCACCCCACTGATTGATCTACTGAATGTTTTAGAGTCATCAGAGAAGGCAGTGAAAAAACGCTTTTAATCATCTCTCTGACAGTCTGCAGGTTTAACTCTTTGTTGCTGCAGTTTGAATCTTTATCTGACACAATTCTATTTTCATTTGTGATGTGTTGACAAATAAGTGTTACTGGTTTGAACTTTGCCTTGAAAAATTTGACAGAAAAAGTGACCAGACAGCACATTCAGTCATCCACCAACATGTTAAATGATCAAATTAAATAGTAGTAGAATAATTATCACATAAATATGGGGGGGGCTTTATGTCTGAAAATGGCTTCTGTTTTAACTTATATCAAAAATATTAATTATTAATTTCCAGCTGATATTTGTTTGAAAAGCATTCAGTACTTCATGTGAAACTCTTCATCTTGTGACTCTCTCTCTCAGCCTGATTTATGTTCATCTTGTCTTCTAAAGAATTGACCTGTAAGGTTGGCCGGTCAAAACCTTCGCCTGAATGAAACACTTTCTGCAGCTGTACAAGCTCGGGTTCAGAATCAGATGAGATTGCTCAGCTTATGCCGGTGTCAGACAGTTTCTCCCTGAAGTGTTTGGTCGCCCTCCTTAAGTCTTGAAGTTGCACATTTCGTGAAGTTCTTTGTGTTCTGAGAGTTCAAAAACAAAAACTGTCCTGAAAAACGAGCTGGGTCAAAAATCCTTTTTTTTTTTTTTTTTTTTTACACTTTTATTCAGCAGTGAAGAGACTTTGATTCCTCAGGGTTTTTCAGGTTTACATTTCCTCTCCTTTTTAAATTCAGTCCTTTTACAACAGAGAGCTCATCTGAATCTCAAAGCCAACATCTGTGACAGGAGAACGAGCTTTAAACTGCTCCAGTTAATCCTGCACCGGGGGAGACGAGGCATGGGAACTCACAGGAAACGCAGAAAAGGAGAGTGTGCAAGAAAATGTCTTAGGAGAAGAATATCACAGGCAGAAAATGTTACAAAAAAACAGAAATATCCGAGGCTTGTTCAGATTAAAAGTCATGTTTCTGCAGACAAACAATAAGCCGACAGTACTCGCCTCTGCAAAGCTGTTTCCTCTTAAAAATCATGTTTTTCAACCAAAACGTACTCCTGAAACATTTCAATGAGTCTCAGTCCTCCAATTCAATGTCACACATCAGTGAACTGAACAAATGAATTATTTGCACTGGCAGCACCTGTTCTCAATACAAAACCATTAATTGAAGTTCAGTGTTTTCAGCGCTCAGCTGTTTGTTTTTTTGGTCGATGCGTTCACAGCGCTCTCAGTTGTAAACAGTTCCACTTTTAGGACAGCGCCATGCTCGTCAATGTCACTTCTCCCTCACTGACCAATCAAAATCAAGAGGGGGCAGGACTTCTGATATCAGCTTTGTCAACAACAATGGCGGAGGAGCGCTAGCCCGACTCGTTTTTTTCAATGGAACAATTTCCAGGTGTAGAGCTCCTGCTGATGCCAGGACAAGACTCCTTCACATTGTTTACCTGTTTTATATAAGTCCTGGAATCAAAGCAAATACTAAGCACACTAGCTATAAAGCACACCGAACACCTAATAGAGGGGATCAGAAGCTAACTTTCGTAACCTAGCAACAATGAGCGCTGGTGAGAAGCGCTCTGAAACAGAGGTTGTGGGCACTGGCAACGCAAAAAGGGCCATCAAAAGGACTTCCAGCCAAGACTCTCTTTCTGTGCTTCCTTACAATTCTCTTCACGGTAAAGACTTTTATTTTGTTAAGTTCAGGAGGATTTAAGGTTAAGCTTTGACAAACAAAATGATTCTTAGATTTATAAATATTTCCTAAACATCGACACAGTAACAACATTTACTGTTTTTTTTTTGGAGCAGGAAACAGGAAGAATGAACTTTGCATCTTCAAAATAAAAGCTCTGTATGTTTAAGTTTCAGCCACACAAAAAAATGAAATAAAGGAACTGTTTTTGCTTTTGCTTCCTGTTTACAGTGTGACTGGTAGAATAATCAGCTAGAAGAGCGTGGGTGATGTTCGAAATGAACGTCTAAGGTAGGAGATGAACTTGCTTTCAACCAAACGTTTTTATGTTGAATGCCTCGCCTCGCCTGCGCCTGTTTTGAGCGTCGGCTGTGCACGTCATCAAAAAAGAACGCAACATGGTCTCAAGTTAATGTATACACATTAATAGTAGGGGGCAGTGTAGTCAGTGAGTCAGAGGATGTGACAAAGTTAGCACAGCAGCAGGGACAAGAATGGCAAAAAGCTTTAAAAATAAACTGATAAACCAAGTCTGTAGTTATCCAAAAGTCAGAACTAAACAGGGAAAAAGACGTTTACGTGCTCCCTTTACTTGGAACAAGTTACAAAAAGAGCTGAAACTTCTCGAGCTGCTGTCATTGGATGATTTTAAGAGGATGTTGAATGACTTGGAGGCGGACGCATCTGGCTGTAGATGTTCTCCCTGACGTGTTTGTGGATGATCTTGACGGACATTTTCTGTTCAAATTTGTCATTTGTGCCATTTAATGTCTACTGATGTATTTTTTTAGTTTGCATGTTTAGCTGCTTGTTATAGTTTTTCTTTCCTGGTTAAATAAATTATTATGTGGCAGATGGTTGAGTTTTTTAAATATTCCTTCATTGTGTAATCAGGTAGTTGTTGAAGATGTCTAATATGTAAAATATAAATAATGTAAATGAAGGTACCTATATTAGCAGCTGTCTGATGTTTTATTAATCCAACGATGAACGCTGCTGACACGGTAAGCAGGCAGCAAAAGACGCTGAGATGCCACCACAGTAGCGGCGACCACCGCAAAATCCCCAACCCAAATTTTTTTTTTTTAATTCCAAAGAGGAAGTGATATCAAATGTGAGACCCTCATGTGGACACCCCTCTCTCCTCAACACCCCCCCCCCCCTTCCTCCCAGTGACCTGTCTCTCATCAGGTCTCTCCTCTGATATCAGCTCTTTGTAATCCTGCTGAGATAAAGAGCTCTAACACAGTTTAATGTATCTGGAAGAGGTGACCTCATCTTCAGCACAACCTCAGCAGATAGAAGAGTCAGCTCTGCATGATGAGAGGATTCATGATGACGAGAGAAATACCTCCGAGATAAAGAGGAGGCTTCTAACATGACCCATCATTATCTCATATCCTCTGATGAGCAGATTTAAAGCTCAGGGAGAACACACGCGCGCGCGCACGCACACACACACACACACTCTCTCTCTCTCTCTCTCTCTCTCTCTATAATGTGAATATGTCCAATCACATGTAGGGTTGAGCAGTGACTTTCTGTTTTTCTGTTTGTCTTTTTGGTTATTTCTTGGCTGATGGTCTTGGTTAATCTGTTCCCATTATTTTTGTTGTTGTTTTGTCTAAAAACTTAATTTGTTTTGGCCAACAAGTCCAACATCATACACTGATTGATTTTTCTGTGAATAATGCACAGAAATAAGAAGGGGTAGGACCAGAACAGTTTTTAACTATCACTATTGAACATGAACTATATTATTTGAGTTATTTCTTTGTTGCTATGGAACCTGAGGATCCAGTTTGTTTTTTTGTTTTGTTTTTTCCTTTTTATTTTGTATTTGTATTTTCTGAACATGTTCAATAAATTGACTTATAAATATACATGTACATACAAAAAATTGTTAAATACGATGGATTCTGGTGATTCATCTGCCAGTTCTGTGGTCATTCTTTTTACGTCATGGCTGAGATCCTCCGCCCTATGATCAACCCAGTCTCATGTCAAAATGTGTAATACCTACGTTGGTCTGCAGCGCAAAACGTAGTAGTTTCACAATAAGGGCTCTAAAATTGTAACATGCCTACGTTTCCTTTTGCCTAGCCATAACAATGTAACAGAAATCATTATTTATTGCATAGGAGTTTAGTTTGATGTCTAGGGTCTGATGTAACCCGTTTTAAGAGCAACAGTAGAAAACGTAACGTCCCAACGTTTTTCTAGCGAGACCTGAAAGAATCTTCATAGAAACGAACAAACTAAAGATCATAAACATAAACTGAATGAAGATTATGAAGATACAATGTACATTTGTCACCAGAAAGGTTATCAAAACGACACTTGAAACTATCTTAAAATATTGCATTTTCCGCCGAAAATAGAAGGGATGTCCGCCATGTTTATTTTGCTATGATCCGTCAGGAAAAGTCTGTGAGGTACATGTGTGAACAATAGACTGTAAATATTAATATATGAAGCCTGAGTGACGTCAGCCATCTGTTACAGCAGGGAGCTCCGGAGGCTCATCAGCAGCAGCCGCTAAGCTGGAAACGCTGTCTCAGTCTAACTTACAGTCAACCTAATGACAGGATGAGAGCTGGAGCTGAGGCGGGTTTTAAGCCTCTTGACAAATTGTTACATTGCGTCCACCTGTCAATCATGTCAGCTACACTCCTAACTATTGATAACACGTATCGTTTTCAAAATCAAAACGGAGATGTTTAAAAAAAATCACTGTCCGTACAGTGTGTGCTCTTGATGACAATAACTAATCAGACCTATTTCTTTTTGTACCAGCTGTTAACATGCTAAATTCTGTTGAAAAAAATGTTTTTTTATCCGGTGATCCTGGAGCCAGCCTCAAGTGGACACTTGAGGAACTACAGGATTTTGCACTTCCGCATCGGCTCCATTTTTCAAGACCGGTTGCCGCTTGGGAGTGAACCCAGGAAGATTTCAGAGGCAGCCTGACTGAATGTTTAGGAGTGTATGCCTGAATAATACTCTTTTGTCTGTTTGAGCAGAGATGACTTTTTGACAGGGCTCAAGCCGGATGGCACCACATAGATTACATTTATTAGAGAAGCTTTTCACACAGACTTAAAGCTGTCTCATAAGTTTTAAAGGGGGGAACATGTCGATGCTGTGAGCTTAAACTGTGTCGGGCTGTGGTTTCTTTTCCTCCTGACACAACTCTCAGTCATTTATATTCTTTCCCTTCCAGCTGAAACTCAGGAGATTGGCTCTCATTAACCTCCAGCTCTGCAGTCTGCACACACAACATGAAGACATTAAAGCATTTAAAAATACATCCATTAAAAACGTCCTCGTTATGCTAATGAAACACCTCGCGAAAATGTTGACCTTTGAAGTGAACGCAGCATCTTGACTTTGCAGTCTTCCCTATCTGCCGTCTCTCTGTTTGTCACTTGTTGTTGACCTCCATCTATACATCTGCCACTCTCTCTCTTTCTGGACGAGTTAATAAGATGACAAACAGGTCACCCCGAGGCTCAGCCGCCTGCCAAACAGCAGCGGTCAGACACACGAGTCCTGACACGCTGGGAACAACTCGCTGCTTTAATTACCCCCTTCAAGCCTCCACCCTCAGCGGAGTGCAGGGCGGAGGAGACGGCGGAGGAGGGATGTAGATGTGAGTTCATCAACTGGCCCTCGGGGAGATCCATTAGGCAAGCGGCTGTGTTTGGCAGCTGTAATGAGGTTCATTGGAGAGGAGGTTATCAATACTCGGAGAGAGTGAAGGAGGCAGCGGCTGCCTGTTAGAGGAAATATCCTTCAAGGTCGTCTTCAAGGACGAGGAGAGAGTCAGAGCTGGAGGAGACGACCAATGAGAGAGCGAGGGTTTGTTTCAGAGCACAGAGAGAGAGATTTTGTTTTCAGTCATCGGACTATCAGCTCTTCACTGAGAACAAAAATATGAACTGTGTAATTAAGTATAATAAATGTAATCCTTAGATTACATTGTTCAGACATCATTTCATACTTCCAGATATTGATTCTGTTACCTGAACAAAACCAAACATCTGTTTAATTCCTGAAAGATAAAGATACACATATAAAGCTTAAGTCCTATAACACCACACTACGGTTTAGTTTTAAATAATGGACACCGTGCTGATTTACTGGTGATGTTTTCTGCTGTAAAATTGATGATTGAAATGTGGGCTTCATGTCAGCCTGACTGTCTGTTTCATCAGTTATGATAACTAAATATTCAATGAAGCAAACAGGTGAAAGAGGTTTAAATGAGACCACTTGCTCTAAGAGAATCAGGGCTATCATGTGTAACGTTAATCATCAACTGATACTGAAGTGTTACCTCGAGTGTTTCCTGAATCAGACAAACTACACAGAGCTGTCACTTTCAAACAAAGAGGAATCATTCAGATTTTCAAGGTCGTGTCTTTACAATCCATCAGCAGCAAGACAATGTAACTCTTGACTCTGAGAACTTGAAGTTTCTCAATAACACACAAGCCAATCAGAGACAGCGATGGAGACACAGACGTGTCTCAGCTGGTTATTACCACACCGATGTTTTATAACAGAGTTCAACACACACACACGCACACGCACGCACGCAGGCACGCACACACACACACACACACACACACACACGCACACACACACACACACACACATGCAAATACACAAAATAAAAACAAACACATAAACAAAAAATATACATAAATACAAAAATTAAGCCACACCCAAACAAATGCACACACACACTCACAGCTGGAGTCACATTAATGGACCAATCAGCAGCGTCCTTCAGGGAACCTGAGCATCAAGCTGGGGACTGAACTCAGGCCAGACAAGGAGAGAGAACGCTGAGTGATGATTGGACGAGATGATCACAAATAAAAAATATGATATCAAAGCTGAGAATCATCTGAGAAATCCACTGTAAAAGAATTACTCAGACTATTAAAAAAATAGCTTTTTTCTTTGTCAACATTTTTCAAGACTGTGTGGGCATGGCTCACATGTCTCTGGCTCTGCCCACAATAATCCTGAATTTAATAGAGGGCATCACCACGGTATCGATTTCAGCAGCCAGGAAGAGACCAAAGCATTCGTTCTAAATCATCACACATGATGCTCGTTATCCAATGAAATCAGTTATGACACCCAGGTTACGGGCAGACTTTGTTGGTGTAAAAAAGTTCATACAGTTCCATCCAACGTGTTTTCAGTTCAATATCAACAAAAAAACAACATGATGTTCAATTCAAAGAACGCTCAGGAAGTGAGAACTGAAAGAACAGGGGAAAAAACACAAAAGTTACAAGTCAGACCAGCCAGGGTTTTGTATTCAGTTGACGGCTGGTCTTTATAAATCCAGACGATCCTGAAGGCAAACATCAAGCAAAACGACGCAGACGTCATAGAAAAGAAAGAGAACACCACACAGCTCCAATTAAACAACAAGCTCCAGTACAGAGTGCCAGTGCCACCTTCCTCCACGACGTCTCACATTCATGTCATGATGGAAGTGAGGGAATGAAGCGAGTTCTGTCTACAGGTGGAGGTGTGTCAGTGAACTGCGTTACTGATGTTTGAGTAAGAAGACTGCTGAGGAGTCAAGCACTTCACACATTAATTGAACTGTGTATTGACTTTAAAGGTCAAATTTAGGAAGTTATTACTGGATTTTGAACGACAAATGAGTCAAAACTATTTTATTATTACCAAAAACATGTAAAACTATCAGACACAGATCATAAGAAACATAAAGTCAAACATTTAAAGAACTGGTCAGTCTCTATGTTAAAATCTGCTGAGAGCAAAATCTCTCTGTCTGCTGTGTCTTTGTAAAGTCCAGTGTGTGTGTGTGTGTGTGTGTGTGTGGAAGGAGGAGGAGGAGGATGGAGATAACCATCGTGCCTCCTCCGTCTCTCTGCAGCCTCAGCTCTCTGAACCTTATCAGACCACACACACACCTCCATCCTTTAGTCTGCACCTTCCGTTCTGCAGGGGGGGGTGGGGGGGGGGGCATCTTTTCTTTACCTGTCCCCCCCTCACCTGATCCCCTCCTCACCCCCCTCCCCCTCACCCCATCAGCAGAACGTCAGAGCAGATCCATATCGACACGTCAGAGGGACAAAACAGCCGAAGGGGAAACGAGGCTAATTAAAGAGAGATAGGTTAAATAAAGTGTGTGTGTGTGTGTGTGTGTGTGTGTGTGTGTGTGTGTGTGTGTGTGTCACAGTGTGGAGAATCAGCATGATAAGGGGACAGATTCAGTATGGATTGGTGTCTAACTGAAAGTTATCTGTGATGAACGATGAGTCGACCTTCAGGGAGAACAATTTTCGAGGACATTTACAACTTTTGTCTGTGTCTGTGTGTGTGTGTGTGTGTGTGTGTGTGTGTGTGTCTGTGTGTGTGTGTGTGTGTGTGTGTCTGTGTGTGTGTGTCTGTGTGTGTGTCTGTGTGTGTGTGTGTGTGTATGCAGCATATCCTTGTATGCTGCATATAACTCAGAGGGAACAGATCAACAGTGATGACTTTCAATCAAAACTTGGACTGTCTCACCTCTGTGTCTGTTGGTGGTTTTGTCAAACATCAGCATGGCGTCTTCTACCTGAGAGAAAAGACAAAAAAGGAAAGACATGTCAGACTGCTGATGTGCACGCACGCACACACACACACACACACACACACACACACACACACACACACACACACACACACACACACACACACACACACACACACACACACACACACACACACACACACACACACACACACACACACACACACACACACACACACACACACACACACACACACACACACACACACACACACACACACACACACACACACACACACACACACACACACACACACACACACACACACAGCTGATGAAATAAGAACAGTGCTCGTTAAATCATCTCTCCTTCAGTCTCTTTTAAAGCCAGAGAGTGAATCAGCATTCTCAAGAACAAAGCAGTGATCAGAGGATCAAATCCTATTCACAGGTTGATTAACACAAAACATTGGTGTCTTCCCCTGCGTCCGCTGTGCACGTCCTTAAAAAAAACACATGATGTGATCTCAAGCTGCAGTATACACATGACCAGTAGGGGGCAGTGCAGAGGGCAGTGACGGAGTCAACACAGCAGCGGGGACAATAATGACAAAGTTTTGGAGACAAAGATGTCCGTCAGTGTCAGAATATCTGGGACGGATCAGTTCAGTTTTAGCAGTCTGAAAAAAGGAAACAAATCTGAGGCGTTTCATCTGTGCACGGAGGAAGATGTTGGAATTAAAAGGGCGTGCAGACGGTGCAGACGGCGTGTTCTGTCCGCCTCAGAGTGAACATAACAGTAGCCTCCTCGACTGTCTCCATGTCTGGAGTTTACTTTGGGTAGTTACATATGGCCTGAGCTCTCTGGGGCCATCTAGAGGTATCCTCTATAAATGATGTACTTGACTTTTAATGTGTTTGTATGATGTTGTTGTGTGTATTGGCCATGCATCTACTTTGTGTTTTTGATGTCTGTTACTTCGATGTTTTTATTATTTTATTTGCCACTGATGTACCCAGGTCTCTCTTGAAAAAGAGATTCCAAAATCTCAATGAGACTACCTGGTAAAAGAAAGAACAGTCAAATATCTGGACAATAACGTTCATGAAGCAGCTGGTTGTGTTCATGAATACAATGTGAAACAGAAAGTATCTCCAGCTTTTACTTCTGTTACAGACTTTACTCTCCGCACTGAATCAAGGTCAGGACTCAACTGCAAGACTCTGTGACAAGATGCAGAATAAGAGCCTGTTTAATCAGTAAGTACACGTGTGATCAGAGAACAAACACAGGCACAAACAGGTCATTAGAAAACGCAGAAGGAAATGTTGGAACACTGTGACGAGAAAATAACATGCACTAGGCAAAACAGGAGGAATCACTGTGAGAACATCCCAGGTCTCTGATTTCTTATTTGGTCACTCCTTGATCGCTAGCTCAAAACAAAAGTAGTTTCTCTCCCGACATATCGAGGACTGAGCCAAAGCACTTACTGCTGCTCAGAGGAGAGAGGAACACACCTTTCTAAAAAATCCACAGGTGAACTTCATTCACACAATATTGTGCTTTACTGAGAGCGTAAACTGTAGTTAGTTATTCATCTTATAGTTACACACACAGACCAAATCTGCTCTCAGAACCAAAGAGCTGATTCATCCTGAGCATGAAATCGGAAAGTAAACTTATTATGATGATAGAGACATGAAGCCACAGAGGAAATAATAAAGAGACACGGACAGGAGGAGATTTAAGAGCGAGCTGTGTGAAGAGAGAGAGCTGGCTGATCGAGGGTTTCTGCCCTGAAGATGAACACAGTTGTATTTGCAGCGAGTTTCTGACTCGAACCCCTGACTGTGTTACTGCAATCATCTGACACAAACAGATTATTAACCCGACATGTGGAGATTTCAAGAGAAGAGAGATAAGAGAGCAGCAGATAAACAGACTTTAAGAAACACTTTATCTGAACCTCACATTCCCTCTGCTGACTGCTTCATCCACAGCCTCCTCCAGCAGATGAAGAACTTTAGAGCCCTCCTTTATTTAAAATGAGATGAGCCGTGCTGATAAGAGCTTCACCTGCTGACAGAATGCTCCAGAACTTTTCCACAGACCATTGAAAACACCTCGGGCGTTTCACCTCAAATCCATGAAATCTGATGGACTCCACAGATTTCACTGCAGCAAGAGGCTAAGGATTCAGAGAGTAAGGTGCAGAAAAAAGGCACACAAACCGATCAGATGAGGAGACTCAGGTTGGAAAACGTTTAGATGATTCAATACTTTGGGATACTTTTCAATACCATGTGTTTTAAAATGATACAGTCGCTGTTGTTTTAATGATCTTAAGTGGGTGAAGCTGGCCCAAGTGTGTTAAACTTTATCCAAATGTTGACAACTTATATGCAATTTCTGCAGTGCAATTTTTTTTAAATCGGAAAACAAGAAAAGTGCTCGACAGTGGCTGCCTAGGACTTCTACTTTTGTTGCTTTGGTATCAAATAGGTATCGATATTGTTTGATTTTTACGAGGATTATCTTGAAGTTTAAAAATCTCTCCCTCTCTGTCTCTCTCTCTCTCTCTCTCTCTGCACAGGTCCGCCCTGTGACGCTCTCTGTAGTGAACAGGTTTCCCTCTGGGAGAGTCTGTACCTGTCTGAGCTGTCAATCATCATCAGCTCTATGATGAAGAGCAGCAGGTGCCACTCCTCATCATCAATAACACACACATTAAGCCTGAATTTAGCTCTCTGCAGGGGTGACATCTTCACCAACTTGTGCATAAAACATGCAGAAACCTTCAAGTATTTCAGCTCATATGACATGTGTGTTCTGTTTTAAGTTTACACCACGATGAACCCAAAAGGAGCAGATGTTACAGAGATTTAATGACAATAAAAAGGTCTACAGGATGCTGAAATAAATACATCATGATGCTGATGTATAAAACCACTGAATGCATGATTTGTCAGCTCTGTCTGTGCATCTTTAAAACATTTTTTTTTTTTTTTAAATGTTGTGGTTTGACCATGTTCGATGAAGCTCAGGGACTTCAAGAGAATCTCAACACTGAGTCAAAGGATTGAATCACTGTGGGACCATATGTGTGTGATGGATGTGTGTGTGTGTGATGTGAAGAAAGGATATAGAGTCAAGTATATAGAATTCACAGGAACTGCATGTTAACAGTTGAAATCTGATATGTTTGATAGTTTGTGTCTCATTCCTGTCGGCCATGAGGTCACTGCAGCGTCTAGCTGAAGGTACTCTGTGGACGCCGGATGTTTTCTGTTCATGCTCGGTGACTTTCACAGAGGAGTCTGAAGGTCAAACTCTTGAAAGATGAGCGATCTGTCTCTTTAAATCCTTGAGTTTTGTGTCAGAACATGAGGCTGGTTTTAATTGATTGATGGGACACAGTTTCAGTTTTTATAATGGTATTAAGTGTTTTTACACCTGCAGCTGATTGGTGGAGACGGTCTCTAATGACTGATCTCACACCTGATCATCGATTCCATCACCTGAGTCAAATAAACAAGTCTTTGTGAATGATGCTGCAGGAAGATCTCCTCTTTCTCAAACTCTGTGTGCTCCTAAAACTAACTAAAACCTGTCCAACAATCGTTTCTTCTGAGGATTTATTTTTACTCTCAAAGAAAAAAAAAACTCCTCCCCTCAGTTTCTCTTGTTCCAATCATAATCCTCCTCTTCATCCCCACGGTTCTCTCTTCAGACCTGACTCCATAAATGCCGGGATGCTTTGATGAATCTGTCTGATGAGTCACAGTCTGTCTGATTGTAATGTTCCTGCAGTAAATAAAGAACGCAAAGTAAAGAAAAGAAGTGAAGCTGTATCTCTTCACACAGACTCTCCGTCTGTTGCTCCTCATTGTTCTGCTGCAGAAAGGCATTGTGGGTAATTTACATTTATAAAGACCCCCCTCACAGCACAGCGCTCCGTTAAACCGCTCTTTCTCCTGAACAATGATACGAGCATAAACTGAGGGCTCCGCGCACAGAGGGATGATGGGAAATATATGAATTTGTCTCTTGTCATACAGGGGATCATTTGAATGTTGTCATGGTGATATGGAGGCCATTTTCAGGCAGACCCCGCATGAGCTCACCACGGTCCTCCTGAAGAGCTGATAAGAGTGTTTGTGTGTATGTGTGAGAGTGTGTGTGTGTGTGTGTGTGTGTGTGTGCGTGAACCCTTCACTGAGATGATGAATTACCTGCTTATCTGGCTCAGTCCAGAGAGAGGAAGCTCTACGGCGGCGACGTCAGAGAGAGAGAGATGAAATGATGTCAGTGTGTGTGTGTGTGTGTGTGTGTGTGTGTGTGTGTGTGTGTGTGTGTGTGTGAGGCCTGTGCCGATATGGCGATATATTGCCCTGTGCTCCTTGCCAACATGTGCTCCGATGCAGATTTGACAGTATCGATACAGCTGCAAATCTGTGATGGCATTCCCTATGGTGCAGTTCACAATAAAACCAATAGGTGGCAGTGAAAGCTAAACCACATGATGCAACACATGTTCCAAATCAAAACAAAACAAAAACTTATGGTTGAGAAACTCTATGCAAAGTGAGTGAAACTGAAAGCAGGGATCATGGGACCATTTAGGATTTTGACAATCAGCACGGAGCCTGGAGTTGGACACGAGTCGTGCAATGTGCAAGCTTTGCTGAAAACAAGTGTGCATATAAAGCAGCTAGCAACAACAGCTGGACTCGCTACACAGAGCCAGTGTGTGCAGTCCCAAACAACACAAGCTTAGAAGATCACAAACTTGTGCCCGTACCGCGTCTTTGATAAAGAAGCTTCAGACGGCGGCTCAATGAAATGAGCCACACTGTGTTATTCCACTCGTCCGTTTAATACAGAGTCTGTGGTGCTTGAGTAGTTTGCAAATGTAAATCAAATTCTTGCAAATTCAAGTGGACTCAGTCAAGTGTAACCAAAATAATCCACATTATTAAAAAACAAGAGAAACAACAGAGAGGTGCTTTCAGTTTAAAAATGAAAGAACGTAGTATTGTACTTTAAAACTTGAAATGACAGGAGTCATGCACAAATCGTAAAAGGTTTTTTTTATCTTAGTCATAGCTATGATTTTGGCACTTTGATTTATATGCAACTTTTTTTAAAAGTTTGGATTTTAAGTGTCAAAAAACTTAACTAAACTCATGGCAGCATAACACTTACTGAACCAACAAGACTGACATCATCATGACAGACAAAAGTTCTATCAGTTCATTCAACAACACCAACTTTAGTATAATAGACTGAAAATAGTTCATACAGGAAGTACAAACATTACACCTCCATCAGAATCTGTGATCCTGTCTGAGTTCACGCTCAGAGCTGAAACAATAAGTCGAACTAACAGCAGAACCACCAGCAGCACATAAGACATCACACTGCTCTGAATGATCACACACACACACTTACCTTTCCAAACTGTTCAAAGTACACCTTCACATCCTCTATCACTGTGCTTGAAGATAGTCCCCCAACAAACATCTTCTTTGTTCTCGTCACCATCTGGAGAGACAGAGAGAGAGAGAGAGAGAGAGAGAGAGAGAGAGAGGGAGAGAGATAGAGAAAGAGAACAGCTTAAATCAGGGCCTTGTTGTTCAAAAGGTTTACTCCAGATAAAAATGAACTGGATCTGTTAATCCTTTTCTTCTACCAAGGATCAGGTTATCCAGCTCAGCTTGGAGAGACCGGATAGTGGAGTCAGATATCAGGTTGGGCCTCTGTACATTAACTGCTTGCCCACCAGCGCCCCAAACACAGACTCTTTAAGACTACTAAATCAAGATTACTTAAGGAGATCATTTGCCCACTGGGGACGCCAATATCCACACAAACTAAGAGTTATCTTAGCTACTTTGAATACAATATCAAATGTTTGATAATGATACGTTGTAATTAAATATTTTTAGGAGTTTTACAACTCTATAATGTGTTCTTTATCGACTTTTCATTAAAATGAAAAATGAAACATCATTCCTGTGCAAATAAATCAATTTATAAAATATCTTAAAATAGCAGCTTTCTTGGTCAAATGTTTTGTTTGAACATTTGAACAGCTTTTCTACATATTTGCTCTGTAGGCTACTCCAGTCTGAATCAGCCCTCTGCTGTATGCTCCTGATGTTTTAGACCAAAGTCTTCAAAATCCTACGTTAAGGTTTAAACAACTCAAACTGGAGGTTTGATCGGGATTAAAACTACCCGACTACCCGAGAAAATGTAATTCTGTTTTCCTTGTGAACAACCTGATTTAAGGATTGAATACTGTTAAATTAAACAACAGGGCCCTTGAGATTTCTCAAAGAATATCTGTACAGAGATTTATAGGCCCTGTTTCCACCTAGCGTGGAGCGGCAGCGTCTTTTTTTCAATTGTTTCCAATGAGAAGAGAGCGTTTGCAGCATCAGGCGGCCGTCTGGAGAAAAAGCGCAGAGCCCAGCGTCTTTTTTCCGAGCACTACTCTGTTTCTTTGTGCAGCTGCTACTTTTCAGAAACGTGCTGTAGACGTCACCGGTGCTGTTTTCAAAATGATATTCCCTGTAGTTTTTTATCACCTACAGATCGTGTCTTGTACCCACATCCTCTTCTGATCAGGAGAAAAAGATTTCAACACAATGTAAAGTCAAAAGTAACGGAGCAGTGACGGTCATACAGCGGCCTTTGTCAACAGACTGTTGTCATAGAGACAAGACGGACGTGCAGCGCTTTGCTTCTCAGCAAACACTTTGTGCAAACGCCCCTGATTGGACAACCAGCGTTTTCCTGCCCGGATAATAACCGTAGGTGGACACGTGGCCAGAGATGGTATCAAGCAGTGACAGGTGGGAGGCATGTTGTTTCATCACAGGTTTGTAGTGTAAGTTGTATGTAAGCTTGTTCAAATGTCTGATACTTCCAACAGCCTTGTCTAAACTGCACAAAAGCAATGTGGCAACATGTAAAAAAAAACATCAACAACATATTTGTGCAGTTTAGACAGTTTATTTGTGCTTGTGATTTCTGTTGAATAGAGACATTAAATGATCTGTTATCAAGGCTGCTGGATTATAGAAAAAATCTGAATCACCAGTATTCTGATTGATACTGAGATCATGATTATTAAACACCATTAATGAAAAAATGTGAAGTGAAATAAAAACTATAAATATAAAATAATAATAATATTAATTAATAAAAATGATTAAATATGTTTTTACTCGTGTACTATATCAACGAACACTTGATTTATTACTCGATTTATTTCTCATGCAGCCCTACCCAATACTGGGTGCCTATGACTTTTATATTGTTACCATGGTAACACCCAAATATCAATATCATTTGATTTTGACTAGAATCATACATGTTGTATTTTTGGTATTGTCACAAACTGAATCACATCAGAGCTAATCAAGAACCCTCCTGGAAACATAAACAAATCCTTCATTATTCCTGACCAACAAACACAGACTCATCTCATATAAGAAGTATATCAAATGTTTTTTTCAGATTTGAAAAGTTGTACCCAACAACTAACAAGAGAGCAATACAACACTTGATCCTTCAGTCGCTTCAGAGAGACTTATTTAAATATGCAGAACATTAAAGAAACCATCTGTTTCTGCTTCAGTGTTCAGTCTTTTCACTGTGTCTGTTTCTTTGTTTGCAGATTTCTGCTCTGATACGGATCATTACATTCAATGAACAGTTATCAACTAAAATCTGCCGGCAGTCCTTCAGATTTTCTTCATTCAGTGTGTTCCTGTTCCTCCCTCAGTCCTCTCTGTTCCTCCTCCTCCTCCTCACTTCATCCTTTCAGCAGATCATTTGAGGATCTCCAGGATAAAGACATGTGAATAAAGACGTTGAGTCTCAGAGAAGCTCTGACAGACAGTCTGTGAAACCTGCAGTCACAGCTGTTTTCAAGATGACTGTCAATTTATTATCGAGGTAGATCGATTAGTTGTTTGATCAATAAAGGATAATAAACTGGTGGAAAGTGTGGATTAGTGTTTCTCAAAGACCAAGATGACCTCTTTGAATGCAAAAAAAAAAAGATTCAGCTTACTCTCAGAGAGGAAAGAAACCAGAAAACAGAACAGGAATCAGACATTTTAACTTTATATCCTAAAAAATACAGAAACAGATCAAAGGTAGAGTCATTGTTCATGCAGCTTGTCAACACAACATTCAAACTGGGCCACTCCTCCTGGGCTCATCGTCCCCAGAAGCGTTCACTCACTGCAGGACGTAGTATGTACATTTACTGCTCATACCTACACTGCAGGTTAGCACAAGCTAACCTGCAGGTGTTTGGCACCTCCCTGTCCAACAGAAAGCAGACCAAATCTGCGTCCCCGGGTGAAAGCCAACACAAGGTTCATGCTCGATATGGAACAAGCTTTGTCTGCATTTTGCCTCACTTTGATAATATTTTCTCCTCTTTGTCGCTACATCGACGTCTGTCTTATTCACTGATTTGTATCATGTCCAATTGTTGAATTATGTCCACTCTTTAACTCAACTGTGGGCTGTCATTGGCTGGGACAAACACACCAGCTCCACACCCAGAAATGTCACATGTCAACCAAAATAAACCAAAAGATCAAAATCCAGGCAGAGGACACCACCACACATGTACGGAGGACCATGAGTGATGATTTGGTCGCATTACTTTTTTATAAGATTGTAAAATGTATTTTTTAGGAAAAAGCTACTGACTCTATCTTTAATCAATGATCAAACTAGTAATGAATGTTAAACAAACTGGTTGATCCTTAAACTCTTTGATTATGAGAGTAAATGAATCTATTAGGAGCTGTGATAGTTATCACTATGTTAGATGTTTAAAGCCTTTGATGAATGAATAAGACACACACACACACACACACACACAGCAGTGTGTCTATGAATGAAAATGTGTTTCCTGCACTAATCTTTGTTCTGAATAATTAGCTGACTGCAGGTCAGTTTAACCTTCAGGCTCTGCAGCTTTACTAACACCTAGTGCCTTGTGTCTGTTTTATGTTACACACACACACACACACACACACACACACACACACACACACACACACACACACACACACACACACACACACACACACACACACACACACACACACACACACACACACACACACACACACACACACACACACACACACACACACACACACACACACACACACACACACACACACACACACACACACACACACACACACACACACACACACACACACACACACACACACACACACACACACACACACACACACACACACACACACACACACACACACACACACACACACGTTCTGAATACAAAACAAAACCGTCACTAATAATGTGCTCAAACAGCAGTTCTGATTTAAATAAAGTTTCATTCAAAAAGAAGCAGGAAGACAACCAGATGAGAGAGAGCTCTGACAGTTTCAGTATCTTAATTAGATACCAAAGAGACAAAAAGCATCAATTACACTAACTGGTCGAGTGTTAAACAAACTTACTGTAAGCCACAGCTTCTCTGAATTAAAACTCTCCATCTTCTTCTTTATTTTGTTTATCTTTAATCAGTCAACATGTATGGACATGGACACAACCAAACCCACCACATCCCCTCATTCAGACAGCAGAGATATAACAGATCAATCACACCAGAACTCATCTTACCTTTGGCTGAGCTCGTCTGGGGAAGGCAACTTTAGGATCGATCTGCACGAGAGAGAGAGAGAGAGAGAGAGAGAGAGAGAGAGAGAGAGAGAGAGAGAGAGAGAGAGAGAGAGAGATGGATAGAGAGAGAGAGAGATTAGAGAGAGGACAGGCTAAAGTAAGCATTTGAAAAACTGAGACAGAAGTGAGATCCTGGATAGAAATAAAAGTGGATTTTCAAAGCAGAATCATTTTGATATGAATTTAGTTTTTGGTGATTTAAACCAGAAAACCCCCACACTAAAAAACACAGCTTCAGATTAACCACCAGTGTCTCTCTGATGCATCTTGTATTATGTTGGTATGCGTTGCTGCTCATTGTTTGTCGTAAACTTTCCTGGTAAAATGAAAAAAAAGAACTACTCCTCCGAATGATCCAGGTGTGAAAGCACCTTTAACTTCAAGTATCACAGATCTGATGTATTCCAGCTCGGACGAACCACAGCGAAAATAAAAAACTGATCCCAAAAACACAAACTCCATCAGCCCCCGTCACACTCTGAGATCTTTGAGCCAGAACAGATTAAAAAACTCAAACTGCTGTATGAAGTCAGTGCTCCCAGCATGCTTTGCTCCCACAGGTGTTCATACAGAGGTGTCACAGGACAGATAAATCATGTCAGGGTGTGTCATGTAATCAGAATAAAAAAGGTGAACGTACCACTTTAGAGTCTAAGTGGTGCTGCCTCTGTGCTAACACTTTATCTACGCTGGTGACGTCTGAAAACGAGACGAAGCCAAAACCCCTGCAGACACACAAAACAACATTTATTACATCAAGTTTGTCATTTTCACAAAACAGACAGACACTTTACTGCACGTCTGCATCCATACTTCTTTCCTTGTTGCACTCTTGCACATTTTTTATGACAGAATTGTATTCAAGAATTTCATTCAGACAATCAATGTGATTCTTTAAAGTTGTTTAAACGGCTGTTTACTGTCATATGTTGCATTATGAAATCCTTTTAAAAAGGCATGAAAAGGTAATAAAGGAGGGGAGTTAAAGCAGTGGGATTTTTCTCCTCAGCTCTGAGGTCAATGTCAGGCTGCATTATCTTTTCATTCACAACAAACACACTTTAATGTCTGCAGGGAGTTATTACACTGCAGGACACAAGCTCACATTCTTTTCTACAGGTGTGAATGTTGATGTGATAATTACCTGGAGCGTTTAGTGGTCGGGTCTCTCATCACCATACATTCTCTGATTTCACCAAATTTACTGAAATAATCTCGAAGGCTGTCTGTTGAGAAACAATGACACCATTATATAGTGAGTTTTAATTCAGAAAACAGTCAACAGTGAATGTCAGAGTGATACACAGATGTCTAATGGAGGACTCATGCACTGCTTAACACAAAGAAAGAGAGAGAGAGAGAGAGAGAGAGAGAGAAAGAGAGAGTGTGTTCTTACCTGGTGAAGTTTGCCAGCTGAGCCCACCAATGAACATTTTCCTTTAGGAAGAAGAAAAACCAAGAAGTTAGTCCAGATTATTATGGAAAATTCTTACGTCGGGCTGAATTATTTTCTGTCTGCAGAGAAGTTTAAAATGTAGGGACAATATGAGTCAGAAGAAACGACAGCTCAGATCCCGAAGCCGATCAGGCAGCAGCAGCCCTTCTGTCCGCTTTTGAGGAATCCCGCCAGCCTTCATTCAAAACATGCAGTGTAAACTCTTTTTTCTTATAAGAAGTCAACAATGACGGATGGAACAAAACTGCAGAGTGCAGAGGTTTTGTCTGGAAATGGTGTTGAATTCGGCATGCATTTCATACACTGTGCTGCGTTAATAATTGCTTAGTTCAACTTTAAATCTGGGTCAGGTTAGACAATGTAGGCTGCATCTTCACTGTCAGTGAGTAGTTACTAAGAAGCAGCATACCAACTCCTATTTATATGTTTAATTGAAAAAACTTCACGCTAACCCAGTTACCAACATGCCGATCATAAAAGAACAAGTTAAATTACGTTAAATGAGAAAATCACATTTTTTTAACTCGTGTGTGTAAAGCCACAGGTATGGTAGTATTAAAACGGGAGATTTCTAAACGAGGTTTGGTGCGTCCTTCGACCCGCGCAGTAACAGCTCACATCGGGGCCGTATACCGCTAAAGGTAGATCTGATTTTACATTTTCAACATGAGCCGCTGACCGGACCATGAAGGCAGAGTTAAGTCAAACAGTTTCTTAAAGAACAGCTGGGGTGAGACGCAGCAGTGAAATCACACCGACAGACGGTCACCTTACCCCGGGTCTTGGTGCGGATCGTTCGGGCTTCCAGGCGAGGACTGGCCCCGGTCTCCCTCCATGTCTGCCCGGGCTGCAAGCGCTGACTGACGGACACTCGCGGACGGAGGAGTCGGAGGATGGAGCCGGGCTTCGGTAGACGGCGCTCCGTCACACGTGGGATCAGTCCGGTCTGCGGTCCCTCCTCCTACGTCACTGACCGACTGTGTGACGTAATTCTTCAGGCCCTGCCCCCTGTAAACGGTCAACAATCAGATGCACTGACACGACATGTAGAGATATGATGGGTTACCTGTCTGAAATAATAATCATTGAAAGAGCCGAGCACACCTTTAAATAAAACAGGCTTACATTTAAAAAAAATGAGTTCACCTGTGCTGCAGGAGTGTCCAGAGGCGTGTCCAGGATGTCAGGGTCAGATATGGACACCTCCACCACAGCCTCAGTCAACCCTGAGATGTTATTATAACCACACATTCATTACACAAATGACCCATTATAAGATTTAAATTTAGGTCGTCAACATTATACTCTTTCAATACTTTTGGATACACCCCTTTGATACAAATCATACAATCTACATTATTTAAATGATGGATGGTATTAGAAAGTACTGAAGCATTAAAAAGATAGGTCTAATTGTATTTTAAAAGATTGATATGTAAGATAAAAGATAAAAGATAAGATAAGATATACTTTATTCATCCCAGCAGGAAATGTAGGTGTTCCAGCAGCCAGCATACATACAAACACACAACACAACACATATATACAACATATCCCACCCATACAAAAAACATGAGCCCACAATACATAGCCAGGATAAAAAAGTGGTATGGATGGTCCATGTGCATAAGTAGCTGTTACTCATAGATAACAGTACAAAATACTAATAATAAGAGAAAAGTTAGTAGGCTTCATAATCCAGGGAAACTCCAACACAATGTCTTAATTTTACAAATAAACAGTATTAACTTTTAGGCACCATATTTTTGACCCAAAGTTGCTGCCATAAAACGAGGGAGAGCGCTATCTTAATTGCACAAAATCAAACAGAAACAAATAAAGAAAAAAGTGATGCCACCTAAACACTAAACAACAACATCCTTAAGCCACAAACATTCCTACTCTGCACGGTGCATTGGTACAAGAGTCGTATTTTTGCAAGGATTCTCAGCTCAAGATTGTGAAGTAACTCTGGAGAAAACAGAGATTTGATCTAATAATGTGTTACACCTGAACACTCACTGTATGGTAAACAGCTATATTAAGGACGGAGTCAGGAGGAGCTTAAACATACTCATAAGATGGTTTCATAAAAACACAGGAGAACTCCAGTTGTCAGACTGTCTGGGTTACAGGTGATGTCCAGTTTATTATTCAGAGCCTTCCAGATTTGGCTGTACACTAAACGTCTACCTTTATAAAACATTACTGTTACCACATTTCATTGTCTTTGGTCTCTTTCTTGCAGTTGAGCTGCAGGTTGGCTGTCAGTGTTGGTTTTGCAGAACAGAGGTAGGACCCAAACACAGACACAGATCTATGTTCTAAGAGGAACAGACAGGTGCTGAATGAAAGTTGGTTAAAATACTGAAGTGGAAACAGGTGAGCTGATGGTGGAGTCAGGTGATGGAGAACAGGTGAAGTCTGAAATTTGTAACAGTAAATCTGCAGGCATGGAACAGAGACAGACAGACAAATGTTTGATAATCAGCAGAGACATGCTGATTATCAACTGGATTATTAGTGATAAGTCAGATGGATAATAAATGGGTTTATACCATAAATGGAGGGACTTGGCAATCAGAAGATGTTGCCAACGTATTTGTACATTTAGACAGTGTGCAGGAGTTTTCCTGCATTTTGTCTGACTCATATCAAAGTTTAGAATTCTGATATCGTGACAACCATGATGTCAAATAAAACACCTGAGCTTTTATTCAAACTCGTTGTGTGAGTTCGGGTGTCCTGTGTGGACGAGCCTGGAGACAGTCTGGTTAAATTAACACAACTCTTTAGAAAGAAAAACACGTTTATTAATCTGAACCAGACAGGAGATTTAATGTTTGTTACAGAGCACTCATATTTCTCTATTTATCTGTTGCCATGGTGATCAAAAGTGTACATCTTTAAGCTGAATTGCCTTTAAACACTGTACATTGTTGGTTATTGAGAGCAGTGACAGGACACACTGCACTACAAGCTTAGCGCTCCACCTGCAGGACAGAGTGTGTCATAGCACCTTTTGCCGATCAGGGCTATAAAGGACATACTGTGTATATTAAATCTGTTTTACCCTCCGTCAGCTAACATTAGCAGACTGTAAACAGTTTGCATGATGATGTGACTTCATCATTTCCAAACACGAGATGAGAGATCAGGATTACTGATCGAGGTGACCAGTCAGCTGATCAAAACACTAAATTAGACATCAAACTGTGATATTTATACATTTCATTTAGCCTAATTACAAAGCACTGTCCCACCCTTTACAATAAACTTATATTAGCACATATCATTAGGCTACTGTTTGTTACCACATATGGAGCATACTGCACATGATGATATGATGGTTTGTGATGTTTTCACATTTAAAAAAAAAAAAAACAATTGAAAACTTTTTTCAAGGGGAGCTGGATATGTGAACGCAAACAGCGGTAGTTTTCACCCTGACTTGACTCAGACTTCTTTCAGCCAGCCTCCTTGTACATTTTCAGTGTGAAGTCAGGGTGAGATTTGTGAACGCAGCAGGAAATATTCACCATGAGTGAGCGGGAGGGGGCGATGGCGTTTATATCCTGGGATCGATGTGCACGCAATGAAGCTCCTTCATTTTATTCTCTGCTCACCAGTATGTTCTTTACCTCTATTTAAATAATGTCCAATTACATGTGGCATTGATATAAAGACAAAAACTGTCTTTATGTCACAAGACTCTGCTTCTTCTGTCCGATGGTGAACATTTCTCACTCTTAGGGACATGTGTGAAAACATTCTCAGGAAGATTTCAGGGGCAGACTTTCTGAAATATTCTACAGCAGAAATCTTCAGGTTAGAGTTGTGGTGTCTACATTACTGCTGTTCACTGAATGTAAAAATGTATTCTCTGTAAGTTATTATAACTGTGAGATACGCTGTTAGGAATAAACTGCAAAAGAACAACCTACAGGCTTGTGTCATGTGTGTGTGATCATTAAAAAATAAGAGAGTTGATGACACCTACTAAGTCCTCCTGTCCAGATAAAGAACTCTTCTGTGTGAAAACTGAAAGGTTGACAACATTCACAGCAAAATAAAAATATAATGAAGCCTAAAGAGGGCCAAAAATAACAACAGTGTCACACTGTGGCGGCTGCTTCATCACAACACAGTCAAAACTTTCAAATATCTGATTAGGTTTAAAACTTCAGCAGCAACAGCACAGAAATGAAACTTCATCATTTCTATAAACGTGATCATTTTAAACTATATGAGGAAATATTCCATGTCCATGCTGAAACCCAATCTGCCTCAATAATAATTAAAAACCACTGCTGAGTATGATGTGAACATGTATGTTAATATTCAGTTTCATTTTAAATATCTGAATCATCGTACAGACTGAGCAGGATCATGAATCTAAAGCTGTGTCCCAACATCATCAGCTCTGCACAGGGTGGAGAATTTCTAGGTGACGTTATAAACAGGATTAGATGAAAAATAGATGAAAAAAATCTTTACCAAAGGTTTCTCTTTCTGCTTGTTTTAAGTCAGTTCTGTTTTCATGTTGCTTGTTGCTTGACAAAATGATCCCCACAGCTGTTCTTTAAACTTGATAATGCTGTGAAACACCAGATTATTTCATCTGTACTCTTCACAATATCTCCATAAACCAGAGTTATAACTAAAAACATCTTCAGGTATGAGGAGTTTTCAGGCTGTTCTAAACTCTAGGACGTGTTGGAGGCCAGTTATAAAGACAGACATTTACATGCATCAACTTGAAGACATTTATGGTGTCACGATTCCAGATTATATGCACATAAAGTGACAGAAATATCCAACATGGTCTCACAGAATCACAGAAATCATCTGTAATTCTGTTAAAGGGTTTACCACTTAAGCACAAAATGTGTAAAAAATAAATGTTGTCTCGGAGGAAACAGCGTGAGGAAAGGGAGAAAAGAGAAGAAGAAGGAGACACGCGTTTAAGGTAGTAAAACAGTGACTGTTTGGCAAAATGTAGGGACCAAATCAAATTGGTTTAAATAAACAGAAGTAGTACTGGACAGTGACCTCTTAATGCTCTCTGAATCCAAACACTCGGAGATAAATTAAATAAAATGTTTTTTAATTCTGCCCCCTCAGCCTGGAGTCTGTTACAGAATGACTTCAAACTCAAGGTTGTTTTTAAATCTAAAATGAAACACTTGGAAGCAGATTCTACAGGATGTCAATGTTTTTAGCTCGACTGCTTGAACTACTGGTTCCCAGTTTAGACTCATAGATAGTTCTCTTTTAATGAAGGTATTTTAGTTGCTTTTTGTTAAGTGTCTTGAGATCACTTTTGTTATGAACTGGCGCCCTATACAAATAAAGATTGATTGATTATTTGATTGACTGACTTTGTCTCCTTTTGTCCTTTTCTGTCTCTGTCTGTAATTTTGTGTTTTTTGCTGCTGACTGTCTCGGCCAAAGAGGTTTCTTGATCTCAATGCAACAAACCTGGCTAAGTAAAGTTTAGATCAATATTTTTTTTTTAAAGGTAATTAATTTCCTACGTCATTTAAGTTACTTATGACATTTGTTTGCACGATTTATACATTTTTTAGCAGAAGTAATAATCAAAAGTTTTGATGAAATCAACACTGACACTTTGCCTGAGTCTTGATTGTGTAAGAGGTGAAAGTTGTGAGAAAGAAATCCTTCAACTTCTCTTTACTGCTCTGCTGTCTGTGTACTTTAAAGTAAGTAAGTATACTGAACTGATTTAGGACACAGCTAAAGAAACAGATTCTCCTGCTGTCTATATATTCATAAAATTAATGTCCATGTGAAGCGTTACAGTTCTCTTTGTCTCAGATATAAAGTGATGTGTCAGCAGTTTTAAAGGTCATTCTTTTTAATATTAATGTCCATGTTAAAGCATGACAGTCGTCTTTGCGCGGATCTAAAGTGGTCTCTCTCAGAGCCAGGACTTCTTAGTCCGTCCCATGCGGGCCATGTTGGCCAGCTTCACCTTGACCTTGTCCCTGCTCTCTGGACTCCTCTTGGACGTGCACTCGACGGTCGAGTCGGTCTCGAAGGAGATGGCCGGGCCGTGTGCGAGCAGACCCCCGCTCTTCTCGGGGACCATGGCGGACGGGGTCTGCAGGACGAGCTGTCCCCTCAGAGAGTGTCGCAGCTGCAGGAGGAGGGGGTTGTGGTGGGAGTACAGGCGGATGGTGTCCCTGTCCTGACCGCAGCAGGTGGAGCAGGCGGAGCATAGGATCCTGAAGATGTAGACCCAGCCGAGGTAGTGCAGCTCGGCCATGTTGAGCACGAAGCAGCCCAGGCTGATGCTGAACATGAAGTTTAAAAAGATGGTCTTCTCTGTGGCCCTGGACACGAAGCAGTCCGTCCGGGTGGGGCAGGGGTAGGTCTCGCAGCGGTACAGGTGAGGCACCTCGAACCCAAACAGGAAGTACTGACCAATCAGGAAGGTGATCTCCATGACGGAGCGCAGCAGCACATGCAGGATGTAGATGAGCAGGATCTGGTTGGACTGACGGGTGGGGTCCTCCCCGACCTCGCCATAATCCTCCTCCAGGTACCTCTGGCCCTCCCCCTCCCTGTCCCGGGGGTCCCAGTCCTCCCTGTAGTGAGGACAGTATGTAGGCACGCCCACTCTCAGAGACTCCACCCCCTCCTTCTCCATGCTCCTCTCCCGCCTCTGTCTGGATGCTCTCTGAGTCAACACCTGAGGCTTCTGCTCGCCCAGCTTCTCGTCCTTGGCGATCTTATGAAGGACGAACACGATGTAAAAGATGGACGGCGTGGACACCAGCACGATCTGGAACACCCAGAACCTCAGGTGAGACACAGGGGCGAAGGTGTCGTAGCACACGTTGTTACAGCCGGGCTGCTGGGTGTTACAGGTGAACTTGGACTGCTCATCGCTGTACACGGCGTCGCCCACCAGCGCCACCAGCAGGATGCGGAAGATAAGCAGCATGGTGAGCCAGATCTTCCCGATCACTGTGGAGTGGTTCTGGACCTCGGACAGGAAGCGACCGAGAATGGACCAATCCCCCATCGCTCACCCTGAGAGAGAACATAAATGACACATCATTAGGGATGTTAACAGCCAGTCAGCCAGCATATTTTTTTTTTTTTTTTACTAATAATAATTAATAATTTAATTTCGGTCACAAGAAAAAACAAAAACATTTTGACTGAAAAGGTGTAGGCTGAAGCTTTATCTTATTACACCTACCCTTGTTACAAATCTTATTATTTAAGACACTTACTAGTTTGGTTACAAAAAACAAAACATACCAGAACAAAATTTGTTCCAAGAATTTCTTTCAAAACAAAAACAAATGAAACAAACAAAAAACAAAACAGAAGTCACACTCACAAAAATAATCAAAGCGACCTTTTAGGGCTATAGACAGGCGATATACTGTATTTATAGTTATTTAACGGTGTCACAATACCAGAATTTCAATCTTTGATACGATTCTAGTGGCAACATGGCACCAAAAATAGAAGTCTGAGGTAATCAAATATTTGGAAATTTCCTGTTTTTTATTACCAACAAATGGAGGGAAGCTCCTGCACACTGTCTAAATTGCACAAAAAACATTTGCAACATTGGGATTTGTGAGTCATGCTGCAAAAATGAAAGTATGTGTTCTTATAGTCCGACGCACAAATCTCACTGTTGTCAATATAATTCATGACGGACTCATTCTTCTCTTAAGCACACATCTTATGAAATAGATGATATTTAAAAAAAAAAAGAAGTTTCATAAGGAAGTTCTACTGAAATGTTAAACTGATTTGTACAATATTGGCAATATTCCTTTTAATACGTGTGCTATCAAAAAGTACTGAATGAGTAAAATGTGGCCGACCTTAACTTAAATCTTTTAATAATCCATTCGGTAATGGAGGTGTGGTTATGGTAATATCTCAGGGTTGGCTGTGGCAGAGGAGCCCAATGTAATATCTTTGCATGGGTCCCAGAAATCTTAGAGACGCTCCTGACTCAGCCTGAACAATGAATTGGTGTGCAATGAATCATGGGATATGTTGGGTTATGAAGGTATACAGCGCATCTTTCAGCCCTCAATGCACCACTGGGATGTTATCAGTCTCTAAATGAGCCCTCTCAAGGATTTACCCTTGAATTGGGACTTAGATGAATGTTTCCACTGGGAGGATCATGTCTAAATCAAGAGTCCTTTATTTTTACCTCCAAATGGTCCTCAGAGGAGCGCCAGCCCTTCCTGGGAGGACAGGTTCTTTTGGGGAGGGGACTTGCCCATACAACAATTGGCTGGACGGACCTTTACGCCCCTTGAAAAGTTGATCCTGTACCTGTTTGATACCACAGCATCACAAATAGAAGTCCTGGACACCCAATATTGGATAATCTGTTGTTTAATTAATAACATTTACAGGCAAACTCCTGCACACTTTCTTAATTCTACAAAAGCTAAGGCAACATTGGGATTTATGTGTCGGACGTTGGCAATGTTTGGTTATGCGCGTTGGACATTGACAACATATAAGTTCATGAGGCGGCTTTGGCTTTGTGGTCGAGTCAGACGTCTCTCAAACGGAAGGTCGTGGGTAGATCTAAGACACTAAACCTCAAGTTGCTGCTTCGGCTGTGTGAGAATTTGAATTAATGGATTAGTTACTACTGATGGACACTTTATATAGCAGACTCTGCCATCAGGGTGTGACCTGCGGTTTAAAAGTGCTTTGAGTAGTCAGAAGACTAGTAATGTGCTATACAAGCTCAACTTCCATTTATACTTTAGACTTTGGTTCGGATTGAAGCATCAAACGTTGTCAACTTGGCAACTTTAGATTTTATGCGTTAGACATTGGCAACATTGGGATTTATCCAACGCATAAATCCGAAAGTTGGCAATGTACTTGTGCAATTACAGTAAGGCAGTGTGGAGCTTATAAAAGAGACGTAATTTTTTTAAAAGCGTCAGTCCTTTTTGATAGTGGGGATCATTAAAGTAACAGATATTTTATCCTTTTAAAATGTATAGTACCAAAACCAATGGAGTAAATGTGCCTGACATTAGATTAGGTCTTTGAATGTGTCATTTGTGTAATGGAATATAAACCCTAATTTATTAATGTGGCAATATCTCAGGGTTGATTTTTGCTGATGTGTGTGGGAGGTGGGGGGTGGGGGTGACCTGACAGGTCATCATCTGGACTACCAGACCTTTACAACTTTCATTTTTGCTCTTCTTGATGTATTGTGAATATAGCTGAATGCCTCTGGACCCACTAAAAGTCTAAGTTATAAAATATGTGCTCTACAGGGTCAGGATGTCAGCGTAAACATTCATTTCATGTAGTTTCTAGTTTAACATAATACAGAACTCATCTTTTATACACAGCATGAACTATTGTCCAGTTTGTGTCATAGTGAAGTAATAACAGTTTCAGACTTTTACGCAGCAGTGGCAGACATATTTGTAGTTTTTTCAGAAAGCAGAAACCCACCCATTGATGTCCCAAAATAAAGATCTCCAGAAAACAACTGAAATGTATTTGTTACCTCTGGGACGCGGAGTTAAACTAAATATATGGATGTATGTCCGCTTAGGGCTCCATAGAATCCGAAACAGAAATACTCTATTGAGCCCATGGGGACATTTCTGCTGAGGTTGTTTTGTAAACAAGCTCAACATTTCACCCCCAAATGTCCCATCCCATGATGATGATTAACAATCCAGGCGAAGGGAAACAGTAATAGAATAATAGTGCACATAATATTGATTAAAAATACACAGGTTGATTACACATTGGAGAAACGTTGTTTTGGTATCAGACACCTGGATCAGCTTGAGTCAGTCTCAGGCGTTCAGCTGACATCCTATTCAGTGCATTATTGTTATAGATGAAAAACTTTTCTTTATATAATGAGGAAATAAATTCAGGTGAGGATGCTGATAAATTGAGTGAAATATTTCTGTTAGTCAGAGCATGGGAGTTTTGAATTAGGAGGTCATTAATCTAAAATATATAAATGTCAGCTTCAGTAAAGCCTTTTCTGTAACTTTAAACCCTCAGTGTTTTTCAGTGGCTCTCGTTCTTTTCCACACTAAAGTTGAAACTTCACATCACACAGACTTATCATTTGTAGCTCTTTATAACTGGGTTTCTATAAATATGAGTTTTTCTCTCAATCTGACTCCTTGCCAGAGTTAGACCAACTCCTCTTTTGTTTAATAGTAGAAAGTTATAAAATGAAGAACTCACCTGAATGTGTCCTTGATTTTTCCAGAATAAATCCTCACACAGTGGCCTTTGCCATGCAGCGTGCATGGCTATTTTTTTATCTTGAAGCAATGATGAGATGAATCGTGTTGAGCGTGCAGGGAGAGAATAGGCTGACCACACATATTGAGCCGCTCTGTCTGAAACTGGCATTGTGTGACGGTGCTACAAAGGCTGGCAATGTACAGTGCAACAAAGATTTCAAAACACAATGGGGGGTTCCTTTTTGAACAGCCGGGAACAGTCAAACAAAAAGAGCATGGAACGAGCTAGAAAGAGGACAGAATGCAGGCTTATGCAAAAGTTCTGTTTTAATGCAGCTCCAAAAAGTTAGACAGGAATAAATTATTCTGTATTTCTTTGTTTTCTGGAAGATGCTTCAGACTAATGACAGCAGCTGGAGCCTGTGCAGCTCTCCATCCGATATACATAGAGATAAAACACGATTTAAACTGAATCCATGAGTACTGAAGCTGCAGGCAGAGGTGTCTCCAGGATTACTGGGCCCCATGAAAAGATCTCACATTGGGCCCCTGCACCACAGCCTCAGTCAACCCTGATATATTACTATAACCACATCTCTATTACACAACAGGCCACATTTTAAAAGCATACAATCTGTTATTTTTTTGATCAGCATTTTTTTAAAAGTACTGGGGCCATATATTCACAAAGCCTCCTAAGTACTAAGAGTCGCTCCTAGTGACACAATTCTTAGAATCAGGACATTTTCTAAGAATTTTCCCTCAACGTTTAGACTAGGTCATTTTAAAGATGAAAGTTATTAACAAAGCTCCTTAGCCTTTAAGAGAGCTCCTAAGGTGTCAAACTGTTAGGAGTAGTGAGGAGGACTTTTAACAGGATGAGTTTCTCAAGCTGAGGAAAAAATATAGAAATGATCTTCAAACACTGAATGAAGAATATTTTTGAATCATAGTCGGGCAAACCAGACAAAAATATGTTGTGCAGACATTTCAATCCTTCTATGACTTGTTTGAGTACAAAGTGAGACATGCATGTTGAGTTTCTCTACATGTGGTTTCCTCCACAGGTTTATCTAATCACTAATTAAGGCTCTTCACATGCTGATATAACTCTCAGCATGTGAAGAAGCTGCTGCACAAGTGGGCAATCACAGCTTCTGAAAAAAGTTGTCATACCTAGCAACAGGGCTGACCACACCTCCTCACTAAGATAAACGTTTCTGTCCATTCCTGGCTCAGAAAATGTTCCTAAATCATTCATCAGAATTTCATCACTAGGCGCAACTCTTAGTATTTAGGAGGCTTTGTGATTACGGCCCCTAAAGTTCAGCACTTTCTAGTGTAAGAAATGTTATTACATGGCAGCAGCTTCACCCTCAGGCATCAGTTTAATCAACTACCCTCTTAAGTCATGAAGGACAAAAATGTCCACTTCCAAAAAACTGCTATAAAAATAGTACAGATTAATATATATTTCTGCAATTAATCTTTTAAACAACTTCCGCCCTGCTCAAAACCATCAAACATTCAATCATTTTGAGTAATGTAACCCTTTAAATGCCAGTTGCCAAGAGCTGCTTTGACTCATGTTTAATCAGAGGAAGGCCTTTCCGAAGTCTAAAATATGTCTGCATGAGGGACCAGTAAAATTTCCCTGGGCACAGAGGACCGCAACAGTCCAAATCAAATCTGAACTCCTTTAGATGCCACTAATCAAAGACACACTTCACACAGCCTGTGCCATTTTCCAAGTTTAATAGTTAAAGAATGAAAAAAAAAAAAAAAAAAATGTTTGTCGTCACTTACAGACCACGATTTGGCACAAAATCCTCCACAATCCACTCCAGTTAGCGAAGTCACAGAGGCACTTTCATCATGAGTGGGCCAACTGTGAGGACACTGAGCCAGTGAAGACACAAAGATACCTCAAACACAGCGAGGATTTTGGTATCCGTCTGAACCTCCAAAAAAACACCAACTAAAACTACGGCCAGAGAGGCTCTCTCCTGATGATGAGGAGTGACTCTCCATGAAGAGGGGCATCTTTCTCGATGAAGAGGAATATTTCTCCTAATGAAGAGGAGCACCTTTCCTGGTCAGGAGGAGCATCTTTCCTGATGAAGAGGAGCACCTTTCCTGGTCAGGAAGAGCATCTTTCCTGATGAAGAGGATCACCTTTCCCAATAAAGAGGAGCACCTTTCCTGGTCAGGAAGAGCATCTTTCCTGATGAAGAGGAGCACCTTTCCTGGTCAGGATGAGCATCTTTCCTGATGAAGAGGAGCACCTTTCCTGGTCAGGAGGAGCATCTTTCCTGATGAAGAGGAGCACCTTTCCTGGTCAGGATGAGCATCTTTCCTGATGAAGAGGAGCACCTTTCCTGGTCAGGAGGAGCATCTTTCCTGATGAAGAGGAGCACCTTTCCTGGTCAGGAGGAGCATCTTTCCTGATGAAGAGGAGCACCTTTCCTGGTCAGGAGGAGCATCTTTCCTGATGAAGAGGAGTATCTTTCCTGGTCAGGAAGAGCATCTTTCCTGATGAAGAGGAGTATCTTTCCTGGTCAGGAGGAGCATCTTGGGTGCAGCTGAGATGGACAGGATCGACTCAGCACTGACAGTCCACAGTCATGTTTTATTGGTTTCTTTTATTTAGACAAACCCAAATAAAAGGCACATAAAACATTGCGCATTTTTCCATAATTAATTTTCTCAATGGACATACATTTAAAAAAAAATGTAGGAATGTTTTACCTTTCTGCTAATCAGAAAGCCTAGCCTTCGTATATACAAAAATTACCATTGTTAATGTTCTAATACAAAAAGTTTTATAAAAGGTTTGTTTTTCTTGCATGAGTCTCTTAGCTAACATGTCCTCTGAACTAAATGGTTTGTACAAAGATATACATTCATTTGCCTTCACATCTGCCAAATTCATCACAAACTTGAAAAAAAAAAAAAAAAAAACATAATTTGGCCAAATAAATGTTTGTTCACATAAGGTTGGAGTCAAATCAAACCACATGGATATATGTCATCCATACATTAACAAATAAAGATCAATTATTGTTTTTTTTAATGCTGTTTCTGATACAAAACATAATCCGGTTTAAAAATGAAAAAGCAAATCATGACAGTTTGGTTTACGGACCTTGAGGGCCCTTGAACATCTGAACTGATGAAGGCGTCTTCACAGACCTCGTTGCCACACAGAAGACCGCCCACGGGAGGAAGAGTCGACGTGTGGAAGAAGCCTTGTGAAGTTTTTCAGGCACACTTTGTTTACGGCCACTGAAGAAGGACAAATGACATCTCACACTTTGTGTCATCCTACTTTTTTTTTTTTTTTTTTTTAGTGTTTTCTTTTCATAAAAAGTCACTAGCCTTCTAAGAACGGTTGTTGAACTCAAACCTACACTGGACGAGCTCCATTGTCCACATGCAACATTGGAAACAAAATTTAAAAAAACAGTGAGATAAAATGAGTAATTTTTCCAGGATCATAATGCCATTCTGTGTTAGAGCACTGGTGGATTGTGTTGGCATGCAAACATAAACCTTAACAGGCCAACCATTGTGTGTTTCCACCAAACATAAACACCCCTCTAAGTACCGCTCCTCTGTAGTGTGCACATCCTACAAATTGCTGCAAGTGCTTCAGAGATCCTGCACTGAAAAAAAGGCCTTCACTAAGAAAGGCTTCACATCTACAAACTAATTTCGCTTTTGTCCTCACGACACAAACAGCCCGAGCTGCGCAACATTATGCAGGCCTGGTTCAGGAACCGCTGAGGCTGAGATCACAAGAGAGACTTTAACCCCTCGCTGTTCAAGGGCTGAGATGACACATCAAACCTTTCAGTTACCTGGGGTATATACTACGAAGCAGGCTGTTTAGTTATCAAGGAAACTTCAGGGTTAGCACCTACCAAGGCCATTCACTTCTTACCCAGATAGGTAACCGTGGTAACTTAAGAGATCATCCTACTAAAGCTCCGGAACACACTATTTGATACCGTTGGAGCTGAAATATTACACACCACAAGATAGGTTATATGAATCTAACACCGTGTGAACGCACTCTTATGCCCGTGTTAGTGAAGCCAAAGATACATTGTATGTTCACCTTGCCTTGTAGTATAAGCCCCAGCTCTAAATGAGTCTCAACATCACAGCCCTAACATGGGGACAGATGACTGTCTCCAAGGGAGGACCCCCAAAACAGTGTTTGCATTCCTAAGTGTAGGACTGCAAGAAGTGGAACAACCATAGTATTAAGTTCTGTTCAGACCAAAAGCAAGTCAATCTTTCACGGGGCCATTTCATTGGTCATTTCAGGCCATTAAAAAAATCCAGCACTGGACTACAGTTCATGTATCACAAATACTCACAAGTAACAAGTTTCAGAAATGTTTGTTTGGACTTCCATCACAAAAAAATATATATTTAGACATTGATTGCAGAGTTGTTATGTCAGTACTGTTTTTGTACTTAGTCAGATTATCAGCCAATTTATCAGGGAAACTCACTCAGTGGAGAAAGATGGACAGGAGCTCCACAGTTCTAACACTGGTAGTTTGTGTCCTTAAGAGAAATGCTCATACTCATACTCAACAATTAATCAAACTGGGACTGCCTCAGCCTTAAGTAGCTGGAAGCAGCAGGAAAAGTTCACCCAGACACAGTTTATGGAGGAGTTGGACTATTAATCCAGCTGTGTGAGAATCCAGGTGCCGATATGATACCAGAGATGACAAGGTTTGGTCTGAACACAGCTTCAGAATTACTTTTTGGGGTTTCACTTTTTTTTATCTCCCGAGTGAGAATTTTGAAGAACCTTCAGTGATGTAACATATAGTGGATTGGCAATCCATGACGATGGGTTGGCAACCCCTTCTGACACCTTTATAAAGCTTTCTTTGTGATCACAGCCTCAACTGTCCAGAAACAATAAGCGATAAAATAACAGCTGAACTAAACCACACTCCAAGCTGTGCAGGTGAGATCTACAGAGAAAGTCAAACTGGCAAAGGACTGGAGTGATTTTGGCTCTTTAAAAACTGCATTCATTAATGAGATGATTCAGTTTAGTCTATTTATATGACAATGAGGTCATTTCCAAAATGAAGACATTTGTAAACTAATTTTGTAATGCCACCACAAGTGACTCCGGCTAGAGGAGATCATTTGGGTTATCTGGCCCTGGAAAGTTTGCAACTGTAAGTGCTTGTTTTTATGGCTGACATCATGGATAGGCTCCCAAGGTGCATTTTTAATAGAGATTAAGGTTTTTTTGTTAATAACAAACATAACTCCCAATCATTAAGCAGTCCCCCTGAGGGACAAGTCTTGCTCAAGGAGTTTTCTCCCCAAGGGGCAGACACCCTAAGAAAATTCTCATTTAAGATCAAGGACTGCTGGATGCAGCTGAAGAAAACTGGAACAAGGACAACTTTTACTTAAAACAGGTCCTCATCAAGGACAAGCCTCATTCCAGGAAGACCTCACTCAAGGACAAATCTCACTTGAGGTCCCTCTCAAGAAGTCACAAAGTTTCACCAAGAGCAATGTTTCCCTCAAGGAGAAGTCCCACTAGAAAAGCAGTCCAGCTCAAAGTCCTTCTCCAGGATTCCATTCAAGGACAAGTCTCACTTAATAATGAATTTGCCCAGGGAAAAGTCTCTAACAAGGACTTGTCTTACACAAGAACAACTTGCGCTTAAGAAGATCATGATCAAAAAGAAGACTTGCTAAAGAAAAAGTCTCCTAGGGGAAGGCCTTCATCGGGGACAAGTCCCCTTTAAGAACAAGTCTCCTTCAGGAGAAGTGTTGCATGAACATACGAGCTGATGGGACAAGTCTTCATTGTCCTGAACAAGGAAAGTTTCCCAGGAGGTTCATTTAGCTTCAGGACAAGCCTGGCTCAAGGTCAAGTCATTCTCATTCAAAATCTTGTTTTGAGAGTTGAGATGTTGCAGGAGGATGAGAATGGAAGTATAAGTCAGAATTGGTGAGAAGAGGTAGACATTCGGACACTTGGAATAAATGCTCTGTCAGTTGCAAAACAAGCAGTTACAGTCAACATACTTTAATTTGGATTATTTGCCAGCAGGGTTTCAGCCTTTTTAGCTGCCCGCTGAGGCAAACCCAATCCCAAAACATTTTGTACACAAGTCATTAAAATAGGGCCTGAATCCAAAATGACTGTTAATTCCTTGAATAGTTTTATTTAACTAATTTTGAATTTCTGTGTTATTTGAGGCAAAAACTACACCAAGCTGCAGCTACACACCTGATGATCGCTGAAGGTATACATTTTAGAATTTTGGACTTGTGTTTATAAAAGAAGAACCCGGCTCCAGCCCTTTCCCTTTTTTGAGTGTTCATTTCTCTGAACTCTCCCTGATGGACGGCCACATAAGTGGTGATACAGTTCTTGCATTGTTTCCTGTGGTGAGCCCAGTAAGGCTCCCACAGGTGAAAGGCAATAAGATAGTGTTTGATAATTACAAAGAAATGATCAGTGTTAAATGTTTGAAGACTATTCTCAGTAACCTTCCTGAGTTTGACTGACAGTGATGGGATCCTAGACCTGCTAAAGTAAACTATCTAATCAACTGAACATAGCGCAAGAGTTAACTTTGGGACTGCTTGTGTATCACAGTCTAATAAGCCACTGGGTGGCGCTCTTGACCTCTACAGTTAAAAAAAGCTGTCAGTAATCAAAATTAAAATCATTTGACCTTTGATAATACTGCCATTTAAAAAGGCAAAAACCTTGGGAACATGCTTTTAGAACGAGACATTTCCTATCTGCTGTACCTTCAACCGTCTTGTCCTGATTTATAAATACATACAAACACATGTCACAGATAAACTTGTGCAGATTATGCAGCAGTGACAAGTGACTGGTTTCCAGCAATGTTGAAATACAGACATGGGGGGAGCAGATGTTTGACAGATCAAAGACCTCCTCTGGAACATCAGTGAAATAAACATCATCACTCACCCCCTCCCTCCCCCAAAATGGAAGCTTTAACTTTAAAATACATAAACTATCAAATACTGATAAGTCCACTAAAAACAATATATAAAAAGAACTTGGAAAAAAAAATCTGCCTTAAGGGGAAGTGTTTAAGAAGTCCAGCAATACACTTCCATTTAAGGAGCTGTGAAACAATTCCTCAGGTGTCACACATCACCCATGCTTGAAGTCACACGACCAGCTGAGGAAATCATCTTTCACTGGTCACTTTTACAAAAACTACACGGTCCTTCTGTGGCTAAATAGAACTTCCGAAAGAAAGTCTGAAAAAAAAAAATTGGCTGTAAAGGGTTTGCTTCACAGCATGCTGCTGAGTGTTTACTGCTGTGATGAGACTGCTCACCCTACCATTCTACCATCTGCCAGAGGAAACAAACTAGTCGAGTGAAATAAAAGGGGATAAATACAAACACAGTAAGGGTGAACATGTTAAAATGGATGCTGTATTAACTGCCTGATAATGTTCAACTGTGGAAGAAAATACTCTTTTTGTTTGAATGTGTCATGAAACCTGAAGATGTGACGATCATCCAGTAACATTAAAAACATGATCAGATTTAAAAACAAAATATAAAAAGTTACAAGATTATCTCACTGACATGACGGGTAATGTAAATTGGTGATGTGGATTGGGGCTGGAGGTGTTTTACTGCAGGTTTTTGAAGGACATTTAAGTGTCTATTGATGGTCTAAAGGCTGTCCAAATGCTTCTTTCATCCTTTTAAATATAGCATTCAAATGGAAACAGTTCACTTAGAAAATCTTTGGCATTAATGGTCTATATTTACAGAGAAAATGTGCGCTAAATAACCCCCTCCACACATCCTCCCCACCAAAGTCATGTTTGCATGAGAAAAACTTAATCTGGAGTGTTTTGTAGCATCATTCATCAAAACAAAAATGAGTTCATCTGACCATCAAAGTAAATACTTGATCAAAACAACTTAATCTCAGGACGTTTTAGAATTCATTAAGATCTTTCCCATTAAATGCTTAAAGTATTACATGATCTTTACAGGCAGATATAACCAGAAACTTTAAATCTGCCTTTTCCTTCCAACTCCCTACTACTAGATATGGCAATTTGACAGTACGGGTTATAGTTTCATGAGTGAGGCTCCAGCATGGTGATATTATTTTCAGATATTAAGTTCATCAATATGATGAAGTACCTTAATTGGTCGACTGATTTAACTACTGGGTTAGCCGAAAAAATGATATCTTCATTCAATTCATTTTGACTGACTGTTAGCCAGATAAGCCTGAAACATTTTCTTTTATAAATAATAAAAAAAAAACACATAATGCCGCAATAGGAGTAACATTCATTCATTGCTATCTTCAGTACTATTTTTTTTTTTATCATTGGTTATCAGCTCTTCAGGTTTCAGACACCATCATTGACCATAAAGATGTGACCGGTTGCTCCATTATCAGGCAGTTAAAACATGATCAGCTTCAACACACGTTTACAATCAGCTCTACCAGGGCGGGGAGGAGGGCAGGACTTGGGATAGAAAAGGCATGCTATCCATGGGCCTCATGGCGATGTTGAGTGGCCCGGTGATATTCATGGACATGGGCGAGGTGATGGCCACCGGGTGGGCGATATTCATGTGTGCTGTCGTCGGGATGTTGACGGAGGCCAGGTTGACGGGGCCGGTGATGGTGACAGGGTGTTGCAGGTTCATCGAGGACGTGATGTTCACCGTGCTGGTGGCGATGTTCATCTGAGCGGCGATGGTGACGGGATTACTGGCACCGCGGTTAATAGCTGAGGTGATGGCTGCCGAGTTGGTGACGGGCGTGGAGGTGGCGGAGTTGTTGTGCACATTGTTGGCATCTGTGTTAAAGAGACAGAAGAAAGTGACTTTAGGTCTGATCGGCCAGGCTGAATATATGTCCTGTCCAGCACAGGGAGAGTCAGCAGCCCTGTACGCTACGAGGCTGAAAACGTCACCACATGATCATTAATGCATTATGTCAACTGTGGGAATATGGAGGAGGAAACCTACCTTTGTGAGAGTTGTCAATTAGGACTTGGAAGGAGTTATTTAAAATCTCTCCTACCGTCAACTCACCTGAGGGGTAAATTCAAAAAGCAGGATCAATAGACTAACCAGCTAACTGTCTATCTGCTTTCATTCAAAACTTTCATTTTAAACAGTAAAGCTAAGTCTCCACCAAAAGTCAACAGGACTTATTTGGTGGATATTTTTTAAGGGATTTCCTCCAGGACCTTGTTATCTGTGTTTCCACTTAGTCTAAAGACACATCAAGTTAGTCTGCTGAGGTGTGGAAGAGAGCATTTAAAAATATCAGCTCTGATTGTCACAACCCCTAAAGACCCCAATTTTTCCAAAAGCATTACCTCCCTAACAGGGACCTTCAGGGAATAAGACTGGAGATATTCTTGCTTTTAAATAAATGCACAAGTGTGCAATGTGCATGAAAAATAATTTAATTTTCATGTATAATGTGTACAAATACATTTCACCATCACTGTGTGTTTAACTGTTGTATTTTCTGCATTTTAGCCCTCGGAGAATAATCAATGTGAAGAAAATAAGTATAAATGGTTTGGAGATGCAGCATTTCTCCACACCATTCATGTCACATGTTTGGTCAAAAGACTTCTGAGGAGGATACACTGGTGTACCCTCGCTCTGAGCTCCCCCAGAAGCCTCCTCTCTCCTCTTCTCTGCCAAGTGCATATAAAGGCACAGGAAGATTCTCATCGTGACAGAGAAGGAACAAATTCCGAGTGAGTCGTGGAGAGAGGATGTAAAATTTATTGAAAAGGACCCCAGGTCTGTTGTTTATACTTAAGCTCACTGGTGTGCCCTCTAGAGGTATCTTACAGAAACACATGTAGTGTGTAGCCAGGCTGGTGAAAAATGTAATTCATGATGCAGTTGGTTGTGTATAGGAACTCAAAGTAAAAAAATAAATACTATATCTCCAGCCTTGAAGTCCCTGGCCCCTCGGGTGGAAACACACCAAGTTCATCCCAATGTCCCTGGTGAAGTTGTTATTGTGGAAACACAGCTAAACACATCATGGAGGATATCTGAAGCTCAGTAAATCTAAAGCTTGATGCACACCACACTGCAGGACCAACAATCCACCTGATCCCAGGTAAGTTCAGGTTCTTTTAATGTACTCGTTTCACCTTCACTGTGAGAAAGTCAGCTGGCAGTCAGGCCGGTTAGGACCCAACCTCAACTGGGAAATCACTTAAATAAGTTTTCATGTTTTAGAAAAAATGCTACCAGAATAATAATTATTGATCATTCTGAGAAGGTACTTGAACCGTCCAAATTATCCCCAATCAGGGACAGAATTGAGAATGTAGTTTGACCTGTGATTTTAGGCCAGGCAGTGTGCATCAAGCTCAGTGTTATGGTCCAGTTTGAGGTTTATTTCAAACATCTACTGATCCTGCTTCATGAAATTTAACCTTACATTAATAAAACTCTATATCTTCAGAACATGAGAACCTAAAATCATAGCAGTGCTGAGATAAGAAAAGCTTCTGTACTGGAGTGAAAACTGGCCACTTAGAGGATTGTTTAGGGGTTTCTGCTACGAGCTACTGGATTACCTTTTCGTGGCCCTGAGTGGTTCCACTGCCAGTCACTTATGCCTATTCAGAAATACAGACACAGGGGGGGGGGGGGGGGGGTTACAAGAGTACAGGGCAACAGGGCTGTCATCTGGGGGTCAGCTTCAACAGGTTGGGGATGGGGTAGTGTTAATTAGACATGTTGTGATGGGCGTTACAGTTTCTAGAAGGATTAAGGAAAAACTTTGATTCTTTTCTTTCACAACCATCACTTAAATCAGAATAATCTCTGTCAGATGTATTTGGAGCATAAACATGCTTTAGTTCAGTAAACAAGGTTTTAGTTGACCCTGTTACGGTACAGAATCAATCAATCAGACACATGATTTTTTTCACATATGCACTCGTGAAAGAGAATTCCAGGAGGACTGCCCCTGAAAGCCTCCTGAGTCAGTTACATGCACCTCACAGTGGGAGAGTGTCCCCATCAGATGGGAGGGGGGAACAAAGCGGAAGTGGCGAATGAAATAAAGTGAGCTATACAACGTTATAATGACAATACTTGACTTTATGTCAATGCTATGTGTAGTACTACAGATTGACAATATCAACACAAGAGTGAAGAAAAACATACTGATGAACAGAAAACAATGCAGCAGTTTAAATATGTGCTTCAGTCGCGTGCATTAGAGTTTATGGCAGTGCTCTGATCGCAGGGAATAAACATCTCCACCCCCTCCCACTCACGGGAGGGGAATTCTCCTGCTGCGTTCTCACATCATCTCACTCGGACTTCATGCAGAAAATATACCAGGAGGCTGGCAGAAGAGACTTGGGATAAAGTCAGAGGGAAAGATTCAGGAGTTTTTCAGGAGTTTTGTGCAACTGTAAACAAGGCTTTAGTCTTTGTTTCTGTTCAGACTGAAATTTGATATCCGGTATCAAGATTTCACCAGTCTACACTCAGATACCATAATTTAGTATCTCTGAGTAAAATAAACATCTCCACTGCTCCCAAACAGCAGCCTGTTCAGTGAGTAGTGCTGATCTGCCATCATGGCTGGAGTTGGTTACTTCTGTTGATTTCAGGACATTTTTCTACTGTTAGTGTTGAACAACAGAAAGTGCAACATTAAAATGAGAAAAATGTCCTTGTTTCCCCATCACTCATCCTAAAGGCTGCATTCCTTCATCAATAAAGTTTCAAGTTAAAAACGCTTTTTTTAAAAAAATGCTTCTCATCAGACAGCAGGTCAGGGCCGTGCGCCCAACTGCTGCTAAAAAAAACTGAGCAAGTTTTACATTAACATTCATTATACACAGTTCTTTAATACGTTAATTTAAACCAACAGAGCAAAGAAAGCGGTTTCAAAGAGGTAAAAACAAGAGGAAACAACGTGAACAGGGTTATTTAATGTCAGTCTGTGTTTTATATTTAGATGTGTGATCTTATGGTTAAAACACACTTTATCTCTAACTTTTATAATCGACAAGTTTTGATTTAAACACATTACATGAAATGGCTCAGAGCTTTACCATCCACAGTAAACACAGACTAAGCTAATCAGTCATAACAGAAGCAGAAACTACTGGATCTATTCCCAATGTATGGAATTGGTTCCTCTCTTTAGTCTGTTATCACTTGAGGAAGGACTTTTTATATGACATATATGTTTTTTGAAGTTCTAGAACTGTAAATTGCCTGATTTATAGTCACTTTTGTTAACTTGTGAGATACTCCAGTTTCACATAATCTTGGGTGTTGATTTTTCCTGAAAGTGTAAAAATTGAAAACAAGCTTGTAATTTTAGAAAATTGGTTATCACATCCTCAACAGTTAAAGCAGCATGGTTAAACACCATGTAACTTTTCAATCTTAAAACAGAATACTACAACAACTTTTAACAGGAAGAAAAGCTCCGTTCCCATGTCCACATACCTCCCTTGTCGTCCGCTTATAGCACTATGTAAGTTCTGCAGTGGGCCGCGGTTCTCTCGCCAGAAGTGCTTTCACCTTTATGGCACTAGCCAGTTAGCTCGTCTCTGCACTGTTTCAGGGACGAAATAGCTGAGGCTAAAAGCTAAGTTGAGGCTAAGAGCCGTAAGAGCACAGTGACGAATGAAACTAAGAAGAAAAAGAGAGAATAACGCAGCAGAAAGCAGTGTGTACATCCCTGTAGATACTATTCATCACAGATTGCTACATAACTTTAGGCTGTATTGTTATCGTTGTCATACGTTCAGCAGAAAGTCATCTCACCAAAGTCATGCCTCAGCCTTCATACAAATAAATAAATAAATAAATCCATCTCTATTATCTCTACAACGGGCTGTAGACGCCGCAGTCATATTTGTGCAAAATCTGGTAATATTACTGAGCTTTGTCAGTGGACATTAGTCTTTGGCTTCTCACAACACCACCCCTCAGCTTTTCAACAAATGCATGTTGTCTCTGAGGGGGAGTAGTGGGGGAGGCATTACAGCAGTGTGTTTTACAAGAGTGCAGTTGCAAAATGGCACTACACCGAAATCCTACATATTGTTGCTTTAAAAGATGAAGAATGTGTTTTTGTATTCCACACACATTATTCCTCATGACTCAAGTCTAACCCGGGTTATAACTTCAAAGCTGAAAGGGGACATAAAGTGTAATCTGATCCATCCATGTCTGCTGTATAAAATATGTTGATGGAGGTTAAGGGGAATACAGATGTGTTGGATGTTGTGGTCACTGCTGATTAAATGTTGTAGGGACAAAATGTATTAGGGGGATTGATCGTGTCTTACCTTTATTGTTGCAGGGGTTGCTGAAGCTGGCCTGGCCGTGCGTCTTGAGGTGACTTGTGATGTAGGCAGCGCTCAGCATCTTACCACAGATGTTACAGGTGACTTTACCTTCATGTCTGATCATGTGGGAGCGCAGACGGTCTTTGGTAGCAAAGGCGGAGGTACAGGCCTGGGACAGAAACAATCTTTTTATTCTTTGTTCTCTAAAGTTGTCAAATATTTTCAAAGCTTTGAAACATTTAGATGCATGTTTTAAAACAATAAAATCTGTCAGAAATCACAGGAGAGAGAGTGGGGAATAAGTTGCGGGTAAGGAGCCACAAGTCATAGTCGAAACAGGACTGACCGTTTTGAGGACTATCATCTCTGTACATGAGACGCGTTCACTAACCAAAAGGCTACCAGAGCCCCAACATCTCTGCTATTTAATGATCATTAGTATCAAACAGTATCTGAAACTTTTAAAAACTACAGATGCCCTGACAAATTCTAACCAAAGGAGAAGGAGAGCACTGTTTAAATTGCACAAATACATGACTATAAATTATTGTGTATCACATTTCAACACTAACAGCAGTCTAAACCTGGATCAAATGTAAGGAGCAGTGTTTAGCAGGGTTAAGGTCAGTGTCAGTCTTACCGTGACTTGGCACTTGAACGGCCTCTCTGACGAGTGGACGTGCTTCACGTGACAGCTGAGGTGGTCAGGTCTGCAGGTGAGAGAAAGACCATTCCTTTGGTATATGCTTTATATATAATGACATTCAGATTACAGACTGGGGCTGGGGTACGAAATAAAAATATATAAAACACAAGTACTGTAACACTGCTAATGAAACAGGTATCAGTTTTCCATGAATCATATCCAGGATTAAAATTCTGGTATTGTGCACATAATAACTCTGTATCCATGTCCCTCCTTAGACGTACCTCGAGAAGCCCTTCCCACAGACGGAGCAAATGTAAGGCTTGTGGACCCCCCCATCATGGGAGCGGACGTGGTATGTCATGCGGTCCTTTCTCTTGAACCTCTGCTGACAGATGGGACACTCGAACGGCTTCTCGTCAGAGTGCGACAGCTTGTGGCGGTTCAGGTGGTACACGTCTCTGAAGGCCTTCCCGCACATGTCACAGCCGTGGTTCTTCTTCACAGGTTTGGGGGGCTTCTTGGGAACACTCTGCTGTTGCTGATGCTGGTGCTGCATGGGCGTCATGATGCTGGTGCCTGTAGCTGTGGACGTGGTGGCTGTGGTCAGGATTCCAGCCACAGTGGTGATATACGACTGGTTGATGTTGTTCTCTCGGGGTACGGTGGATATGAGCGGCACCATTGTGGGGGCCATCTGAGTTTTCTTGGGTCTGGAGACCATCTTGATACCGGTGTGGCAAGACTCGTGCCGTCGCAGGTGGTAGCTGTCTCTGAAGGCCTTGTTGCAGTAGCCACAGATGAAGGGCGTCTTTGACTTGGGCTCTTTTTTGATCACAGCGAGAGGAGGCCCTCCCCCTCCTCCCCCTGTCCCACTGGCCACATTGTCTTTAAGGAGTTCTGCAGCACTGACAGGGGGTTTCTGGTCCAGAGGGATGGGCAGCACCGGTTTCTGATCAGGCGGCTCAGATCCAGAGCTGAGCAAAGGCAATAGACTGTTCCCGGCTATGTGGTGCTGGTGATGCAGAGCCTCATTGGCCTGCTGTAAGATAGACAGAGTGACATAAATTCATGTTAATAGGCATCCTCTCATACACTGGAGACAATAGGAGCGAGGCTGACGTAAAGTAGTAGGTCAAATCACTGAAGTTAATGAACATCATCTCTCTGTTAACAGTGTCAAACTGAGTGACAGCTGACTTGTATGAAAGTTCCTCCACAAGCTGAAGAGGCATGGTTTGATCCTCCTTATTATTAGTAGCAGGAAATCATTATTTGATCAGAATCATGCCTTTGTCATTTTACCTGGACATATGTTATGGTACATAAGCTAATTCACTGAATTGTTGATTCATCATCAGGCACATATATATGCGTAGCGTATAAGGAAAACTTTGTAGTGCTTACTGTCCACGGTGTTTCTGGTGTTCTCTCTTTTTATGACTAAACAGAAAAAGAAGCAGGCTGTAATTAAGTGACTTAGCACTGTTTGGCAGACAACCTGTCAAATGGAAATGGAAAGCCCTGCATTAAATAAGAGGGACAAACGTAAATACCGGTAACAGCATCGTTTGTCTATGACCTGAACAGTACTCTAGGTACCTGCCAATCACGGTATTCAGTACCCATTCTTATGTATGACACAGACAATGTGAGAGGAAACAAAGAAAAGTTATGTTTCTTGAATTGCATTCGGCCCGAACTATCGGGAGCTGATCAGAACGGAGCAACCAAACAGCATCCAGAGGCAGTTTAACTATAAAGCGCTGCAGGAATCACAGTTTATGTACCTCTCCCACCTCTTACAGCACACAAATAGATGCGAGCAAAATCTGCAACCACCCAGTTGAGGCAGACTTCCCTTTCAGCTGTGATGCAAAAGATGCAAAAAGACTGAACAGAGCAGTAAAAGTTAAAATTAAAAGTAAATATCTTTTAATAATGTTAAAAATGTATAATAAAACAGCTCTAATGTAGTGTAAATACCTATCCTCTGTTGTTCCTTTTTGAATCCCTTTGTTTCTGTCAACTTATATATTGTTTCTTTACTGTTTCTGGTGTTATAGGTTAGTAGATTGTTCTCCTGTAAACATGGCCTAAACCCCCGACATGAATTCAAACTACACCCAGCTTGTTTGATAAAGGCTTGGTGAGCAGGGGTTCTGCTGAACGATTCATACAATTACTAAATCTTGGATATTAAAGTCTGAAAAGCCAAATAAAAAGTAGACAATACAGAACCAAAATGTGCATCTTAAATAAATAAAGCGGTGACAAGCACAAAAAACGTAACCTATAAAAACAGAGTGTTTAGAGGACATCTTAAGTCTGCAGCTGCTGGCAGCCATTGTGTGATTGGTCATGGCTGATCCCTGTGGGACAGGACCAACAGAAGCTGGGGGGGCTGTCTGAATATTTTGTCTGAGGAGAAAGCAGAGATCCACGATGTAAGCAGCAACTTTACAACAGGTCATCTGTGCGACGTGGCGATGGAGAGCGCCTTGTTCTTTTCTGTAATCACGAGCGGCCAGGGTTAAAGACCTGACCCGGGCCTTTCAGGTTCAGCCAAGCATCCCAACCCAGTCATCCACCAGGGGGGGTCTGAGGGGGGATCCCTAGTGCTGCTTTTCCCCCCACTGTGTTCTTTTAAGGACAACACAAATCCAAGCACTGATGCACTTATGGCCCTCTGGGGGCTGGGGGGGTGTTCAGCTGCTGGACACACAGTGTATACGTCCATGCTGTGTGTTTGCTGCAGAGAGCCCGGGGCCGTCACAGGTTGTCGCCTTGCTTTTACATCCTCCACACTGTAGCAGCACTCAGACTACAATCATTACTGCAATTAGCATTTATGCTAGCATGTGTGTGTGCGGTCAGGGATGGGCAAACACAGCAGAGCAGCCTGCTGTTCCAACACAGTGCTCCCAAGTTTGAGTCAAATCTGTTGTGAAGGCCGAGGGCCTGTCCAAGACAAATACGACCAAAAAAAGAGTCACGGAAATTAACTAGAAATAGTACAAATACATCTAATCCTGTCTTTGTTTGTCAGTGCGAGGGAGCGTTAAGATTTACCGTGACAGAGTCTGTCTGAGAGACGCCATGATACACTCTGTGCAAAAAAAAAAACTTTAGAGGAAAACTGGGAAAACTTTAAATATTCAGTTAAAATAACGTTTTTTTCTGCTGCCTTGAAAACCTATTTTAGATGTTTGTTCTAAATGTTACAAATTGTCAAAAATTCTTGAAATATCTTGTTAATTACAACATGGCTGAAGTTTAGATATCAACAACATTTCTGGGTCAGACCCCCGCTCCCCTCCCTGGTCTGACAGCAGCCAGCTTCATCATAACAACGCTGGAGAACAATAACAAGTGAAGCTTCATCACATGAGCTCCTCCTCATCATCATCAGCTCCAGGTACATTACACCAACAGACACCAATACCAGCAGCAGCTCTTTAACAGCCCCCCCCCCCCCCCGACATACACACATGAGTTCTGCTCTACAAGTATGACAAACACCATGGCAACTGAAGCTTCATCAAGATCCACCAGAGTCTCTACGAACCGTATGAACCTGTTTAACTGACTGAACTGTGAAATTATGACAGTTCACCTTCACATAGATTAAGAAGTTATTAAAAGCTGTTGGGTTAGATAAAACAAGTGTCAAACAGATGTAATAACCTCATCATCGATTGATTTGAATAATCACCACCTAGTACAAACACTGAATCTCTCAAAGAAGCCAGCTGCAGCTAACAAACCACACTCATTATAAACTCACATACAGACACAGAGAGAGACTCATTTGTGAGGTGATGTGTAAGATCTGCTCATTAAACATTTCTTATCAAAGTAGTTCAATAGCTGAAGAGGTCATTTTAAGCCACAGCACTTCTGAAGACTTTGACTAAATGACATACAAACAGTGGAGTCTCGTTTTATTTTGAAATATTCAGATAAACTCACAGAACGGTGTCACTGATAATCCATTTACTGAATAATTTGTCATCCAGATTTTAAAAGTCCATTTTACATGGCTTGTTTTTCATGGTTATTATTTTAAGGAAAAATAAGTAAAGAACACAATTTAACACATCGAAAGTTGAGCTTTTGTTCACTTTAGCCACCATGTTTAAGTGAGAAAATGGATAAAAATAACTTAACAGGATAAAATATCTAAACTAATTTCCTTTCACCACATTTGTCAGTGAAACCTTTGGCTGACTATTACTCCAGTGATAAAATAGATGTAAAAACAATCTTTAGAATGAAAGATAATTTGTCAGTAGACTACTTGATAACTGAAAAAAATCCAGTTTGTATAGGATAGCAGACATGGCAATAAATGTTAAGTAGAGTTAATTTAATTATCAAAAACTAGAGAGGCCTTTTCAACATTCATCTGGACAGTCCAAATTAACTAAAAAGATGTGGTCGGGCTCATTCAAACTATTTATTTTACCAATACAAATTTAACACACACCATTCATGTTAGAACCTGCTAAAATGGTTTTGAATATGTTTTCTAGTAAATTCAACACAAATCTTGTAGAAAACTCCTGATATTTGAAGGAGGAGCTGTATCTGTGACAGCAAAACAGTGACATTTGTAATTGGGTCTTTACCCAGAGTTTCTCCTGCCAGACCCCTATTATTTTTCCCACAGCAAGTCCGAATGAGCTGATGTGAGAAGGCAGCATTGATTAGATTTAAAATAATATTCTGTATTCAGAGGGAACTCAAACAGTGTATCTGGGTACAGTGATTCAAGTCTGCAGCAGACTTTCTAGACTAGAAGTACGTGTACCAGCTGACATTCAGAAACACTTCAACAATTCAAATTAAGGTTGTCATAATGTTACATACAACAATACTTTCAGATACCACTTGTTTTATAACCATACAATCTCTGTTATGTATGTTAATGGACACTAATCAAAAAGACACTCGTATCTATTACCTACATTATCTAAACCTAAAACATTATCTAAAATAGTAGATACTTCATTTCCTAAGACAGATGTGTAGGAGAGAACTAAATCCATCACAAGATGCACACAATTTCTTGCACGCTGTCTAAATTGTACAAACACAATAAAAAAAATTGGAAATATGGTTTTTACAATTCAGACAGCGTTCAAGAGTTTACATTGATCATCAAAGAACAATAAATACATTTTTTTAATTTATTTTGTGGTACAGAAACAGGTATCTTTAACGACTGACTTTTACTGATGTATCTAAGATCAGTAAGTAAAATTATGGTGTCATGACAAAGCTACTTTATACAAAGTGATTGTAACATATATGGTAAAGCTCTGAGTTTAAAATTATAAGTGCCTCTCTGATTAAGTTCTTTAAAATAAGTTGCCTGTGCAGTATTTGTGGTTTAACCTTTCAACAAAGTGCTTCATTACATGTTATAGTACACGATGAAGTGAAGACTTTAGATGTAAGGTCACATTAAGTTGATGTCAGAGGAAAATGTGGACTGTTTGATTGTAAAATGTGCTTTAATCGCTCCTGTCCATGTGCTAGTTAGCATTAGCATTAGCTCCCTTCTTCTTCATGGCTGTTCGGAGTAACGTTAGCGTGGAAAAGGCTTTCTGAAACAATAATAAGTTGAACACATTATACATAACTCTGTACACATATTCGTTATTCGTCGACTCTCCTTCTGCTAAGGGGAAAAGCACAATGCTAAGCTAAACAGCCTAACTTACAGTCAGCTGCACTTAGCTCGCCATGCTAGCTAATTTGCTAATGCCCGCGCATAAACAGCAGCAGCGCTTGATTAGCTTCACGGGGATTTGTGCTACTTGAGACAATATTACTGCAAAATAGTTAGATAACGCAATCGGGTAATGACACCAACACTGATAAGGAGGCCCGGGAGAGTCTGTGGAGCAGACACAGCCGGAGGTCTCAGGTTTGATAAGCTGGTTAGCCCACACAACAGGGCTAACTAGCTATCAGGCTAACTAGCTACCAGGCTAACGCTAACACCTTTGTTTTGCTCCGCTAACTCTCCTTCATTACAGAAAGTGATAAACTCATGCAGGGCGGACTATACTCTTGTCGTTTACAAAGCGTTCACGCAGTTTCCCACATTGCTGCAGGGTCGTTGCACTTACTTGGAATAAAAACGTACTCCAGCTCGGCTCCATTGCAACACTTGGCAACACAAGCTGAAATCTGCAGAAACCTCCGAGAGCTGCAACAAAGCGGACAAACACGGAGCTACAACTTCCGCTGCTGACCCCGGAGCTCACACAGATCCACTACACTTTTAATTACTATTTCAAATATATCCAACAAATTCTTCTATCAGACGACTGTGTAACGTTTACATCAAATTCTCTCTCAATACAATATTAATATTAAATAACATTGACCGAAAAACCATACCAAGATAATAATAAAAACAATAACTTTATTTGTAAAGCTGCTTTAAAAATCAGAGTTACAAGGCAGACATTAAAATACACGTGGTAAATATATAGACAGGTATGTTCATTTTTGAAAATACCACAATAAAATACATTCATTGTAAACAAATATTAAAATTAATAAAAGTAGAGAGGAGAGAGGATTGGACGTTTTTTAATCCTGAAGGAAATTCTCCTGCCTGGTTGATCCAATAAAAAATACAAAAAAAGAGTAACACAAAAGAGCATCAAATATAAGTGAAATACAAAAAATTAAACATAAAGGGTAGGCTACTATTGAGTATTAAGTGGATAAGGTTTAAATCCAAAGAGCTGTACCAACAAAAGGATAAACAAAGTTATAATAAGTAAAGTAAGAGAGTAAGATAAGTATGACAGTATTGTGATTATAGTCAGTATGGCAGATCAGACACAGACCCAGGCTCTGTTTATGTAGGCTCCAGCTCGTGAGCACACTGATAATACGACATGATTTTCAAAAACATGTATATCCCAAATGTGAAAAACTAATATTGCCTGTGAAATGACATGTTGCATATGGTATGGAAGTGATCATTATTGCTAGATAATAAAAGTAGCACACCTAAGAGAAGGTTATAAGATTAGAGAGTTTTCAGACACAGAATATGATGAGTTCCTCTGGCAGAAAGTTTCAAAGCTTAGGGGCCTAAATGGCTAAAGCATATTCATTTTCTATTCTTTCATACTTACCAAAACTTACTTAAAAAAAAGACAGTTCTTCAGTCCTATTTTTAACTTAAAGCTGCCACAGGCATATTGGCAACATTTCAGTACTGTTGCCAATGTTTTTGTACAATTTAGACCATGTGAAGGAATAAGCCTGCAATTTTTGTTCATTAAAAATCAAGAAGTTACCCAATATTGGTCGTTACTTCTGGTTGTTTTTTTTTTGCCGTGGTATCAAACAGGTATTGATATCATTTGATTTGTATCATTATCTGAATCTTGACCGAAACTGAAACCTGAACCTATCTTCACTGTCTGTTCTGCAGATATCTCACAGAAAGTCAGATATAAACAAAATGTTGTTTGTCTCCTTTTCTTGTAATAGTAATAAAATACACGCTCAACTCCTTAATAGTGCATAACAACTGGGTTCTGAAACCCAAATGAATGTGCAAAACAAGACAAATGATTAGGACAGCACTCTGAATTGTACTTTTAATTGTCACACTGATGTTTGGAGCAGACGCTCTTCTGCAGCATGTAAAAGGCAATTTTCACAACATACACGAGTCCTATTATACGTGTCTAAAATAGGTACCAGGCAATCCCAGCAGGGGGAGTCTCCACCACACATCTTTTCAACAAAGAGGTAGTAAACAAGCAGCCTTAATAAACTTTTTCACCTCAAGGATCAGATCCAACATAGAGACAACAGAAACAAAAATAAAGCAGAATGACAATAACAATAAGTTCATAGGAAACAGATAAATCATATGCCCTCATTAAACTGAAGAAGGGTACCCAAAGAATGGATCCAATAGTTCTCTCCCTGCAGAAGGGTTTTGTCTCTGTCCTCACCTCAGTGAGACAGTAACTACATCTATCCCCTATGCAAGTCGCTCAAGCTGTGATTACGACTGTTGGAGTGTGATGATTTGTCATCATGACTCTGTATTATTGTATTGTATTATTGAACACAGAAAACATGACAGATGATGTTTTGTGTGTTCATTATATCAGGTTTAGATTTGTAAAACTTGTAATAAAAGCCCATCTCAATTAAAGGCCCAGTCCCTTTCACTAGCCGTGTGTTGCTGCACATTTAGAATAAATGCAGGTCTCAATTAGAGACAGCTATTTATCATCTTATTTTGAAATGCATCAGGTCGTGAATGAATCCATGATCATTTATTTAACTTTTCTGTAAAGTTCTACACCACTGGCTCCTCAATCTTCATCATCCTCTTCTTCTTACCACCAATCTTTGTTTGTCCTCGGATAAAAGCCTTATGTGTTAATATTTGTTTCTGCAGACTGTTTTAAAATAAATTGTACTTTATTTCAGGGTTGGTTGGATGATATTTGTCGTGTAGAAACAGACCTTTGGCGTCTCTGCAGCTCACTGCTGGATGTCATGAACAGATTTTGGTAAAAAAAAAAAAAAAAAAAAAAAAAAATCAATATTCAGCTCCTCTTCAGCCCCGAGCCGCTGCTCCCGTCAGCAGATATCTGACTCCTCCACCACCCTGCAACTTCAGTAATGTTGGGTCCGACATAGGCAATTTGAATGCATTAATCTTCCATCATGCCTCAGGCGCCGCACTCAGAGGGATTCAGCTACTGAGCATGTGCAGAAAGCATCAGCAGCAGAGGAGTTAAATAAGGATAGAAAGTGACAGCAGAGACAGAGGAGGCATACAAAACATTTAAACACAGTTCAAGTTTGTATCATGATAACAGCAAGTCACACAGAGGAGGCTGCTGCAACTTATAATTATACAACTATTGATACATAAGAACATATAAAACCTTTGAAATTAGCCAAAATGTGAAATCTAGAGAGACTTTATGATTCATGTGTGGGGTGTTTTGAGGAATGGTTTTATTAAGTTCAAAGTCTTAATGTATCTTTACAATGTGTGACTTTTTAGTATTTTAAACCACAGCAGTGAGAGAGTGTGATCACTTTACTCTTTAACTCTTTGACTTAATAGTTCCAGGATAACACGTTAGATGTGACTTATTACACTTTTCCTTCAACAGTGGATCAAATGAACATTTTAATGTAGGTGCACCCTGCATGTTCATATGTGATTTTAATCCAGAGTGTGAGATCAGTTTGAGTTGATTTGTCTGTTAAAGAAAACTTTCAACAGAAGTTCAGAAAATTAAAAACAATGTTTTATTGACATTTTAATTTTTTTTTTACAGTGTGAAACGTTCCACCAGTCACATGATTAAATAAAACATACAGATTTTTTTTCCTGATTAAAGGAGCACTAAGAGATCAGTAAATTTAATCGATTATAAAGTATGACATCGTTGAAGCTAAACACCCCTGGCACGAAAAACGGTGATATATTGCTTTAAAAAAAAAAAGTACATAATTCATTGTTTTCATTGATAAAGACCCAACACAGTAAGCACATACTTTTCTCACCAAAATACCTTTATATAAACAATCCAGGATGTGTCATGAATTTTGTAAATAAGTGCAAATCTAATTTTGACAATCTCAGTTTGGACTAAAAATAACGATTTAAAAATGGACAAACAATCAGATGTTTTCATGAAGCTTCATTTAAAACTCTATTATTTCATTTCTCTCAAATGTCTGATTTTGTTTTCAACCCTGACCTCTAATATTTGAGTCTAACCCTGAACTCTGTGTTTATGGTTAAAGGGTGTGGACTCATTAAACGGCCTGCAGAGAAAACGTTGTCTCAGACACGCTGTTTTAAAATGAATGTCTTAAAGTCAAAACGGATGCTTTAAACATGTTCATTTCTGCAAAAATTGGCATTTTTGAATGTGGTGTGTATATGTGTCTTCTGGGGCTCTTGGAGATGTCAAAAAGCTCAAGCTACCCTTTAGGTAGGGTTAGGTTTAGGTCCAACTTGTTAATAAAGTTGATCTTCATAGTACAAGTTTTGCTGGATCCATGCACCTCGGTTGGTGAAGTCGACAAGCTGCAGGATCTTACACTTTGGCATTGGCTTTATTTTTCAACACCTAAGGTTGCCACTTGTTTTCTACAATGATACATAGTCATTGCTAATCTAATGCTAGTTTTAGCTGCACCCGCTAACCAAAAATTTGCTGCAATTTTTCAGAATTAAAATCAAATAATTACCCAATAGTGGGTTCCTAGGACTTCCACTTTCGTTGCCATGGTATCAAACAGGTATCAATATCATTTGATGTTTACTAGAATCATATTGAACATTAAACTCTGGTATTATGATAGTTGTGTTTGTTATAAAGATGTTTCAGTAAAAGAAAGTGAAGAATCTCTTTAAAACATCACTTAGTGCTCCTTCAATAGGCAACATCTTTTCTGTTTATCTTTCACAGCATCTATATTTAATTATGCACAATCATCATCAACATCAGCATCTTCATCATTTTTACCAGCAGCAGTTTCTCAGTCTTCATTATCAGAACATTCCTCCCAAATCAAAGCATCATTTTAATACTGGATCATAAATGTCATGCACATTCTGCAGCAGCGTGTCAGCTCTGCAGAGCGAGCTGCACCCGCTGCTTTTACTAAGATAAACCGGATATAAAGAGTTTTATTCACAGGTGTTCAGGAAGCTTGTAGCTGTCGTGTTGTCGTGATCGGGATGAAATGCATAGAGAGATTCTCTTCATTACTAAGATTCAAACTTTACTAAGATAGTTACCTGTAAACAGCATAAGTACACTGTCAGCCGGCTGCAGAGACAATTGTGCTTTTAGATGCCATCAAGAGTGTTTGATGACTTCATGTTTGGCCTAAGAACTGAAATATCTCATAGATATAAAGTTTACTAGAACTGAAGGTGTGTTCAAATTGAATCTGAAGCACTTATATAAAATATTCCTCCTGCAGAAAGTGAACACACCATGAAGCTGCATCATCAGCTGATGAGTCACCTTCAGAGTGGAACTTATTAATAACAAACCGTTAACCCACCACAGCCTTCTTTCAGCCTGTTTTTCTTTTGTTTTTTGGTAGAATCTCTTGAAATGAACATAAATCAGGCACTAATGGAGACGTCCATTAGACATTTGAGGCATCGACAGATAACAAAGTGAAGGTTCATCATGCTGCAGTGCATTAATTCACAATCATCATTAAAAAAGACAAAAAAAAACAGTTCTAAAGTGAAGCTTTAAAAAGATTTGGTGCACAGTGTTCATTACTAATACACAAACCCAGCAGGACTTATATTATACTGTAGTCATTCATCTGTCCGTGCCCGACACTTTGTAAGACATCTCGCCAAACAGGAGACACCCTGAGGTGAACAAACATCATCACAGGTTTGAGTACAGGGCTCAGTTTGGTTTTTTAGAAGTTATCAGAAATTATTGGAGCAGGGATGTCTCGACCATGTTCACCGATCCGAGTCCTCGTTCATACAGCTGCAGTGTACAAAATCTAAGTGCATTACAGTTATTAAACACAGTCTTATGTATATATATTTTTTTAAAAACCAACATTTTTTTAATGCATTTTTGAGTTTCCTTCAGTGATCGCTGCTTTGGTGCAGATTTGTGAACTGTACTCTACAGAAGCCCTAAGCGGATATACACCTTGTTTTTTTTGTTTGTTTGTTTTTTCACTCAGTTCTCCTCTGATATCAAATTAGATTTTAACTGTTTTCTTGAGATCTCTAGAAATGAACTTGTTATCACATAAACTAACATTGTTATCCCGTGATAACGGTAAAAATACGTTGGGATCTCAGAAAAGCAACTAAAATGAACTCGTCTTCACAGGGAAACTGATGACTAAATGTATTATTTACTGATCAGAGAGAATATTTCCTAATGGGAAACCTATACTCACAGTTCGGGATATCCCTTCCTTAGTATTAAAGCAGGTTAAGATCAGAGAACAGAAATCAAAGCTTCAAAATGAGAGTGTAAAGCAGGTCCCTAAAGGCTGAGATCTTCATCTCTTGAACATGTCTCCTGGCTCCACAGAGGGACCTTTCAAGGAACCAAAGAACCTTTATAAGAAATCACAAACTTCTCCTACAGTTTGAACAGAGGAGACAGATTCTCAGTCTTGTTTTCCTGGTCTCATTATGAGCCTTCCTCTGGAGGCACCAGGTAGACTCAGGAACTTTTAGAGGCAGTTAGCATCGTTGCTTCATAAAGGGGGCACTGGAACCACACAGTGTCAGTGTTTGCACGAGGACTAAAAACCTGTTCAAAAAGTTGTGTCGATTGACAAGACTTTGCCAGATTTAATTAACTTATAAAAAAATAAACTACCTGAAGTTTATAGCTCGTCAGGAGTTTTAATCTGTTTTGCATTATTCAGTTAGTGGGATGTAAAAAAATGATTTATTGTGTTGCTGCGATTAAACTGGACTTTTAATAATTAACATGTTAGTCTGACAGAAATCATCAAACTTCTTGAAGTCAGACTAACACACTGATGTGTTTGGGGGTCGATTTACTCTTGAGTGTAAACACCTCGATAAGATCAAAACTAGCCTATAGCCGTTTTGAGCATGCTCCACAGTTCCTGCACCGGGCTTTGTCCTTGAAAGCCAACCGCATAGATGTGTAGAAGAAAACAGGACAAAGGTATCAACATGGAGTAGAGAACGCATGAAATGAACAAAGCTGTTGTCCATGTTCTCACCGTTTGACTTAAAAACAGTTTGCTGCTTGCTAGCTTGTTTGTCGATTGTTTGGTTTGTGACGTGATGGGTCAACATGAAGAAGGTCTAATGGGGGCATATCACCACCTACCGTAGAGGAGTCAGACAGACTTCTGTCAATAAATGGATTCTCCCTTGGTCATCGTATACTGGGACAAGTACAGAAATCCAATCAAATGGAATGGACTGTCAAGTGTCTGACTTCCAGGCAAACAGGTTTACATTCATCTCACTGCAGTCTGGTTCTGTTGAAGTGTTTCAGATGTGGTACAAAAGCAAATAGAAAAGAGTGAACGGGACATTAGTTCCTGATTTCTTCTCTGGTTCCTTGGTTCCTGAACTCTTTGGTTGAAATGGGGAAATAGAGAACATTTACTATCCTGCGGAGTCTGAACAGAAGTGCAACTTAAATATAAAGTTTTAAAAACAACAAAATAGAAAAGATCAAAGAGTGTGACCAGATTTCAAGCAGGATGTTCATATCTGATCATTCTGCATCACATCAGATCACATTCAATAAAAACATGAACGAATCCAAACTGAATTTTCTTTTTTACGTTTCTTTATCAAAACTTGCATTCTAATTTTCAGACCGTCTGTGTATCACCCTGCACAGCGTCACTCCAGCTTCATGTGTTTGATCTCACTGTTGGCACTGAATGTAAACTGTGAGCTGCAGAACCTCATGTTAAATATCAGAGTAGTAGGTGAACGTGCTCAGAACATTTAATAACAATCTGATGGTATAGTGATCTCACAGTTTTGGGAGTAACAGTGTAGGAAGTGTCAGGACTCATTTCACAAACAGAGACTACATCTGCTGCTGTGAACTTCAATAACAGACAAACACATCTTCAGGTGTTTCAGCTCCATGGATTCTTTTTTCACGGACTTTCATCCCCTGAAGCCGACTATTGCTTATTTTGTTCTGTTGGCATTTTTCTCTTCACTCTGTCAGGGGAAAATTAATCTAATGTTCAACCTGCGCAAACCGAGCTGAGAAAAGTTTGAGGCATAGAAAGAGAAAAAACTACATTTAAGATACTCTTTATAAAACAGTCAGATTATAATGTAGAACTGAGGAGCCTTCAGTTAAATGAATGGCACTCAATAAAGAACACAAAGTGTATTTATCTTCCTCTCTTCACTCGCTCTGTAGACAGTTCATGACTTCTGCCCCTCAGGTGAGCAGTCAGAGGAGGAAGATGAAGAAGGAGGATAAACACACACAGAGAGTCACAGAGACTCTCCCTTCAGCTGCTCGTTGTTGTTCAGTCCTCGGGACGGTTTGCTCTTCATGGCCTCGGTGCCCCCCCTCGACGTCTCCTGGAAAAACAGGTGAGGCATCCACACGGACATGACGATCCGCTTGTACTCCCTGCGGAAGTTCTGGTTGAGCAGGCCGTAGATGATGGCGTTAAGGCAACTGTTGAAGTACGCCATGAAGTAGCTGACCACAAACAGCCACTCGGGGATAAGCGGGGCCACGGCGTCCGGGTCGATCGCCACGGCGAGCCCGATGAAGTTCAATGGCGCCCAGCATATCGCGAAGAGCACGAACACCACGAACATGGTGATGAAGTTCCTCAGGTCGCTGGGCTTGAGGCGGGGGCGGACCTCGGACTTCACCCGACGCCGCACCTGGATGACCAGGATCCAGATCCGAAGGTAGCAGAAGGTTACCACGGCGATGGGCACGAAAAAGTGAACGACGACCACGGTGATGGTGTAGGAGGTGCTGACGGTCTGAGCGAAGGTGCAGGAGTAGACGCGGGGGTCGTACTGCAGCGAGCCCACGAAGAAGTTTGGCACGATGGCGACGACGGTGAGCAGCCAGATGAGCGCCACCAGCAGCAGCGTGTTCCTGTAGCTGTACAGCTTGTCGTAGCTGAAGCTGTGGCAGATGTAGCAGTAGCGGTTGATGGCGATGCCTGTGATGTTGAAGATGGAGCCGATGACACTGAGGCCCATCAGGAAGCCACTCACCTGGCGGAGGAAGGGAAGGGGGGAGACAGAGAGAGGAAGACGGGGGGGGGGGGGGGGGGCAGCTCAGTGTGTTATTAATGTAACCACAGAATAATGAGTGGATTATTTAAAGGATAATGCTCAAAGTGTTCCACATTATCAGGAGTTATTGAACCCAAGAGCCTGCAGAGTCCTGAAAACAGACATGCTAAAGGCAGTGTTGTAGTGCTCCAGTTCCGGATTTGAACTCAAGTCTATAGACTAGCTTTTAGCGTCATTAGCTTCAGTTTAATTTTACATTTTTAAATTTTTGTATTTTACATTTTTAAATTCTATTTTATATATTGTAATATCTTCTTATAGTGTATTATTTAAGTTGTTGCTAGTTCTGCTTTATTTCCTTGTTAATTGTTTAGCACCAATACACCAAGTCAAATTCCTTGTTTGTGTAAATGTACTTGGCAATAAACCCTGATTCTGATTCTGATTTAAGAGGAGCTTACTCTGCAGCTAAAAAAAAGGAAGAAGAGGGTCTACACACCCTGAAGACATTAACAAATCAATGGGTAATTATCTCAGCAGCCAATCAGGAGGTCAATCAGTGAAGATTTCATTTTCGCCTCCAAGATGATGAACTGTGTTTCTGTCACCGAGGGAGAAAACTTGAACTCAAGTCTGACTTGATTTTCTGAACTTGTGACTCAACCTGGATTCATGCCCCGTGTGTGCAGTCTAGTCCACAGTTTGTGTGTTGTAGTGACGCATGGATTACTATGATATGATCATAAAATCATTTGATTGGGCAAACAGCGTCATAAAATATTAAATTCTGATTATTAATAATGGGTGTGTTGCAGGTATTTTTTGACTTTACACCTGAAGTGATCCCACTGGCAGAGAAGATCCACGAGTCTCCTTAAGAGGGGCACGCTGCACATTGTTGCACGATGCACAACGCTGTAACTTCCTTCATAATTTAAATCTCCACACACACCTACAGGATCATTAAATATCTTAAATTGATAAATGTGTTTTCTACACATCCAAAAGGCCCCACAGTCGAGGTTCAGTGAAATAGTTTGTAGTGAAACAGTAGTCCTCCTCATAAATCCTGAGCTTCATCAGACGTGTCTTCAACATTTTATTTTAGATGATAAAAGTTTATCAGTCCTCTCTGGAGAGTTTCCTCTGTCCTGTCAAAGTATAACAGTTTAAATCTTTTTTTATTTTGCTGCTTAAATGTCCCATGATGTATGCTGCAGTGACATCACTATGAAATCACTGCACACATGGAAAAGTTTACAGTTTCTTTAAACAGCTTTTTAAGATAATATTTAAAGAAGTCATTCATATATCAACACAAGAAAAAACAGCTGAAAGCTTGCACAGCTCAACATAAATTATGATAGTTCAATTTGTCTCTACTTTTTAACAATATGTCACCCTCCAAGACTGAGGTATAAACATGTAGACTCCAGCTCATTAATCACATTTAACCTCATTAAATCAATCAATTCATGATCTAAAGTGAAAAACTGAAGCTCATCTTGGAGCTCGGCTCACACTCAACCTTGAGGACTCAGGTAATGGGGACTCGACTAGGACTTGAGCACTGTGGACTCGAGACTCGACTCCTGGAGGCGTCCATATTTCTTTTCTGACTTGTTGCCAACGCGTTACTGGAATGCGATCACCTAGGACGCGGCGTCATTCCCAGCTCTGACAGGTCAAGGTCAAAGGAACGCACCATCAGTCTGAAGCAAAAAGCTGTTTACGCCATGTTTACTGTGGTCAATCTCAGGCAGATCTTAATCTAGGTTTGACATCACACCTGAGGTATCCACATTCCAGTTATAAAGTTGCTACAAGTCAAACAAGCAACATGGACACCTCCAGGAGTACCTTTGATTTGTTAGCTAATACCAGGTGATAACAACACACTCTGTGATGAGAAAGTAACATGACATGTTACACAGAGAGAACTTGCACTATACTATCGGTGTGATAGATTGAAATATACAAAAACAAGACTAAATTGTGATAATCCACAATTTAAATTTTATAGTTGATGTACGTAGCAGCCATGTTGGATTTTTAGCTTGGGCTGAAGTACCACTGAGTTTCAGACTTAAGGGGTTGTTCCTGATGACGTTATCCAACTGGCAACTGAGAATTTTTCCTACTTCCAGGGTCAAATGGGACGCACCGAGGGATCTGAATGGTTGGCCATGTTTACTTTGGTCAGTTTGGAGCAGAGAGCTCAACAGTGAATAGGATGTGAGATGATGCTGATGTATAACTGCGTATAGAGACGGGCAGTGTACTTCCTGCAGAATCCCTCATGTGGTCATTCAGAGGTACTGCAGGACGACACTCTCTTCTCTTTTCAGTTTCTCTCTCCTCATCAGAGCTGTCATTTTCTACAAACAAGTTCAAGAAAGTCACTCATATTTCAAACCAGATGTGAGCTTTTTAACAAGTTTCATTAATAATACATGAAGGCTTCGACTGCGTCCCTGTTTCTATAATTAGTCATTTTAGATACAGACTAATGAATAGCTGGACCATTGATTCAGAGACTACTTAGAACTACTAAGTGTCTATTGTCAGGGATTATTGATATGCTGCAGCCAATCAGAAGTTAGTATCCCAGACCAGAGTGAACAATGGATGTTCCCTGATTGGTTAAAAAGGACTGAGCTGTTTTTTCTGACAATAGCCTGCAGTTCAGTGCTGCTGTGTTTAACAGCTTCCATTATAGACCAGCTTTTAGCGTCATTAGCTTCAGTTTAAGAGGAGCTTACTCTGCAGCTAAATAAGGAAGAGGGAGGGTAAAGTTTTCTGCACCGTGAAGACATTAACAAATCAATGAGTAATTATCTCGGCAGCTAATCAGGAGGTCAATCAGTGAAGATTTCCTTTTCGCCTGCAAGATGATGAACTGTGTTTCTGTCACCGAGGGAGAAAACAAGAAGCAAAAGGCAGATTTAAATCTATGAAGAAATACAGTGATATTTCTGACATCAGTGTAAAGCTGAGGTCAGACATAAAGCAGTATAAGTTAGTTTGTTAAATGTGATTATTAATTATGTCTGCTCTTTAAATCTGCATTTTTCTATAAAGAAGGATCCTTACTGAGATTCTTACACATTTTAATGTTTCTGGTTTTTGGAGGTTTTCTTCATCTGATCTGAATTCATGACTTTCTTCTAAAACGTGACTTTCACATCACTGCATACAATCAGTATTCTTATAATATCTTTTAAACACAGTCATCATCAGGTTTTACATTTCTAACTCACTTTGCACTGTGTGTCGCCCAGGGACCAGCCGTCATGGAAGATGGCGTACAACACCAAAGGGTAGGGATAGAAAGCGACCACCAGGTCAGCGAAGGCCAGGCTCACCACAAAGACGTTCCCTAAGAAGGACACAAGGAGAGGAGACAAGAGGAGAAATGTGAGGCTTTAAATTAAAACATGCTGAGTGCAGCAGCAGCTAGACATGTGTGCACGGACACACTTGAGCTACCTCAGATCCAAAACAAACACACACACACACACACACACACACACACACACACACACACACACACACACACACACACACACACACACACACACACACACACACACACACACACACACACACACACACACACAGCTCATTACACTGTATTCATCTCTGTGGATTTTGGCGCCACCCGGTGGACAAAGTATGTATACTGTGAAGTCTCTGTAACATCCAAAAGGGGTAATTAATGCTTGCAATATAAGATTTTACCCACAAACCTGAACAGGTGGGCAGGACTAATTGCCGTTGCTGGCTTCTGATTGGCTGAAATTACAGTCACCCTGTTTTCAAACGTTTCTATTGGGTGAAAATACGACAACGAATATTTGATTAAAACAAATATAAAATATACAATAAAAATATTTTATTTCACACCATTTCTTAAGTAGAATTATTAGGGTATAATAATTCAAAATATAATAGTCTGTTTTTCTCAATATGTAGTCCATTATCCTACATGTGTTACATCTTTAAAGCTTGTGATCAGATTAAGGAATCCTTATGAAATATGAAATGTCTGTACCTGGACCAAGGTGATCCTATCTGTTTTCTTTGAACAAAAGTGTCTATCTATCTGTCTTTTATTTGGATTACATTTTTGAACATCCAGGCCCTGATGATGAACACCTCGTGTCAATAGGACAATGAGAGAAATTACAATAAAAATGAAATAATGAAACACCACATTTGATGTTTCAGGCCTTATCTTTTCATAGAAATGTCACATGTGGTGATTGTTGTGGTTCTGGATGGCAGACAGTGTGAGTGGAAAAAATAAGCAACAACCAGGTTGCAGCTTTCTCAGTCGAAAGAGAAATTGATTCCGACCAGCCACATACACAAAAAAATAACGTAAAAAACATCTTCTTTCCTTTAGCAAATGTCCTCTGCAGACAAAAACAGGAAAAGTTAGGCAATCAGAGAAAACTGGCCCTCCACACAGCCTTCTCAAAATTGACACACATCAACCTGTCTGCTGTTCTCACACACATTAAATCCCCTGATACCTGTCCTCTTGGGCCAGTCAGAGACGAGCTCAGTAATCAGTACCAGATTGACTGCAGGTGTAATCAACCTCACCTGCCCTGAAGTGAATAAGAAAAAAATAAATCCCAAACTTCCCTTCTTAAGTCCAAATAAAGCGCACATTTCAACAAAATACACACCGTAAACATTCAGTTTTCTTTTACTTTAAACAGAAAAAAAACAGTTTCATTCATTAATTAGTTTGGTCATTTTAATGTTGTGATAACCAAATACTTTTAGAGAACAGAACTATTTAAACAGATTTTTGAGCCAGAAGAATGTGTACCTTTCTCTGGGCCTAGACATCAACATTTATCCATGTAACGGTATGCTCCATGACATTTCATCAAGTGTGAATTGGAGCAGCTTCTGGTGTGCAGACTCACTCTTCTTCTTGTCTATTTCTTGTCCAGCACCCAGTTCTCAAAGCTTCAGATGTGCATGCTGTTTGATATGTTTTATTGGGCCCAGAAATCCTGCACAGGTGACTCTACTGCCTGTTAAAGCTCAGTAAGACATTAAACATGATGATGGTTTCTCTCTACAGGTCAGAAGTCTTCCTCTCTCTCTGTCTTCAGGTGTACAGCTAAAAGCTCCATCTTTGTCCTTCAGGTTTCACTTTATGCTCCTCCAGAACTTTCCTCCGTCCTGTGACCTGCTCAGAGGACTCTCTCTCTCCTGCTCGATGTGACCTCCATCTATCATCCGACTGATGAGGAACCACTCGCTCGCCCTGAACATGAAAAGCAGCTAAAGATAGAAAACAGCTCAGTAATCTCTCATCTCTAATCTAGTTTCAGGTGTCACAGAGAGACTCTGTACTCTGACCTGAAATCTTCACATCAAGCTGGATGTGGAGGGGGGAGGGGAGTGTAGGTGGGCAGAATCATAGCCTGAAGGTCAGTACGAGTTTTCTGTTTTGTGTAATACTCCTCCTCAATTCTTCTTCTTCTGCGTTTTTTTAATCTTCCTGAAACCCACTGTGAACCAATGCCTGATTGGCTGCAGAGGAGATTCAGCCCATGCCCCCCCATGAGCCACAGTGCCCCCCCCCCCCTCCCGACCAACCTGGTAAGCCCTTAACAAATAAAAAATAATAATGACATTTTACAAATAATACTAAAAGAGAAAACTGTTGTCCCAGTTGTTTCCCACAAGGGGAAATTTGCATTGCAACAGGAGCACACAGAAGACAAGAAACACAAGGACAACATCACCATAAAACATTGGTTCTCAAACTTTTTAGACTGCGTACCACCTCTGAAAATATTTGGCTCTCCAAGTCCCACCATTATGGTAGACATTAAAATACACTGTAGGCCTATTTCTACACACATTTCACACAAGAGGCAAATTCATTCATAAAAAGAATATTATTTATTATTGACTGCTGGCAGCCACACTGTAGGCCTACTAAGGGCTAGTGCTAAAACTTGCACACATAAAAGAGCAGAACAATAAAAATGACAACTTTATACCAACAACCTGTTTGGAAATATTTAGTCTCCAGTGTTTCCCACACAAACACGATACCTGGGCCCAAGTATATTTCCGACCTGTTCTCATTTAATTTTTCATTTATTCATAAAATTGCTGCGTGCCTGAGAGAGCGCGTGAGAGTGCAGGTGTGCGCTCCGCAGGCTCGGTGCAAACAGCGCCGCTTTATTATAAATCTCTGCATTCTACATAGCAAAACTGCCTTTTAAAAAAAAATGTTAAGACAGCAAAAGAGAGCAGAATCACATCAGATTCAGAGCTACAGAGAGATAGAGGGAGGGGGAGCGATAAGGTCCACTGTCCGTACATGCATCAAAACTGAAGCTTCTCCTGGCTCCGTTTTAAAAATGTAAATGTACAGCTGCTTGCTGCGGATTGTGTGCTGAACTCCAATAAATAACAGAATATATGTTAATGTAGGCCTACATTAACAGATATGCTGTCATTTATTGGAGTTGTGGTTGTTTATATAAATACAACCCAATAGATACAAGCTACATAAGAGTAAGACAAAAAAAAAATTGTTGTTTTATGCTGAACGGGTTTGTTTTTTATTTTGCGTACCACCACAGGGAGCCCACGTACCACCGGTGGTACACGTACCATAGTTTGAGAACAACTGCCATAAAACATAAACCAAAATGAATTTTAAAAAAATCAGACAACACAGCAAAATATAAAACCAAATAAAAACAACGTAATAAAATCAGTCAAGAGCCCATACCAGAATGGAAATTCAAGTTATTAAAGTGCAAAGTGGAGGTGTGCAAATGTGCAATTCAAGTGCAAAAAGAGCAACAAATAGCTAATTGTTCTTTAACATATTAATTGCACTTGGTAAAAGACCTGAGACCTGAGGAGTTTAAATACCCCATGCAAGGAGCCAACCATAGGAACCGCCACCAAATCCACATTAGGCAGCTTCCTACTCAGCCAGAAGGTCAAACTTTCCCCCGAAGGAGGGAGGAAGCCTACGGACAGCACCACTGGCAGAACCAGGATGTACCTGATCGCGCACTGTCCAATGGCAGGTAGTTGCATATCTCAGAAATTATCTGGAGGGAGTGGAGGTTCTTCTGAAACAGGAGAATGATCTGAGAAAGGTGAGAGATACGCCATCAGCGAGACAAAGATCCAGGAGACAGAAGAAAGGTGGAGGGTGGAGCAAGAAGAGAGACTCCAATGCGATCAGGAGATCAGGATACTCAAAGAAGAACTGAAACACCTGAACGTCATAAAACAGGACATGTCGGGTTATTCCCTCAAAACCAAAGACGAGCTCATAGGTGTCATTTCAGCACTAAACGAGAAGCTCCAGGAGACAGCTTAAAGTGGCACAAAGCTGCAAAAAACTCTAAGAGCTGAAAAGGACGCCCTGCTGGAAAAGAGTAAGGTCATGCAGAAAGATAGCTTCAGCAGGGACCTCAAGACCGCCAAGCAGACCATCGCCTTAATATACAAGCTGGAAGAAATAACTCAAAGCAGGCAACATCATGCCTCTAAACTGGAAGCACAGGAGGAGGCCATTTCTTGGGATGCAGAATGAGTTGGTGGAGTCCCAAAGGGATCACCAAATGTCAAGCTGACGGCCTCCAGAGACAGCTGGAGGAGACAGCCAACAAAGACATGCCACTGGTTCAGGATTTGACTGCAGATAAGGAGTCCCTGGAGGAGGAGATGAGGGTGCTAAAGGAAGAGGCCATCACAGCAGACAGGTTTAACCAAGAGCAGCTTGATAGTTTGAAGAAATGGCCAGCAGCAGACTGGAGCCGGCCTCCCAACTCAAAGCTCCGGAGGAGGCCAATCTGGTGCTGCAGAAGGAGTTAAGAGACTCCAAAAAGAAAAGGCAGCACCATAAAATGATGGCTGACAACCTCAGGAGAGAAATGGAGGAAGTCAGGCATCAGCATCTGGTGTCAGCCAGCAAGGACCTGATGCTGGTAGAGAGACTGACAGAGGAGAAAGACTCCCTGGAACAGGAGGTGAAGGTCTTGCAGAGACAGCTCCAAGGAAAGACCAGCAGCAGCCTTGAGCTCGTCTCCAAACTGGAAAGACAGGAGGAGATCAATGATGCTCTGCAGAAGGAGATGGAGGAGCTCCAAAAGGACAAAGGGTACCAAACGTTGAGTGCTGACCGCCTTCAGAAACAACTGGAGGAAGTGTGCTACCAGTGAGCAGATCACTATGTTGAGGAAGGCTGAGAAGTTCTGCGCTTCAGAAAGCCGCCTCAGATACAAGTGGCAGAGGACGCGGAACCTGGTCCCAAAGTGACGGCCTCCAGCCCCTCCTCACACGATTTATTTAACAAAATGAGACTGGAGAAAAAGTATGAGATGACTGAAAAATATTCCTTTAATTTTTTCATGAAAACACCAATGCACCTCGTAATCTCTTTGGCTCTTGCAATCGTTTGGGCGAGCGGGGCTGCTAACCCACTGATCAGTGGGGTTTGGCCTTGGTGTCGACTAAATGCTGCATCATGTTGTTTGTGCTATTTGTGTCGTTCCCTGTCTTCTTGCAATATCTACACACAGTTTTTGTCTTGTCTGTTATCTCCTCACTTCTTTTCTTTTCTGTCTTGGGGAAGCCAAAATGCTTCCACACCTCCGATTTAAAAAACGGTGGTGCATCCTCGATTTCAAAATCTTGTTCTGCAGCTGCCAACCCCCACTGCTCTAAAGCTGCTGACACTCATGATGTTATTGTGATTCTTTTACCGAGTACCGATGTGAACCTTTACTCCTTTGAATCGATTTTTAACTGCCTCACGATTAATCTTTACATCCCTACTTATTGTTGTTTGCAAACTGGATATGTTAATCACATTGGATATCTTTTATTTATCATTTTTAAATCTAAAGTCTGTGTTAAAAACTGATTCGACTCATTTTGATGTCTATGTTCTTATGGCATACGTTAAAAATGTCTACATTGGTTGTGTGTAATGAGGTCCAGTTTTTCATCAGAGTATTGAAGTCATTTAAAAAAAAGCAAAGTGTACAGAAAAGTCATGCTGCCCTTGACTGGGTGTAAACTTCTGTTCAATCAAAGTTGAAAACGACGCCTCAATCTTCAAAGACTTTACTGACCAAATCTTTATTGTTCTGCATAAGTACACAGAATCTGTAAGTGCAAGACCAGGTCGTGAGGTCTGAAGTGTTCTGGGTTTCGGTTGTAGTTTAAGTTGTACCATCCACCACTGATACTGTGAGCTTTGTCTTTATGGATTGGATTGTAAAATCTTAAGTCAGTAAGACTTAAAACCACAGACCAGGCGAGAAATCTGGGCGTAGTGATGGACTCAGACCTACATTTTAAAAGCCACATTAAGACAATTACAAAGTAATCCTACCATCACTTGAAGAACATATCAAGAATCAGAGAACTTGTGTCCCAGCAGGACCTGGAAAAACTTGTCCATGCTTTTATCTTCAGTCGTCTTGATTACTGTAACAGTGTCTTTACAGGTCTGCCTAAAACATCAGTCAGAAAACTACAGCTGATCCAGAACGCTGCTGCGTCCTCACCAAGACCAAGAAAATGGATCACATCAGTCCAGTTATGAGGTCTTTACACTGGCTCCCAGTCTGTCAGAGAATAGACTTTAAAATCCTGCTGCTGGTTTATAAAGCGCTTAATGGTTTCAAGCCAAAATACATTAGTGACCTCCTGATTAACTATGAACCATCCAGACCACTCAGGTCGTCTGGGACAGGTCTGCTCTCTGTCCCCAGAGTCAGAACCACCGTGTTTGGTTCTACTTTCACAGTTTTTCTTTCAGTTTTCTGGGACAGAACAGTTTTTTTCACTATTTTCTGAGGGGCAGGCAGGTGGAGATGATCCTGGACTGTATCCAGAGGTCTGACCTGTCTGACTATGTGAGGACATTTACCCAACAGCTCTGATGAGCAGGAAAGCTGCACACATCCGCTCCTGTTCTTCCTTAATGCATCTAAATGTGGTGTATGCTCAGGTTCAGCTTTCAGCCGGTCACAGGAGGAAACAGAGACTGTGCACCTCCTGATATCAATCCTCCGTTTCAGAACTGAGAGAAAAAGTTCTTTGTCAGCTCAGTCCCTGAGAGAAGTCAGCCCTATTATGTCTTCACTGTCATACTGTATCTGTAAAACTGATGTGAGCTAAATCACTCATATGCAGTGTTGCCAGATGAACGATAACTATCGTATTTGTACCATAATTTTGCCCTCTGTACGATCAATAATTGCAGAAAAGGCGATGTAATGTATGATAATTTGGCAATTTCAATGTCCCCATAACAAAACACTGTATGTGATTTGAGAGCAACCAATCAGCATGACTGAGACAGCCATCACATATGCACCATTCAGCACCTTACCGGCATGCCCGCCACTCTGCTGCCAGGCTCTAACTGCCAATCAGATCATCACCTGATGCCCTGCTAACACCTGTGGTTCATTCTGCCAGACAGACTGAAGATAAACACACGTCACAAAAACTTAAGATGCTAACTAACTCAGCTACACAGCGGCTGGAGGCGGAGCAGTTTGCAAACAATTTACACTTTAAAGTTTTTTCTTTGTTTGTTTATTTCAATTAATGTGATGTGCAGGGCATAGTTTTGCCATTCAGTGCGGTATTTAGGACCCGTCTGTTTTTTTTTAACATGTACGATAGTTTTTAGTAAAATACGATAATTCTTAAAGCTGCAGTACAATATTGCTGTATTTCCATCTGGCAACACTGCTCATATGGACACACATGGTCCTCTGTCCTTTCTGTCCACTCCATAGTCTGTATACAATATGGATGTAGTCTCCATGACATCACCCATTGGTTTCTGATGGGGAGTTTTGAAGTCACATACACATGAAAGGCAAATTAACGTGTTTATAGTCTGGTACAACAAAAAAAGTTGGATTAGTTATTGTCATATTGACATTTAAAAAGAAGAGAAACTGAAGAACAAAAACTTTGACACATCCTCTACACTGTTTCACATAAATCTAATGTTTTACACACTGCTCAGTGCAACAGATCTGCTTCAAAAACATGATTACATCTTTTGAAAAACACAAACATGAATCCAAATTTACAGGTAAAATATATATATAGTGTCAGTGGCAAGAGATAGAATTCAGAGCGGATATTCATTTTCTCATTAGAGACACATCAAGTGGAAGACACATGTAATCGTCTTCTCCCTGAAAGGAGCCAACACTCCCACAGGGCGAGCATTAATAATGTAGCTGCATGATGCTCTGGCTCCATATTCAACCATCTGTCTTCACTGTGCATAGCAATCTTTTTCCTTTCAGTTAGTTTAATATTATCATAATCAAAGTGCACACATTGTTCACTGTGCATGGCCATCTTTATCTTTACAGCTGGTTGAATAATACCATCATCATTGTGTGAGGATCAGAAGCTGTTCAGCACTCTGAACTCTAAAAATCACTGTGAGAAATCATGTTAAATATTTGTGAAGCTCAGAGAGCACAGCCTGCTGCTTATAAAGTTTTCAGGTTATATTGTGTAACATTTTATATAATGATGCTGTGACATCAGTGGTGATATCATTGACGTGTCCGCTGAGTGAATGGGTTGATCTGAGGGAAACCTCTCACCCAGAACTTCCACAAAAGACGTGTGGAAGGTCTGTAAGGCTCAGTGCACCCTCGTCCGAGACAAAAGGAATTCTGGCGGTATTTTAAAGATTAACTCACTACAGCGCAAGATAATGGAACGCATCGGGTGGAATTTGGCCGTCAGCAACTCACAGAGACGTGAACTTCAGAAATAAACTGGACCTGTCTCACAGAACATGACTTTCACTCTGTGTGGATAAATAAATGTATAAACTCACAACATTAAGTGAATTATAATGAGGCCGATGCAGAAGCGCAAAAAAAAAGAATTTCTTCCAGTGTCACACCAAAGTGCCAGTTTTTACATCAGAAATTAACATGTTTACAGCATGGTACAAAAGACCATATTGATCTGATTAGTTATTGTTACTAGCAAATATATTTGTATTATTTCTCAATTTCCTGATATGATCAAATGATCCAAATTATCTGTGACCTAAACCTGTGATTTGATTTAAAGGAACAAAATACCATAATAACTAAATTTAATGTGCTGAAACAAATGTGAAAGAAAACACAATTTATTATTTTGTAGGAAGTCAAAGCAAAGGAGCAAAGATTTCCAGATTTAATTGGGGTTTTATTTACTCAAGGAAAATTGCAATTTTGTTAATAAAAAGGTAAAAAATAACAAAATGGAGAGATTTCTGTCACATAGGTTAACACAGACTCATAAGAACTATAAGGCGCGGGTCGAATGCTTACTATAGTGCGTATTGATTACCAACACTACTCAACAAGCTCCACAAGAAAAACGGTTAGCCTGCCTCTCTTCTTCTTCTTCTGCTGATTTGAGTTTTGATGTTGCCTCTGCTTTTTCAGAGGGATGGGGGGGGGGGGGGGGGGGGGGGGGGGGGGGTGCACAGTGGCTGAATGTAGCCCCCCCTTCAGCCAGGGAGGTTTAATTGAAGCCATTCATCAGAGAGCGTGGAGCCATTAAAATCCCCAGAGGCTGCACACACACACACACACACACACACACACACACACACACACACACACACACACACACACACAGGTCTGAAGTACACAGACTGCCCCCTACCGCTCATAAATGTCACTGTGACCTACGGTAACCTTCAAACCCCCCCTCCTTCACTGTTATAAATCACCTTCTCCCTTTTTCCCCTGATTACCTGACATTCATCCCCTATTCCATCATCTCATCTGTCTCCCCCATCCCTTTCTTCCCCCTGCTTACACATTCTGCATTAAAGCCCCCCCTCCTCTCCCTACCTCTTCCTCCCCTGTTCAGAGGGAGCCGCTCTTAAATGGGGGCCAGTTGTTGGGAGAAGAATCTCTCCTTCAATCCTCCAACACCTCAGCTGGCAGGACGAGCTGGGATGACGAAGCTCGCTGCTGATGGATGGTGACAGTCAAGAACAAGGAAGGAGAGGGGGAGGACACACACATGCACACACTCTCCTGGGCCTCTTTGACGTTAACATTTTAAAAATTAAATTAATGCTTTTTATCTTGTGCAAAAAATGCTTTTAATGTTCTCAGTTATTGAAATTATTTTCAAAACACATTGAGCCATTGTTGGTTTCCACCCTGTTGAGCTCCTTTCCAACCTGTAAGTTCGATCTACTTTTTAATAAATAAATACATTATGTAACAACTACTGGTATGTACATTTTTTGTGTATATCTTTTTATTTATTTTTATTTGCTATTTTGTATCTATTTTTATTATTTGTCTTTGTTTGTTTGTTCTCGCTTTAGTTGTCATGTCTATATATTCTTGTTTCATTTTGTTCACCTTATCACCATTTTTTGTGTGTATCTAAATTTGTGGAGTTATTGTTTATCATTCTGGTTTAATGGGAGCAAAAATGTGACATTTATAAATAAGACATATTCTACTGAATATTTTGGTTCACTTTTATTCTAAGTAAAAAAAAAAAGCTTGCATGATTGATTAAGGGGCACAAAAAGGTCTTAGAAAAGCTAAGTGGCCTATTAGTGAATCTTTGCAGTATTATACCCACAGTGTGGAACTCTCCCACAGTCTGAACAAGTTGCCCGTGATTTATTATCGAGGGTTAAATGTGTATTTAAATTTCATCTGAAAATCTCAATTAAGTATTATTTTTTTCTTCAAAAGCATGCTCAGAGAGTCCCCCCAAAAAGTGCGGCTGCCTGCTGCTGCGAACGCTCTACTCATTGGAAACAATTGAAAAAAGACGATGACGCTCAGAAAAAAACGAGTTGGACACAAGGCCTTAATTATTTATTGTTGTTATTTGAGTTCCTAACATGTGTTTGTTGTTTTTTAAATGTTGTTTACCTTAGAACGCTGATCTGCCTGTGGGCGGAGCCAAAACTTCAGTACTGTACTGAAGTTCACAGTCTCATAATCTGAATCTGATTTGAATCATCTGCAGCTGTTTGAAGGTCGACTTTTCAGGTTTGAAAACATTTAACAAAAATGTCCACAGAAAGCAATAATGAGGGAGAATTCTCCTCTCAGCCTGAACGGGGGCTTGCAGTCCACTGGGCACCTGCAACAGACCACCTGTACAGTGTGTTTGGACCAACCAAAGAAGGTCTGTATAAGAACTTATCAGATCTACAGATTCATCACACACAGCTGCAGACAATGAATACAGCCCTGAAGATGGACATGGAGAATGTGGAGAAAGAGAACAGGGGGCTGAACAATAAGTTGTCAGATTTCAAGAAAAGTGACGAAGAGAAAAGACGAGAGATCCGACAGCTTCAAAAAGAGAAAGATGCTCTGGAGAAAAAGAGGAAAGAATACAGACTTTTAAACTCTCAGTTACTCAAAGTAAAGGCAGAGTGCAAACATCTGCGAGACAGAGTGAGAGAGAAAGAGGACGAGTTGATGAAGACGACACCTGTGCTTCAAGAGAAGGTCAGAGCAAATGCCGTCCTGCAAGAAACCATCAAACAGATGAAGGGGAAACTTAAGGAGAGCCAGGGACACACCAAGAAGATGAGGGAAGAAGTGGTCAAACAGCGGACCTATGAGATGCGCTTCAAGGATGACCTGAAGACATGCATCGACGTCATCGATGATCCAGGCGCACTGAGAAACAAAGTGCTCAAACTAAGAAGATTCTACATCCAGGACGAGCTCGAGCAGACCAACCAGAAGATCCCACGGCCGCCTACTATTCCTAAGGCCGAGAGGAAGAAGCAGAGAAGGTTTGTTCCCGAGTATGAAATACAGAATCCTGAGCATGATCAGAAGTTCAGGCTTGAGCTTCAGCAAAAGCGTGCAAGTGATCGTGGTAATCAAGTTAAGATGAACATCAAGCTGAAGGAGGATATGCACATCCGGAACAAGATGGAGAGAGAGTACAAGCGTGCACATGTGTGGAGGAATGAGCCCACATACAGAAATTTAATTGGTGAAAATGAAGACGACACAGAGGAAGAAGAGCCACTTTTCTACAATGAGCAGCAAACAGGCCTGCAGGAGGACGACGTGTCAACCGTGCCTCACCTTGTGGATGCCATGACGTCATCACCTAAGCAGCCTCCCACCTCGCTCAGCAAGGGTGAGACCGACGTGAATCGATGTTCTTCAACGCAGTGGCACACACACCGCCGGCACACCGTTCTGAAAGAAGACGCTGTGAAAGGCTACATCCTCACCCCACCCCCTCCTGAAGAACCAAGAGTCGGTGACAAGGTCAACAAAACCCGCTGGGGCAAGATTACCTCTAATTTGACGCACTCCCCGTCACTCCTGGTGGTTGGAGAGCAGAAAGGCAGTAATCAGAAACAAACCGGCTGGGCGCTCAGGCGAGACGCTCCAGGAAATAGCTCTCTCCCGTCTTTTAACCAGCTGATCAAGATGGCCGAAACCACCAACAAATTCCCCTTCAGACCAAAACAAGTTCACTTCCCCCCCAACAACGCACGCCACACAACTAAACACAGCATCTCGTCCAGGTTCACCTGAGCGACCATCACCGTCCCCTATTTCAACCAGTCACAGCAGGTCCTTCACCTCCACACTCCCCTGATCTCGACCTAATGTGTCATCAAAATAAAAGAATGAAAATGAATAAAAACATCTGGTCATCATATTTGCTTTTTAATTATTTGATTAATTCTCATACCCATCTCACAGGGCTACTGGCCAACATTTATTCACCTCCTTAAAGGGATATTTCAACCATTTGCATTAAGCTTTGTATCATTAGAAACCTGGTAGTATTTTTGAATGGTCGTGCATCCCGCCCTCATTTTCCCCTGAGATGGGAAATCTTTGTATTTATAAGTCTGAAAAGGAGCTTCCGATGACACAAAAATTGTCATTTTGCGTCATCGCCAGCTGCTGTGGTTAGCAGGGTGAAACTACAACGCTAGTTCCTCATATTTTCCACCACTGAAGCTACAGACCAATCACAGATCAGTGGGTGGGAACTCACTCCCAGAATCGAAACTTAACCTCCGCCATGAAATGTCTTTAAATAGAGCAACCTAGCTTCAGTGGGAGTGGCCTGCGGTGCTGTGCATTCTGGGATTTGGTGTCTTTCATCCACATGAGCCAAAAAGACACTTTCTGCTTTTTCTCGGTCAAGAAGGCACCAACTTCAAAATGTATTTCACATTTCTACTACATATATGACCCAATGTTAATACAGATTCATGTTTCTACGGGTGAAGTATCCCTTTAATAAAATAAGTATGATATCTGTCCTTTATATCGTCACAAAGAGTTGAAAAATAGAAGGACTATAGGACTTTTAATCAATCTCGTTTCATCAATCTGAAGTTTAATATTTTTGACATCTGTTTGTAATATCCTGTCAGTTTCTGTTCATTAGAAGTTATTCAGTTTGGTTATGAAGCCATAAGCTCCACCCCTCGTACTCTGATGACCGCTGTCAGTGCTCAGTTTCCTTTTTTACTTTATTGTAATCGATGTTATATCGGTACATTTATGAACAAACATATATGCCAGAGGTTGACAAAGAGTACCACTAAGTAAAACTTAAAGAGGAGTAAAAAACAAAACAAGGATCAGCAATTAATACAATCAAACCGGTTACATATTTTAGATATTTTGGGGTTTTTAGATTGTTACATTTTTTTTTTTAATCAGACACCAGTAAGAGGGCTAAAATGTTTTTGGCAATCACACCCACATATTTTGACATGTTCAAAATTAACAAAAAACAAGAAGAGAGTAAACAAAAAAAGAAAACTTATCAATATGGAGTATTATTGTGAATTGTTGAAACTGAAAAGGTTTTCTGCTGGAAATTTTTCTTTTATGGATGAGAAATGTCGGCAATATTATGAAAAGATTGAAAATATGGTATTATTTAGTTCTGTGTTGCAGAAAGTTTTTAGGTTTTGCAAAGAATAAATAAAATATCTTTTTCAAATCAATTTGGAATTCTTCTGTTTTTTCTTGAACAAGATATCACAGTGGGTTCAGATAAAGCCTGGCTCACACTGTGCAATTTTTCTACCATTGTTTAAAAGTCGGGGTGGCATGTCAGCTCACACTGTACGACTGAATCGTTTACGACGCTCGACCAGACCTTGAGATTTACAGTAGGATCTCACACTGTACGACCCGATTGTCGGGCACGACCTGAGAGCTCACACTGTACAAGTGAAATCGGGACGGAGCGTTGACAATTGTTAATAAAGTTTCATTTGTAAAACTCCAACGGACAGCGGTTGGTGAAAGAGAAGGAAGTGGAACTTGTTGTAGGATATAGAAAGTTGATACAATCGTAGATACATGGATACAAGTTTCAGAAAAGTGCTGCACTGATGATCTGTGTCGTCCTGTGTACTGAAACCTAAATAAAAAAGAAACCCCAGCCTGTATGGACTCGCAGCAGACGAGGACTTTACGGTTTGTGCATTTTGCAGAGACAATTGAGTATATCGTAGTCGTGCGCGACTTCCACCAGATGCATTCATGACGTAATCGTGAAGATTTTAGATCCTAAATATCAAACATGTTTGAAATAAATCGGTGCTTCCCCGACGATTGCAGAGCAGATCGGGGACGTTAAGATTGGAACTTTATGCCACTCGCACTACAAGATAATCTGAGCAGATAATCGGTTCAGAGCTGCCTTGAGTCAGGAGCGACCCTGCAATTGTCAGGAAGGAGGACCTCAAATCGGCCCGATTATCCCGCAGTGTGAGCCAGGCTGAAGGTATTTGTGAAGAGAGAAACAATAATTGACCAAGCTAAGAGCATTTGTTTGTGGAGCTAATTTAATTGGTCATTTTTCAATAGGCTACATTTAAGCACCAAAGATTTTGAATAAAGTTCCAGGTTGATCCCATGGGTTAATTAGAAATGTACTTATCCAGTTTGACTTTAAAAGTGTCGTTTAAAGTTGTGAAATTCTTCAGAACCCAAGAGTCAATAGCATTCATTATCACAATATTCTTTATAAGGGGAGTTTTGTTTTCCCATAAAAATGTATAAAGCATCCTTTCAATACTTTTACACACAGAGGAATCAACATTGATGACAAGTCTGTAGATACCTTCTGCTTAAAGTCAGATCTCTCTTAAGCCACAGATCGAAGCTTTCTTTAACTTCATCAATGATTGGGTTAAAGTTCAAACATCAACAATCATCTTCATTTATTTTTATTGTCATAACTAAATATGTTACTTGGGATTTTACAGTTATTTCAAATGAGACTGTATGTTGAGCTTACATTTACTTATAATTAAACTGAATCCTGAGGCAGCAGAAAATGTTTGAATGAGTTTATTGGCAACTGTGATTTAGTCTATATCCTTTGAAAGCGGTGTAGTGTCATCAGCCACCTATATTAAGGTCATTTGTCTGACAGAATGTCGTCTTTCAGAGTATGTGCTGTGAGAAACAACATATGAACCTTGTCCCCGGTCACAGAGCTGTAGGTGCTGCAGGGTAGCGAGTCCAGGGGGCTCATTTATAAAACAGTGCATGGAATCCATTCTAAAAGTGTGTGAAGGCAAACGACCCGAAATAATCCAAAAATTTTAAACCATGCACATACAAACACCTGCAGAAAATGTTGCCGTTATAAACCACGATCCACCCAGAAAGGTGTGCATGTATGTCAGTCTCATGTTCTACCCCTCTACACGCCCACATTCAACAACAAATGGTCAATGCAAAGCAACTCATGGATTACATTGCAGAGCTGCAACCTCCATTGTTGAAAAAATTAAGCAGATGCGGAAATGCTAAATCATGCAGTTCGTCGAGTGTCCACTAGGGGCTGGCTGCAGAAGCACCAGAAGTCACATACACACCACAGCCAAAAAAGTCTGTTTTCACAGCAGAAATGAACATGTTTACAGCCTGGTACAAACAACAAAAAGGTCTGATAAGTTACAGTCCTTATGGGCACACACTGTACCGAGGTGATTTTTTTTTTAGAATGCATTCTTTTCGATTTCATGAACGATGTGTTAGGCACGTAGCTGACCTGATTGACCGGTGGGCGTGATTTAGCTGTTAGTCAAGAGGCTTAAAACCTGCCTTACCTACAGCTCTTAGCTTTTCATAAGGTTGACTGAAAGTTAGGTTGAGACAGCATGATCTGTGAATCCCCTCTTCTTTCGTTCCGTTTACATCATAATTTGGCCCATAGGTTAGAGCATGTGGCGTATTTGTATTAATTTGCATAGTCATTAATGGGAGGAGACAACGCGGGCCAAGAGGCACATGAAGCTGCACTCAGTTTCATGTAAATTAAGAAGTATGAAGGAAAGATGAGCAGGAACAGATGTGCACACTGTTTTATACATATGGAAATGTCTGTGCCTAAGTACTTTCCCAATTTTGGGAGTCTGCCATCTTTCAGTATGGAAGCTGCGTAGTCTTTAATACAAGAACAACACACCCCAGGTGTGTCAAACATGTTCCTCATTCATGAAGGTTAAATTCATATGGTGCAGGCAGTCTCTCCCTCCTCTCTCTCTCTTTTTGTTTAACTAAAGTTCTTTGTATCTCAGTAAATAAAGATATTTCCGGTGACAGCTCCTGTGAGGTCTCTGCTGAGACAGGTGTGACCCAGGTGAACTTTACCTCTGTCCCTCTGTGCTCCTGTTGTTCTCTGTGCTGACCTTTATCAAAACTCTGTTCTGAATAGAAATACAAGTTTAAACTTCATGTAGGAGAAATGAAAGACTTAAGTTCATGTGATGGTCACAAACTTTGCTAAAAAAATAAACCTGGAGATCAACTGTTAGTCATCGAGATCATGGACTCTTAAGGAAAGCAGCCTCAGTAGGATAATAAATTCCAGGTAAATAAAAGTTATCAGGATTGAAACGATGTATCACATTGGGCCCAAGCAGCAACCTCCGGTGAAAAAAAATGAAGCCAATTCATATAGAGCTCAACAGTGACCGTCCACTTTTTCGGTGGCTCTGGTTCCAGAAGTAAATTTACCCCTTCAAATCCTCCCTTGATTTTTCACAAAATCCTTATATCAAGAGATTGGCGCCTGGAACAATGACGGTCAGCTATCCCGATAAACGTGATTATAGTACATTTAATTCAGCACCAAAACGGCTGTGTACATAACTTCCATCCAGAGTCAAACCCATCCCACAATCCATTGCGAATTATATTGTTTCTTCTTAAAAGTACCTTTTGTCGTTGTTATAGTGTTTATACTATCTTGTAGTTTGAGTTGTGGAAAATTTAAACTTCTTTCACTGCACTATGACATGACATGAAGTTATTAGTACATTTCATGTTAGCTAAATAACTAGCTAGCCTGCTAGCGAAACTTATCTGTTTGCATACGGCGCAAAGGGGCGGGAAACATTGCCATGGTAACAGTAAGTGCAACCAATCAGAGACGTCACTGTGGCACTCTATGATCGTGGGTTATGTAGTTCTTTGCCCCGATATCGAGAATAAATCTTATTTTTCATAAAATGAGGTTGATATCATAAGAAGTTGTGTCTCCTACAGGAGTGGGGCCTCCCATGAATACTTTCCCCCAGTCACCTATAAGTTGAAGTTGCAGATTTTAAACTCTGAGGCTAATGCTAACAAGCTGTCTTGTCCAACGTTGAGTCATTACTGTCCATTGACAGGGAAAGATTATTTAATCAAATGAACAGAATAGTATCAGATTGTTGTCTATACATTTTAGACTGAACAAATGATCCAGCTAAACGGAAGTATATACAATATCACCTTTGCTATAGATATGATGAATTAAACTAAACATAATATCAGTAGTGTAGAAAAGGCCCCAAAGTTACATGTTAAGGTTGTTGCTTTATGTTAAAATAGTGTTTGATTCCTGTTCAGTTTAATGTGATGATATTGTGCTCAATAGGGGAGAGGTGTCACCTGCTGGTCATATAGCGAATTACATCATGTAGTAATGAGCAGTTTGCATCAGTCGATGTCAGATGAGCCATCAGTGTGCAGAGTAATCACTTCATAAGTTGGTTGTGCGTGAATGAAAAGAGTGAGTACTTACCTGAAGTCTTATATGTGACATTGTGTGTTCTTTAATGTTGAGGTAAAGTTGTTAACTCCCGCGGAGCCGGAGTTTAGAGCTTAGATGTTCGGCGTATTCTAGATATGCTAATTAGCTGACGTCACGGCCCCGATATGCTCGCTAACTGTCCCCCGGCTTAGTTGGAGCCCCACAGTAGTTGGAGAAGAGTCATGTCGAATTCATTACATGTTTGTGCTTAGCCTACCTAGTGCTAATTCTTTCCCGTGTTAATATTAGTGTTATTTTAGTTGCCTGTTAGTTACGAGGTTTGCTAACTGTGTTGCTCTCTGCACGAGGAGGAAAGTTTGCTGTCCGTGCTTTACAATAAAAGCATCGTAGTATTTTTATAGGGGAATGATTGTATGACTGTTAAGCCTACGATAGCCTTTCTGTGCTTAATACCTTAGGTTAAAGAGACATGTAGCTAACCTTTATTTATTTACATATTATAACCTATTACATTACTGTATAGTGTTTTGTATGTTATAGAGGTAAGATGAAGCATTCAGATGTGTTCCTTAAGTATATATTCTGCTATTCTTTTTCTTATAGAAAACCACAACAAGACCCAATACTCTGTCATATTGAATGGCCACTGAGATGCCTGTATTTTGTTTCACTACAAGAGAAGAAGTAAACAGCCATTCAACCAAATCTGCACTCTTGTTATTCATATTCTGGAATAAGGCCTGAAGTGGTGTTCTGGCCGACACACCTGAGTGAATCCAGTGAAAAGCAACAGACTAGTGTCCCAACTGAGTTTAGTTTTATTATCTTCATTACAAGTAGTACACGACAACCATCAACCATACAACCAAGTGGCACGTGCAGCTGCGCTCAATTTCACATTCATTGAGATGTATAAAGGAAAGGTGCGCAGGAACAGGTGTATGCATGGTTTTGTACTTTTTTGAATTTTGTGAGTATGCCATTCTTCAGTATAAAAGCTGCAGCCAGAAAGCCAGGCATTCCTTTTCAATTAAATCGATATGTAATGGTGAGGCTGGTTTTTCTCTAGCATATGTGAAGATCATTTAGCTGATGGTTTGTGGGTTTGTGAGTGAGGCTGACACATCCCATCATCCTCTGCTGCTGACACAAGGTCACCTCTCTCACATCCCATCATCCTCTGCTACAGACACAAGGTCACCTCTCTTTCAGTATCTCTCAGACACACGACAAACACTCCTCACTAAACATTTTGAAGATTTTCTGGTGCTGAAAAGTCTCTGTTGACAGAAGAAGCACTTTGAAGACATAACAATCAATTGATCAATCTTTTTCCTCAAGACACTTCAAAAGCAGCAGGTCTAGTCTGAACATTCTCTCAGGGAAACTTTGATGAGGATATCACAGCTTTTTTTATTTCTAAAAGAATGAATGCTTCATAGATTAATCCAAAATGGGGCAGATTAAACAATAATAAAATAGACTTATTTGTTGCAGCCACTCAAAGGGTGTACAAGGTTCATTCCTTTAAAACCTTTTTTTGCTACTACCGATCAGAGTGTGTTTAACATTCAGTCCACAATGTGCAGACAGAGAGCAGACCAAGGTCAGTGTGTTTTACAGAGCAGCTCTGCCTCCTGATGTCACCAATAAAAACATTTATCAGTCATCATTAACCAGAGAGGACTCACAAGACACACACACACACACACACACACACACACACACACACACACACACACACACACACACACACACACACACACACACACACACACAGCTTCCCTCACAGGTGTGTTTCCAGCTTGGTGATTGAAAACCTTTATGACAGTTTCAACAGGAGCTCAGGGAGATCCTGCTGACCTCAGAGGAGAAAACCTCTGACACAGAGGTAAACATGATGAGGAGTCTCTGTGGAGGAGCTCTATCACTCCTCTGTAAGAAGCTGAGGAGACAGAGAGACACGAGGAGCTCCATCCCTCCTCTGTATGAAGCTGAGGAGACAGAGAGACACGAGGAGCTCCATCCCTCCTCTGTAAGAAGCTGAGGAGACAGAGAGACACGAGGAGCTCCATCCCTCCTCTGTATGAAGCTGAGGAGACAGAGAGACACGAGGAGCTCCATCCCTCCTCTGTAAGAAGCTGAGGAGACAGAGAGACACGAGGAGCTCCATCCCTCCTCTGTAAGAAGCTGAGGAGACAGAGAGACACGAGGAGCTCCATCCCTCCTCTGTATGAAGCTGAGGAGACAGAGAGACACGAGGAGCTCCATCCCTCCTCTGTAAGAAGCTGAGGAGACAGAGAGACACGAGGAGCTCCATCCCTCCTCTGTATGAAGCTGAGGAGACAGAGAGACACGAGGAGCTCCATCCCTCCTCTGTAAGAAGCTGAGGAGACAGAGAGACACGAGGAGCTCCATCCCTCCTCTGTAAGAAGCTGAGGAGACAGAGAGACATGAGGAGCTCCATCCCTCCTCTGTAAGAAGCTGAGGAGACAGAGAGACACGAGGAGCTCCATCCCTCCTCTGTATGAAGCTGAGGAGACAGAGAGACACGAGGAGCTCCATCCCTCCTCTGTATGAAGCTGAGGAGACAGAGAGACACGAGGAGCTCCATCCCTCCTCTGTATGAAGCTGAGGAGACAGAGAGACACGAGGAGCTCCATCCCTCCTCTGTATGAAGCTGAGGAGACAGAGAGACACGAGGAGCTCCATCCCTCCTCTGTATGAAGCTGAGGAGACAGAGAGACATGAGGAGCTCCATCCCTCCTCTGTATGAAGCTGAGGAGACAGAGAGACACGAGGAGCTCCATCCCTCCTCTGTATGAAGCTGAGGAGACAGAGAGACACGAGGAGCTCCATCCCTCCTCTGTATGAAGCTGAGGAGACAGAGAGACACGAGGAGCTCCATCCCTCCTCTGTATGAAGCTGAGGAGACAGAGAGACATGAGGAGCTCCATCCCTCCTCTGTATGAAGCTGAGGAGACAGAGAGACACGAGGAGCTCCATCCCTCCTCTGTATGAAGCTGAGGAGACAGAGAGACACGAGGAGCTCCATCCCTCCTCTGTATGAAGCTGAGGAGTGTTGTGGATTTTTCTGTTGGTAATAAAAGATCTCAAGTCAAAGTCTTTGTGTATTTTATTGCATATAGTAAAGAGTTCTTTTGCAAAAGGGGTAATCAGCTACAAAAGTAACATCAGTCACAAATGCATCAAAGATTCCCGGGGCAGTCCCGGCTGCAGAGCATATTTATACTTTCACAGTGTGTAGGTATATTACATATACATGAGTAAAACATCGTTATTGGTTTCAGCTTGCCCTAGTGACTACGCCTTCTGCTAGTTTGCCTGGTGATTTATCTATGCAAGCTTCTTTCTATAAAGGTACCTGGTACGGAGGAACACCAACAGAAACTCCTTTGTCCAGAGGGCACTGATTTAGGATCATGCTGTACTCAGATAATGAGGAGAGTTCCTGTTGGAGATACAGACCAAGGCCATACAGGGAAACAGTTTTTCATTGCTAAATGACGCACAAACATATAAATCTTTTAGGTTCAAACGAAGACGACAGACAGATAGTATTTTTTCACTACAGGAGACAGAGGGGGAGCTCCATGAGACAGGAGGGCCTCTCAGAGACTCCATGAGAATGAAAATCAGACTGAGGGTGCACTCACACTAGACAAAGTTATCCCGTACGGTGAATTGTAGAATTGTAAAAGTAGTGTACTTCATGGGCAGAAAGTGGCGTTTAAGAGGAGCGATTAGTGTTAACACACAACACATAAACAACAGAAAGTTAATATTTGGGAGCATCTAGAAGTTGTTTTACTAAAGACTAAAGGATTATCAACAGAGTTATGTAAGTTTTTACTAATGATGATGAACAAGACCAGAGTGTGTTAGCACAAATAGAGCTCTGTGAAAATACGTTTAATTATTTATTCACAATTCTGCCAAAAATACACTCAGTTACATATAAGTTACCACTGAAATTCATGCAGTTATTTACTGTGAGTGATCTATTTATTTATTGTTATTATTCATCTAATCTGTCCATGGCCTGCGAGTGAGTTTGTAGTGTCTGAAATGTTTTTTAATGTTGCCAAATGAGTGTACTATGTAGTTAGTATCATATTACTCCCTTTAACCCTCAGGCATCATTTTAATTTACTACCCTCTTAAGTCACTAAGGACAAAATTGTCCACTTCAAAGAAATGCTATAAAATAGAACAGATTGATATTTTTTTTTGCATACTCATCTCATTTTTAGGAATTTAACCCTTTAAATGCCAGTTTGATTACTTGATGTCACTGTTGTTATTTATGAAAAAAATATCACATTAGTTATTTTCCATATAACAAATATTTGGTGGCTGGGGGATTTTTTTTTTTTAATCAGTCTTGGATATGTCAAAGATTATCCAAAATATTGACTTTGATGCATTGTTAGTTTCTGTGTAGCATCAGATTTAAAATATAGTTCCCTGTTTGGACATTGGAGGGCAAAAATGTCCAATTTACAAAAACTGCTATAAAAATAGAATAGATTAATATTTTTGTCCACTTTTTTTTGAACAAATCTCTTAAACAACTCCAGCCCTGCTCAAAACTATCAGATATTGAATAATTATCAGGAATTTAACCCTTTAAATGTCATAATCATGTAATCAAATTGGCATTTAAAGGGTTACATTCCTAAAAATGATTGAATGTTTGGTAGTTTTGAGCAGGGCTGAAGTTGTTTAAGAGATGAGTATGCAGAAAAAAATAATAGGTCGTAAACATGTTTCACAGTGTTCTATTGATCTGTTAAAAAAAATAAAATTGTCATTCCAAAATTTGTCAAGAGAGGGTCTTTATTACAAAAATGTGTGCCATATGCACTAACACAGACAAAATGATGGCCAGATGAAGAGGAAACATTTGCTCGTATGGACAAAAATGTCCATAATGATGCATGAGGGTTAAAGGGGGTATAGGGAATGCCGGACACAACCCTTTAGGAGACCCTGAGGAGAGAGGAGACTCTCCTTGTGGTCTGTCTGCTCTGTGTGAACATCACAGCTCAGTGTGAGTGTCACTCACAGTCAGCATCATCCATCAAACTCCTGAACACCTGAGCAGGTAAACCCTACAGACACACAGCATCATGTTAGCGATGTCATTGTTAGCACGTTAGCATTGAGCTTAAAGCCCCTGAGCTACTAACTGTTTGGTCTGAGGCCGTTTTCCTAGTGTCAACATGAGCTTTGACTGATCCAATCGCAGGTGGACATCCGACAGGTGTAAACAAACGCAGGCTACATTGACACTGATCACTCAGGACACATACAGAGGAGGTCTGAACGGCACTGAGGGAGTGTCTACTCTACTTTTATCCATGAAATGATAACATGCAGAGACAGAGCGACTCTCATGCTGACACGTTCTGTTTTGTTCTCCTACACATGATGAGCTGGAGAGGGAGGGAGATGTCTTTTACTGTTTACTGTGAAGTTAAGACTCAACAGATGTGATGCAAGTTTTTTCTGGGTCCCATGAAAAGATATCACACTGCGCCGCTCCACCACAGCCTCAGCCAACCCTGACATATATTACCATAAGCCAGCCTCCATTACACAATAACCAATTAAAGATTTAAATTAAGGTCAACAACTCCTTCAATACTTGTTGATACCACACATTTTGAAGTGATAAAATCCCTTTATTTTAATGATGACATCTATTTCATAAGACGTGTGTCGGTGAAGAATTCAGTTCATCAAAATGTTCAACATACTAATCCTAATGTTACCAATGTGCAATTTACACAGTGTAGTGTTGCAATTTAAAAAAATTAAAAGCATGAAATTACCGTTGAATTAAACAGGTACTGATGGTGTTTAAACAATAACAATGAATTAGATGTTGTATTAGAGGCATCTTCTTGACATTAACCGTTTGAAAGCATCCTAAAGGTTTTTACTTTTAATTTGAAAAATGAGTAAAGAAAGAGTTTGATGTATTTGTCCAGTTTTCTCTTTTACTCTGACAGTTATGAAACTAATCCCAACTAAACTACAGATCTATTTCAGGACCAATAAGGGCCCTTTCATCCATTGGGGCCCTGGGTAGTCAGCCCCACTCCCCCCCTCTACTACGCCCATGTCTGTACTTAGCAGGCTGAGCAACTGGTTGAGCCCAGAAACCAGCGCTGGAAGGATTTTACAATAAATACAACGTCATATTTAAGGACTTTATTTCAAGATCATGGCGGAATTGTGTTTTTCTGATCACTGGAAAGTTTGAATGTGACATCTCTTATAATTACCACCAACTCTCTGCAGACGGTTATGTTTTTACTCTAACTGGGCGTGGCTGTTAACGCAGGTGTTTGTGAATCAGAAGCACATTACTACCCGAGTTTCACAAAAAAATTCAAGTTTGTGTTTTGGTGAATTACACTGTGCTGTATAATCCTTCCGGGAATGAGACCCTGAGTGTTTGCATTAAAGTGCACTCTGCATTGCAGCTCAGGTCATATAATGCTGCTGTTTGATTAAGTGAGGGAGAGTGTGTGTTTGTTTATCAATGACGGGAAAAGGGTGAAAGATGTGACTCAGCTGCTCATCATTATAACTAACACAAACAGATGTTAGGTCTCTGTTAACAGACTCAGTCTTCAGTTCAGACAGGAAGATTAGAAAGTTCAAAACCTCCCTCTATATCAAGTCTGTCACTCTCTCTCCTTCCTCTCTCTCTGCCTCTGTGTTCATCAGTTTTTGAACTTGTTATGACGAAGCGAGTGAGGCCCAGTGTTTTTTTCTAAACAGAGTGAGGAAGCGAGATCTGATCACAGGTGACATGTTCCAAAACCAGGTGTGAACAGCTGCACTCAGAGCTGTTGGCATGTGATGGACACACATTAACACAAGGTGTAAACAGCCTCGGAGTGTTTTCACACCTTCCATGTTGAGTATGGATCATTGCAGTGCAGGTGTGAAAACTGTAAACCGACTCTGATCCAGACAGAAACAATCAATTTCAGATTGTCACAGAGCACTGTATCTGTACAGTGTTAAACAAAAAAGAACCTTCATTTATGATGTTGGATTGAAGCAGGAGTTTAAACGAGAAACAGCTTTTGAATCTGTGAATCAGAAGTCGTCAACATGCAGGGAGGAGAGCACAGCTGTGTTTGTGTTCCTCTTCATTCACACACACATGAATTCTATTCATGAATTATACACAGCGTGTTATATAACTGTCTCATTATAGTCCAGCTGCACTGAGCTCCAGCTGTGACGTAACAGCTGATTAAGGGAACTCCAGTTAATGTCTGTGAGCCCCACAGCTGCTTTTAGCTCCGCTCTGCTAAAAATACTCTGCTGCACTATTTTTAACTGAGACGCTGCAGTGAGAAGACGAGCGGGGGCGAAGTCAGACACATCTTCTTCTTAAATATAGATAGTTTTCGAACAAAACACCCTGTGCTGACGTATATTTGAACATACTAGGTAACATACTCAACCTTTAATGATGATGCTGTGATGGTAGAAGCTTAAACAAATCACAAAAAAGAAGGTAAGCAAAGTCATTGAATCATGCATTAGAGAAATAATCATTTGGAGCTGCATTGAGAATGAAGCCCATCAAGGTGATAAGAAATGAATGGTTGAATCTCAGTGTTTAAATATCTCAAAATAAATAAATGAGAAGCTTTACAGGACAACCACAGTGCTCACATAAATGAGAGGTTCATAAGTCATTAAAAAGAGAACGATGCAACAAGATTGTTAAAGCAGAGTCTTTGTGATTTGCAGTTGATCAAGAGTCACAGACGTCATCACCAAACTGTCACTTCATGATCTTTAGGTCCCCTTTTAGTTCACTTTCAAAGACTGAAACACAAAGGTTACAGACCTGTTTGTATTCAAGCTGAAGCTTTGTTTTATGAATCAAACAGTTAGCAGACTTTCTGAAATCTTTTTATCATAAAACTTCAATTAGCAGCCAAGTCAAGTGCTCCAAAACTCAACCTGCTTTTAATCCAGACCGGCATCTGAATAGGACAATCACATTCTTACACCAAACTGCAAAGATTCTACAATTCTACAATTCACTTATCAGACTCTTTTATCCAAAGCGACGTACATCAGAGAGTAAATACAACACAAGCAAGGATCTAGAAAAAAGGGAACAATGTCAGTAAGAGCAAACGATCAGCTTTGAGTCTGATTGGACACACAGGTGCTGACAGGAAGTGACCAGAGGCAAAGCACAACATTGAGGGCAGTTCTTGAGAGCTCTAATCAGTATAGAAACCATCTTATAAGTCGTCGTTATCAAACAAAAACCATCATCATTACCATCATCATCATCAATAATATGGAGACCATCATCATTAAGTTAGTAGGTGTTCATAAAGAGCTGGGTCTTTAGCTTTTTCTTAAAGGTGCAGAGGGACTCTGCAGATCGAATGGAGTTTGGAAGTTCATTCCACCACCGGGGGGCGACAGAGGAGAAGAGTCTAGTCAGAGACTTAGGACCCTGTTGTGAAGGTTGGATCAGACAAAGATGGATGAACACACAGTCTCACATCTTCTGTGGACAGAAGTTGAAGCTGAGCTTTGATTTATCCCAATTTATCTCAGTCTCTTCTGAACAACAGAAACATGTCTACCTGCTGCTTCTGCTGAAGAATCTCCAGTGTTCATGTGAACATATTTTGCTTTTACGAGGATTAATTTGTCCACACATGCAGCTACTGGGCTGGTGAAAGAGAATCATGGTAATCTGAAACTAAAATGTCTCTTCTTATTGCAATGCTCAGATTTATTCTGTTTCTTGTGTAACAGCAGATGAAGCTGAGCACTGGGCTTGGATGTGTAGGTGAATTATTCAGGACAGGTTGGATTTACAGAGGTGTGATGAGTCAAAGACTGAGTTCTACCTGCATCATGGCACCTGGTGTTTGATGCAACAGGTTTGGGGCTCAGCTGTCAGGTGCAGAGAGGATGAAGAGACCGGGCTCAGCTGCAGGTCACACTCTGCTGTTTGGATCTGCGCGTGTGTGTGGTCGTCACAATGTGAAAATACAAACGGTGTGTGACCACAGCCTGCACTGCTTCAGATTAACGTCAAGGACTCAAAACAATAACAAACAAAACAAACCACTGAAAGCACACAAACACCAAAATACCAAGATCACCAAATGCTTCAAAACACCAAAAAAACACACACACACACACACACACACACACACACACACACACACACACACACACACACACACACACACACACTGAAGTGAAGCAGTGTAATATATTAACTGTCTACAATGTCATAAACAGTGCTGCATAGATGTGTGTGTGTGTGTGTGTGTGTGTGTGTGTGTGTGTGCTCTCAGTGAGTATATTTAGAGTTAAGACTGAGATCCATCAGCCTGCAGACACACTGATCACATTTACCTTCAGAGGACTTGGTCTGCACTCACACACTCTCCTCTAATGGAGCTAACAGGACTCTGAAAGCACCAGACGGACGGCTGAGCATAAAGTCAGCAGAGGAGCAGGAGTCTCGCTGTGAGAATACAGACTGCATAAATAATGGACCTCGCCAACATTACGTCACTTCGTTGCCTACCTTCTTCAACCATAGTTCAGTATTAAGTGTTTGTTTTCCTGCAGCCGTAATTGACTTTATTTTGGAGAAGGGGGTGGAGCAGGAGAGGAGCGAGGGACTCTCGCTCCTCTCCTGCTCCACCCTCTTCGGTTGTCTTTCTGTTGTTCTGTAATGACAAACAAAAAAAAGGTCCTTGAATCCTTGAATAAAGACAAATTATACCACAGTCAGACTAACTCAAGAGGAAAATTAGCTCCAACCAAACCATATAAGTTCAGTAAAGCAGACAAATGGGTGGATTCATCTTCTCCTTTGTAATGTAATGTACTGTTTCAGTCATAAAACAACTTCATGACTCAACTAAATCACCGTCTGAGCGTGGAGGGAGGGCAGGGTCACTGAGAAGTAGAGGAGGAATAAAAACAAGAAAAGAGAAATAAAAAAGATGAAGAACCTGCAGAGAGGGGAGTGGGAGAAATCAGGCGGGAAGAGGAGGGGGGGGGCAGATACAGCACACTGAATGAGTAGATAGATTTAAGGGTCATCTGAGGCTCGTCTCTGTTTCTCGGGGGGGAAACTCTGAATATTCTCTCTCTCTCTCTCTCTCTCTCTCTCTCTCTCTCTCTCTCTCTCTCTCTCTCAGGGTGATGCAGAGGCAGATAAAGGTTATATAATCTGTCGTGGGTAAAGACTGAGCGCTCCCCGAGCAGCAGGTTTTTCAAGCGTCAAGAGTGACCTGGAGACTAAACACTGATCTGAGAGCAGCCGAGTGTGAGAGCGACACACGCAGCACGTTTATCAATTATACATACACACACCGCCTCTCAGGTATTAATAGAAAGGAAGTCCGTCGTATCGTTCTGAATATAGAGTTGCTGGTCCCATCTGTGTGTGAGTTAGGGTTGTCACAATACCAGAACGTCAAACCTCTATATGATTATAGCAAAAATGTAATATATTGAGCCGATAATATCGGCCGATATTAGCACATCAAGTGACTATCGGTATCGTCTAATTTAATCGCAGATTTGCACCGATATTACTTGATTTATTCACCAGTTAAATAGCATTTCATCAGAGTTTCACTGTATTAAACAAGCAGTTCTCTTACATCTGCAGAGTGTGCTTTATGGATTACAACAAGTACTATCACTCTGGAGAGTGATAATACTTGTTGTACTTGGGTGTCAGGCAGAGATGCAAGTACATGCGCAGTAACTTTCCAGTTGAGTGACCATCTTGTCTACGTCTTTTCCACGTGTTTGATAACTGCATTTGAGGGATCAACACAATAAATGTGTATATATATATATATATATATATATATATCTATGTATATATATCTATGTATATATATCTATGTATCTCTAAAGATCAAACATAGTTCAAAGAAAGGTATCCGCCGATATGATTTTTTTTAAAGTTTGTGTTCCTCAGTCTGGGGGCAGGGCTTCTGTGTCTGGTGTTCTTCCATTGGTCAGATAAACTGTCAGTTACAGCAAAAAAATAAATAAAGGTATTGCAGAAAGTGGATGTTATTTATCATGCAGTCAGCATTAATGAGCCTTTATCACATTTCTGTTTTGAATTAGAGCAGGTGATTTGTGTTCAGTGTTTGAGGTGATGAGCAGGTGAGTAAACAGCTGTACAGATGTTTGACATGGAGGGACAGAGGAGCAGCTGAGGACACAGACACACACAGCCAGCACATTAAATTCATAATTCATAAGTCAGAGCTGCTCCATCTGAAAACGACAAACCCACAGGCTGATCTGAATCTGCAGACACAAGGACAAACTGTGTTTCTCATGTTTCACCTCTGTCTCTGTTATTAACTACACATTATGTAAAATATAATCTATAAACCTATAATATATAATCCTGAAATATTACAGAGCATAAAATATATATAATACATGAACTATTACAGAGAAAAAATATTTATTTAACAACACCTGTGATGGACCTTAGAGGTGCTTTAATGTGTGTGAATGTGAATGAATCACCTGCAGCACATTAGCTGTGTCACAACATCTGGTGAAAACTGTGTGTAATATGTCAACTACACAATTTAACCTCGTCCCCCTCATAATTTCCGGTTGGTTAAACTTATTGTTAATATTTCAATGATGCAGACCAAGGATTCCAAATGTTGTGTCTAAGCTGTAATGCAGCCACCCTCCACTGGTGGGAGCTTTAGCTAATGTGCCTCCTTTCCCCCGGTTATAAACGAGCACAGTGAACAGATGACATCTCGTAGGAGCACCAGGTAAACTGTCACATAACCAGTTAGTTTGAGAGAAGATCTCCAATGTGGTGACTGCCATCTTTGAGGGTAAAAACACCTCTTCAGAAACCAATGTGGGATGTCACTGACTGGAGGTTTTCAACAGGATCCAGGTCTGGCAGTACACATTCCCTACCCCACAGTGTCTGTTTCTGAATGTAAGCGCAGCCATGAGCAGCTGGACATATTGGTTCACATGATGGCAGGAGAACTACAAGATCACGCTGGAAAAAAGACACAAACAACACATTACTTTTGTCTCTCCGAGGTGGCTGTGCTGTTCATTTGGTGCCTGTTTTGACTTAATATTGATAAAGTGATAGGATATGAATGACAGTCTGTATCAACTGTCAACAATTACTTTATGAAATTGACTGGATGCTCTGTGCGTTCCCTTGTCTGACTTCCTGACTAGGTCGATCTGCTCTGTTAAGCTTGTTGGAATGAGACTCAACGCGTATTCAGAGTGGTGCTGCTGGCACACACTGGATACAGTCCGCAGCGCGTGCAGTGGAAATATGAGCATTGACTAGAGAGGGCAAAATCAGCTCCGGTGTACAAGGATCCCGTGAAAACTGCCAAGTGACACTACTTCCATGTTTAATACAGTCTATGGTAAAACAGGTACATCACTGTTCAAATGTACTGTTTAAATGTGTTTCTGAATGTTTGGCTGTGAGTTAAATTTTTCAAACTGAAAAATAAAGAAACTGAAGAAAGAAAAATGAGAGAATCAGACAGAAACATACAGGAGAAGATATGAAGGTTCCCCCTCTCTCTCTCTCTCTCTCTCTCTCGCTCTCTCTCTCTCTCTGTGCCTTGTATTAAATCTCTCTCGCCTGTGTTGCCTCAGGAGTCCTATCTCTATCTCTTTAATTGGCTCGGTTTCATTATAGCTCAGGGATCTCTGGGACTGTTTGGTGCTATACCTGCATATCAATGAATCCCCGCCCCCCTGTGGTAAACCACCTGCACCACAGAGGGCACACCTTTATTATTCATGGTCTTTATGTAAAACCTGAATCAGAGGAGTCCCTCACAAAGGTACCTGAGTTTTAAACACTCACATGAACATACAGATTTTTCACCTCTATTCCAGTAAAAATCAAACATTGATACATGTTTGATACCATGGCAACCAAATAGAAGTTCTAGGATAGTACTTTATTGATCCCCAGAGGGGAAATTCGGGACACCCAATTTGAGGTTTTTATTGCTAATGATGAACACAGATTGCAGGAAACTCCTGCAAACTGTCTTAAAAACACAATACATTGGCATTGTTTTTGGTACCAAGAATATCATACATGTTTGATATTTACAATTCCAGATTGGGCTTCCTCCTCCGACGGAGTACCCACAATAGCCAATGAGAGCAAGCGGACCGGGAAGCATCACCAACTGGATGTTGTATACTAGTTCACAAACATGACAGTTAACATAAACACAACCGTGCCCTGAGCCAAGTGGAATTTAGAAAAAGAAGACCAGCTTGTGGATTTATGACAAGTACCTTCATAATGTCTCGTTAGATTTTCTCCTGAAGGCATGTTTGATGACAATTTTCTTTGAGATCTCCACTGTGAAGTCGTTACTATGTAGACAAGTGTGTTATGTCTTGCAGTCTGGCCAAAATGTCTTGTTTTTTTGCGATCGGTTGAAACCTTCCTTATATCTGTGGTCTCTGCATGTTTTTAAAATCGTTAAGATATGAAAATCGTCTAGCAGTGTGTAGCCAGAAATGTGTGATGGCTCTATACCTCTCTTATGCACCTTCCTCTAAAACAAATGTAGTTTCTTTAAAGGCTTTATATGTGATTTTTTGATCCAGCAGATGTCGCCCTTGAGCACCAGCATGAAACCAAAACAACTCGCGGTGCATTGTTGTGTTAGCATGCTAATACTAGCGATCTTTATTATGCTCGTATCTTCACACTGCATGTAAATTTACCTGAAATGAGCGTGATCTAGAAACACAGTTAAGCAGTGAGTACAGTATGTTATTCTTCTTTTCTCTAGTCCCTCAATTAAACAACTTTTATACACGAGGGGAGGAGTCAGCCGGCCGTCCCGGCGATGTAAACAAAGTGAAGATAGGACTCTGAAAACTCTGAAAACATCACAGACAGTGGGACTCGGGTGTTACACCCATTGTAGACAGTCATGACTCACAGAGTTATTTTCAGAGGAGATACTTGATTTATATTATATTTAAGTGTGAAAAATCACATAGAAAGACTTTAAAGCTTAAGAACTTTTGATGCTATGGATGATGGAAATAATGGAGCTTGTATCTTTTTTAAACATGTGGTATCAAAAAGTGTTGAATCGTTCAACAATTTTACTTAGATTTTTCAGACATGCAAACATCCAGTAGGTCATGAAGGGAGCAGGGGACCAAACTTCCCTCTCAGTGTTTCTCTGTTGCTAACAAAAAAACATCATTTAAAGTCAAAATTCTGACTTTAGTCAAGGTCAGTATGTCAAGCAGTGACCAAACCTTTCAGTTTTATGCCCATTCATACACCAAATGCAGGTTTCAACAGTCCCTCTATCAGAATCGGCCAGCAGATGTGACCTTCATTTACTCAGTTTGTTCCCTCTTTGTGGTGCAGAGTGAAGCCAGTGTGTGTTTGGGGAATATAACACTTCTGTTGGCAGGACTGTTGGGATATAGGACCTGTCTCTAAAAACCATTGAGATGAGACTTAATGTATGTGTTGTCACTCTATAAAGAACAGACGATGCATCATGCGGTCCTCTGCAGCAGAATCACAACACATAGCTCGGCCACAGGAGAGCAACTCAACTGGGTCACAGAGAGGGTGTGAGGCGGATCTGAGAACAGCTACACGCTGACAGGGTGTGTGAGGATAAAGAGTCTAAGCAGGAAGATCACTGTAAGTCTCAACCTCCAGAACCCCCCCCCCCCCCCCCCACCTGTGGTTATTATACTCTTAACAAAGAGGAGTTGTCTCTGTTGCAGAAACAGACGCAACACCTAAGTTAGTACGGTTGGTCTGGGTTGGTGTGAAAGCTGTCAATTGAACCCTGGAGTGAACCAAACAACTTTATTGAGACCGCTTGAAAAGGTGGGTCTCATGCGGTTAGTTTGTATCAAGAATATTAACCGACCTTGATATGACCTACCTGCAGGAAGCAAATACCATGCGCCTTCTCTATTAATCATTGTGTTAAAGAGCACAGGCATACCTGACGGGAAAAACAATTTCAACGATTGAGCAGTTCATGGTTCAGGATCATTAACGTGCATCTTTTCCTGAACTGCCTGTTGATAAGCGCCCTCAGCAACTCCAGTACATCATCATATCATTTCTGAGCTGCAGTTGTGCCTTATTTTTCAAACTGTATTGTTTGCTAACAGTGGTAAATGCAAACAATATAAAAAATGATTACCAGAGCCAACCATGTAGTCTTCTGTCCATTTTGAAAATGGAAAGTGGCTTTGGAGCTGCCACAGACAGGCCACAAGAAATTCCCAACAATTAGAGATCATTGTCCCCGCGCATCACACATTTTGGTCCGCTACAAATGTCCCAGTACAGACCAAACTAGAGGTCAAAATGATTCAACAATGTTATTACTAGGTGTATGATTCCGACAAGAGCAAACAAACTACAGGTGTGAAAACACCCTTAGAGATTAAAAAATATGTTACTGTTTTTTTTAAATGTATTTTTGTGCTTCTTGTGCCTTTAATGGAAAGACAGGACAGTGGATAGAGCCGGAAATCAGGGAGAGAGATTGGGGGACGACATGCGGGAAAGGAGACACAGGTCGGATTAGATTGGAGGACCACAGCCTCCATAAAAAAAAATATGTTACTGTTATGTTGCCGATAGAGTACAGAATTATTACTGGGTGAGAAAATAATGTCTTTTTTTGTTGACAAATGTATTGTCAGAGAAATTCAGTTTTTTAACATGCAGCTGTTTAATTCAGTGTACATGTTTTTTTAATCACGGGGTCAGTTAGTTTTAAAGAGAAGTAGACTTCTGAGGATACTTCAGCTTCAGTTAAAACAGTCAGGAATGATGCCCGGAAAAGGATCCTGACATGAAAACAAGCAGAGCGTCTAAAAACAAGCTAAGCTAGTGTAAGCAGCAGCTCAGCGTGCAGCCCCTCTGACGTGCTGTGTCTTTCATGTAAGTATCAGAGAGGAGAGACCTCTCAGGATAGTTTGACTTTGTTTAAAAGCTGAGGAACTCTGGGTAAAATAATTCAAACCTTAAATCAAACTAAGTATCACAAATATCTGATCCAGCATTTTATCATTGTGATGTTTGATTATTTGGCATTTAAATGCAGTTTGGATGTTGACATTAAAGTTGTTAATCTACCTAAACTGAATGGGTGTGGCATGTTGTGCAAAGAAGAGAAGCGTTTATCATGAACTGAGAGCAGTCTCGCTCTAAAACCAGCCGTTCCATTGTTAAAGAAAATTCCTACATTTTTTTGCAGGTTACACATAACTGACTGCCATCGTCTCTAAAGCAACAGGCTCTAAGGATTATGGGTAACGATGCTCTCAATCAATCAGTACTGACAAGAAAAACTTTTATTTTGAGGATTGGAGGAGAAAAACTGAACACTGATGCTTCTAACAAAATAATCCCAGGCGAAGGGGGAACTATCATCATAAATATCATTAAATTAAAATACACAGAGAGGAGAAACATTCAGCAGCTCATTACAAATATGTTAATTAAACCATGAAGTGTGTACTGTTATGTAGTGACCTCTGGTAATAGAGCTGAGAGACCCCAATATTAACATAAATTAACCAAATAATGCTCCCTGGCACCAGCAGCAGGATTTGTAGTCAGCGCAATAAGCAATTAAACTTGTTTGACTGAGTAAATGAACAGTGAATTTCTGGAGCAAATAATTCTGGAGTTCCAGCAGTGGAGTCAGAGTTAATCAGATCAATTTCAATTTTAAAACCAGGATGTAAACATGTTCCTTTCTGCTTTAAAAAATGTCTTTTTTGGGGGGTGCTGGTTGCGCAGTGGTTTGTGCATGTTCATAGGCTAATGTCCTCCAAGTGGACAGCCCAG